>NC_065517.1:28340882-28385309 GCF_006386435.1 Epinephelus moara | reverse complement strand
TTCTCTGTAATGTAGCACAGTGTTAACAATGTTACTGATACTATTCTTTCTCACATATTCAACTCAAACCATTGTGTTGCCCCGCCCAAAATATATAATCTAATAATTACATTAATATCGTAAACATGCGGGCGACTAGTCGACTAATGGCCCTAAATGACGACTATTGGTTGACTAGGAAAATTCTTAGTCTGGGGCAGCCCTACATCTAATTTCATCTCGACATTGGTCCATTATAAATACACACACTGAGTTCAACTGCCTATCAAATATCAACACAATAACAAATTCTTTCTTTTCAACAATTTTGTCCTATATTTGAAAATACATCTTCAAAATATCAATCTTTCACATTTAAGGGTCATATTACTCAAAGTGAATGATCCTAAGATTATGTAAAAGTACATCATCAAACCAGTTGCGGGAAGTCTTGGGAGTCTGGTTTGACAGTAATTTAAGTTTTGAGCAGTATGTCACAAAGCTTGTGCAATCATGTTTTCATCCTCCTAGAAATATTTCCAAACTACGATCCATTTGAACTTTTAAAGACACAGAGACAATTCTACACGCCTTCATCTCTTCACGCCTGGATCACTCCAACAGCCTCTTTTCTTGCCTGAATCAAAAGTCTATTCATCGACTGCAGACTGTACAGAATTCAGATGCCAGAGACGTGATCACATCACTCCAGTTTTAGCCTCTTTACACTGGCTCCCAGTGTGTTTTAGAATAGATTTTAAGATTTTACTGATTACTTTGAGGCTCTTCATGGTCCCAGTTTCGACCACTTAGTCTCTCACACTCCAGGACGTACTTTGAGGTCCTTGGGCAGAGGTGAAAACTGGCCCGGCTGAAAACTAAAGGGAGCAGACCATGTGCTGTCAGGGCCCCGTGGCTCTGGAACAATCTGCCCAAGGAAATCAGGTCGACTGTGTCAGTGAAGTCCCTTCTTAAAACATACTTCTATCGGAGCCTTTCCTGATTTTTTTTTAGTTTAAAGTTCATGTAAACTGTCTTTTATTTCCTCAGTTTTTATACTCTAAAGTGCTTTTATAAGTTATTTTAAAAGTTGTTGTTTTTATGTCTTGTCTGTTTTAAGTATTGTAAAGCACTTTATAAATAAAGATTATCATTATTATTATTATTATTATTATTATCATTATCCACTGCAAGTTAGAAATGGTATCGTATAAACAGATGTTAGCTAGAGGAAACGGTGAAGGTGAGAATTAAAGGTAACATTACTGTTTGTGTTTGTGTATAGTTCAATAGACTGCTACTTCTACTACTACCCAGCAAGGATTTAATGTAATTATAAGCAGAAAGGCATCATAGTCATAGCACTGGTTCCCACAAACTTTGTGAATGCAGCCTCTTGAATGTCATCATCAACAGTAAAATGGTACAGGATAAAGGTTATGCAACTTCCTGTTTAAAACTGCTGAGTTTGCTCCCAACACTGAGGACCCTTGTGTTGCACAGAGCAGGGTTCACAGGGTTAACAGTGACAGTCATACAAATACCACTAGCTGACATATTGCTTGAGTGGAAATGGTAATTTACAGAGGGCAACAAAAAAACTATTTTGCTGAAACACAAAAGCCTGAAAAGCAAGATCTCTTTCTTATTAGGTATTATTTCAGCTTTGAATGGAGCCATTACACCACGGTTCTCCTCCACATTGTCTCAACCACTGACAAATAGTACCAGTAGTACTCCAAGCAGAGCGTCCCCATTCTCGAGGTACTCATGTTTTCACCCGCTGTGCACCTTGTGAGTTTATGACACAGGTCTTACCTGAGCCTGCAGGTGCCTTTACTGTTATTCTCTGTATGTCCGTCTTCTTGTTGGGGTCGCTGTCATTTGGAACATCTGGACAGGAGATGATTGCCGAGTTCTGCTCAGTCACACTCTTCTCTGATTGGCTCTGCTTGAGCTGTCTCCGCCTCTTCAGCCTGATGGGATGCAAGAGGAGACAGACATATATATTTATTATAGGTAAAACAGAGAAAGCACAGGAGCGTAGATGGTGATTTAATGGCCACGGCAACTCTGTCAGGTTGGGATCACACACAGTATGTATGAACAAGTGCACAGGCATATAGTTGAACCATTTTAATGCTGTAGTTGATGACATTTTCATAATAATGATAATAATTCATAAAAATGTTCTGGCACAGGCAGGTTTTTAAATACGGTACACACAAAACTTGTGAAAATAGGGTTCAGGTTGACAAATACAGAAGTTACCCTTTAACTTTTCACTTTCTTTATTTTGCTGCTTCAGCTTTATTTTCCTCTCAGTCTGTCCTCTACCCCTGTTTAATCATTGATAGGTGAGGCGATGATGTAATGGCATCTCCAGACCCTGTTGGGGTTCATTAAGGGGGGGAAACTGCAGTGCAGTGAAATCACAGGTTAGTGGTGCACTTAAGGATAGTGCACTTTCTGTGAGCCCTCCTAAATCCTTAAGTGTGGATATGAGCATATTAAGAAGAGATAAGACGAAATTGATTTATCATGAGCTTTGAGTGATGGCAGCAGTGTTGGCCTGCAGAGCCCCGGGCGAATGAGGAATAAAAGAAACGGGGAAAAGAGGAGCGTTTCAAGCGTTCAAGTGCCTTAATGGAAAGGCAAGAGTGGGTCGATAAGGCTGCAGACAGACACGGTTCAGGCCTGTCCCGTCGCCTCGGGTCGCTCTCCCACTTTAACTGATGCAGCACACATCTGGTAGTGAACTCAAGAATCTGCAGACAGTCTCAACAGCACCATCTGTTTCACTCTGGGGCATTTCACAGAGTGTCTCTCAAGCCTTCATCTTAAGATTTCCTTCTCTCCTCCAACCTTCAGTTTGTAACCAGTGAAGGCATTACCAGCATAGTGACAGAGGGAGCGAGTAAGTAACAAGTGAAAATAAAAATACAAATTCACACAAAAATTTCTCATCTTACTGTGCAAGACATGGCTTTATTTTGTGTTCACGGTGCCAACAACAGACTGCTTAAGAAAACACATAACTGGGACAGTTCTAGTGTGGTATTTAAGACTGTCGACAATTTGCTTTTGGCCCTGATGAACAGGAAATGTGAAAACAAATGTCTACAAATGCACCGTAAATATGTAAAAATACAATATACATCGCTATTGCAATATAGGTATTCACATGATCTATGACTATTATTGTCGATGAAGATTCTCGTTCATCCAGTGGGCAGTTCGATGCAGCTAGGAATGCACAGATTTGTACACTGGTGAAACATAACAACCACTTCACAAGCGCATGGCACAGCAAAGGTGAGCAAGCTCCTCAGGTCAAGACTCGGCTGTACATTTACAGCTACAGGAAAAGGGACATTCTTCCGAGGACAGCAATGTTCACATCTTCGCCAGACAAGAAAGATGGTTTGAAAGAGGCGTGAAAGAAGCCATCTACGTCAAAATGGAACGACCATCGTTAAACAGAGGAGGTGGCCTATGACACCACTTATCACCCACCTACAATGCAGTCTTGGGATCCCTCCCCAGATGACTTAACACCCATTCTCACCTGGATCCATCTAACCCTAAGGAACCACGTGACAGTCAGGTGGGTCAACCACTGACATGTCTCCTTAATGACTCTGAAACTCAGAGCTCACATGTGACCTTAAGGACTCTGTTAGGGTTCACTCACACACACACACACACACACACACATACACACAGTTTAAAGCCTGCGACTCCGCACCAGCCTGTTAGAACTGAAGAAGCCTCTTGGATGAGATGTGAAACGTCTCCAAGTTGCCTACTGATATAATCTTCCTATTAGATGCAGTGTTGATGTTTTAATTTTTAAAGTTCCTCTACGTGTAAACACTGCTATGTATTCTATTTGGATATAGACCCCAGGAAGAGTAGCTGTTGCCATGGGAACAGCTACTGTGGATCCCCGTGCCCCCAAAAAACAAAACAATAGCACTCCATGACATTAATGGTGCTATTTTTAGGCAATTCCTCTTTTACTCTGACTTTATGTTCGCTGTTGTTTTGCCTGAAAGTAAATCACAGTAAAGTAGACACTAGAAGGTTTTGATATGTGTTTTGCAGCGTTGCTCATTTTAACCTCAATTTTCTTTTGCCTTAAAGGTCTACCCAAACTCATGATTCCCACCACCACCAGATTTCATTATGAAAATTGGGTTAGGCTCACATTAAAAAATAGTTTAGTACAACAGCTACAAAGCATCCTTTTAGTCTCACCAGACAACAGAACGTTTTCTCACTTTAATTCACAGTGTCCCACATATCTTCTGGCAGACACCGGCCAGGATGTCGTGCAAGTTTTCTCAACAGCTGTGACCGCTGAAATCACCAAGACAACCGTTACTTCGTGTGTAGTGTTTCTCTATCTCGGCCGCGGAGCTTTGGAGCTCCTTCAGAGTTGCCATGAGCATCTTGGTGGCCTCAACCACTAGTGTTTGTGCACAGGTGGCTGTGAACAAATTTACAGCTATTTGTTTAAATGAATGTTCTTGTTGTACTTATTCAGTGCCTTAGAATTTTCAGGGACTGATTTTTAATTTCTTCAAAATGTAGTTTTTTTAGGAAACTGATTAACCAGCAGTGAAACCCACCAGATATGTTATGACTTAAATTTAATCTAAATTGCTTTTTCTAGAGACATGGTGTCATATGACATATTGTCACACGTCATACTGAGGGAGTAAATACTTTTACACTTATTTTGTTTTGTATTTCTACTTTATTAAGATCAGTTTGTTGTAGTGCTGCAAAATTAATCAAAAATATTATCAATATGATTATGTTTAGTCATTGCAATTCATGCAGTTCTAGTTTTTTGATATTTTTTCACTTTGACATAATATTTTTCCTGCTGTTCTGGGTTTCACTGTTGCCAAACAGAAAACATAAAAAAGATCCATTCTTGTTATAGACATGTGTATGCTTTACCATGACCTTTCCTCCATTTGTCAGGAAGCGAGGCAGCACATGGTGCAACCAGCAGGACAGCTACATGTTGTAGCAGTAGCTGCGTTGGGAGATAAGAGCAGATTTTCCTTCCTGACATATTCACTTTCTGTCCACACTGGCACAATATAGCTGTTGCTCTTTACAGTGGTGCCGCAGAGGTCTGCTTGATGTCTGATGTATTCACCCTGCACCTTTCCACTGTTGTTTTGCTGCTCCCTCCCACAGGTACCCACACTGCCTTTCCAGGAAAACACCACCTCTGACTCAGCTCAAAGTCTGCAATCCCGTGAAGATTTAATGCACTGCATGCCTCATGATTAGAGAGCGACTGAAATGCGACGCCATCACACAACTATAATGTGATATTTCCAACATAAGCCGATCAAATCAATAAAACATAAGATGAATTGCAGGTTTGCACCAGGCTGCAGCACAGCCTGAGCAAGTAACTTGAGACATAAGAAAGAATAAAGCCCATTAGGCTACACTGCATTATCTCACATCATTTATCACAAGCCCACACTCAATAACTCTGATATTATCAGCACTCTTGTGAGACGACTTCCGCTTATCATTAATCTGCTTATGTATTCAGTTTTGGGTACACTCTGGCACGTACATATTAACATATGAACAATTGTTGGTCGATTTTACGCATAATACAAGACAAATAAATTATGTGTATGTTTCTCACGCCATGATAGACTGTTTATGTAGAATCAAGCAGAACAAGAACTATATTCTAAAGTTTTAAGGGTAAGTTGAAACTGAAATTGGTCCAGAGTTAAGCGAGAGCAGCAACCACGAAACAGGCTGCAACGTAACCACTGTGGGCATGTTCTCACTGTTAACCGCCAGCTTATTTTCACATCTAACTAGGTGAATTACGGGTTTATTTCAACCAAACCAGAGTTAGTGAATGTTGGGACAGTGGATGGCCAATCTAAAACATGTTTGTCAGTGTTGTTTTGTTTCTGTTAACTTTAAATAACCTGTTTTTGTTAAGAAAAATAAAATTAAAGTTTTTTTTAAATGGGATCTGGTGGGTTTGGTGGTCTGTTTCTGGTTAAACAAAAAGGATCTTGCTCTTCAACAAAAAAGTCTATCTCTGTAGGGATCCTTTCCATAATACTGTCAGACACTTACAATAACAATCTGAGCCTGTCAGTGGCAAAAACAAGCACTTTTAGTGGACGTAAAAGGACAAAAATGGGTGCAGGGTGAAAATGCCAAGCTTAACCTTTGAGGCTTTTTAGACATATTCAAACCCTGTTACATCAGTCACTTAGCGCTCTAAATTGAACACCTGCCAGCAGCCATTAATTAGTCATCCATGCACTTACATGTCATCTGTGTCGACGTCAGAAATAAAGGGCTGATCTTTGTTCATGACCTGCTGCTTCCTTGTCAGTCTATGCACCATAACTGTGACAGGCCTCTGTCCACACATTTCCCGCTATCATGTTTCACCCACACATTTCCCGCTATCATGTTTCACCCACACATTTCCCGCTATCATGTTTCACAATGCTGCTAAAATCCATTTTACGGTCAACATCGTCCCAGTGGGTCAAGGCACTCTGACGCATGACTCGGCTTATATATGAGGCTGTATCTGGTGGGTGCAGCTCAGAGGCAGGTGACTTAACAGTGGCAATTCATGATTTAAAAAAGGTGAGAATTAATAACCACGTTACGCACCTTCACGGCAGATTATCAAGGTACAAACAACAGTGCAGCACAATGACAAATGTCACTTCTGACAAGCAATGCAGGAAGCAGAACTTGTTTGCAAAAACATTTTGGGCTTTACTCTTGGTTGGGTGACATGGTTAAAAAACCCTACTAGCTTCTTCCTGTCAACAGAACATATATAATCAGTTTCCGTATTGTGTTCTCACAAATCGATGCTAACCATTCATTAAACTTCATGGTAATGGGACGTCTGGTAATGAGAGACGAGTTTTAGCATGCATTCTTGCAAAGACCATTTTGAGAGAAACCTGACACAGTAATTGCGCTATAAGAATTATGTAGACAAAAAAGGGTTATAATGGCTCCCAATATCAATTAAAAAATAAACAAAAAACACACTATGACAGAATAGCAAACTGTACACGATGCCTTTGTGCAGCTGATGCGTCACATAGGGATAGTTCATAACTTATCAGAGTAGGGGGGTGGCTGAGTGGCTGAGGTATGACCTTGTTTTTTGTGCTGGGGTTTTTTTTTGTTTTTTTTTATGATCTTGACCCTCCCTGTAGCTACAAATATTTTCCTTTGAGCCTCCATGAGTGACTTGTGGAAAATTATGACCCTTCTTTCCCCCTTAAATACCCACATTTTGGTTGAAATACCACTATTTTGAGCTTAGATTTGGTTATATTTCCTGATTGAAACATTTGTCGCACAAAATGTGTTTAAAGATCCTCAGATATTTGAAAATCTGACAATAATTTCTGTTTTTACTGTTTCTACTATGATAAATTGTGCAATTGTGGAAAGTTTAAAAAAAAAAAGGTGGATTTTGGTGTTCATAAAGTATTTAAAATAAACACAAAGTACAACCATTTAAAGTTGTATGTCCCTCCCCCAGCACAAATACTTGACATGCCTACCTGTTTTGCACCACTTTCTCCCCTCTCATAGGTAATGAACAGTCCCTTATTATGGATAGACGGTAACCTAACTTTTTAGGCTGTATGATGAGACCATATTCATTTGATTTGTTTGTTGCTAGTGGGGCAGATGGAAGACATAGCTAGTAGTATACCAGAGAAGAATAAAATCAGCCACCTGAATGATGTCAGGTAAATCAATCTCCTGACATCATGAGAGTTGTGATATGTCATAAACTTAAAAAGAATTTTCTATGTTACTTTGCCTCAAAGGAATGATTCGTTTTTAATCATTTCTTTGCAATCCTCTCCTCATATGTCTGTGCACCACCCTTATCCTTAAATAATGAACAGGGATTTTAAGTTTTTCTTTTAGCATAATCAAGGGTCTGAGGTTATACAGACTGTAAAACACTCTGAGGCATATTTCTGATTCTTATACTAACCCTACAAGGCAACTTATAAAGACAGAAATCGTCATGAATGCAAAACAAAATGTCTATAGTCATCCACAAGCTAATGACATACTCAATGCACCACCTTAAGATGAGGAAACATGATACATGTTGGAGCTTAACACCAGTTTTGCTGCATGACAACACCTAAATGAAGTGCAAATGACACAAATTACAGTGTCTTACCTGGCAAAATATCCCGGCTTCCTGTCTCTCTTTTCCATCAGGCCAGGGTCCTAAATCCGCATGCAGTCAAGCGCATCCATACAAACATCCACCCTTACACACCCACACCCACTCAAGTGTTTCCAAGCCAGCAGACTTGGGGTAGATCGTCTCTCACACTGTGGTCTAGCACTTCTCTCTTGTCCTGCAGAGGAAATAAGCGAGGGGATTAGCAGGCTCACTGGGTGCCTCATCACTCAGCAGCACTCACTACAATGCAAAAGCCCAATAACATCATCAGCCTGAGTGGAGGACGATGAAAGCATCCTATAATAAGCATGTCAGGCCACTCAGCTGGCAGCGGCTGACCAACAGGATGGAAAATGCCTCGCTCTCTGCTGAGAAGGAGAGACACATCTGCTACTAGTTAATGTTGCTACAGTAAACATGCGTTTTATTATGTAATTAGGCTTAATCACAGCAGTGTGTCTATTATTATCATCAGTTTGGGGATCCAGTTGGTGTAAACATGCAGACCGTCATGGCTACACCAACATCTACAGTAGCTGTGGCTGTAACAACAGGATTAGGCGAAAACGAAACAATCGATTACACGCATGTCACACACCCTTAAAAAACACAAATCAGCCAACTCCAGTTCAACCATGTGTAGCCTGGGAGGGTTATATAACAGGTAAAAGGCTAACTGCAGGGGAAAGGCTAAATTTAAGGCAACGTTACCCCACCTAGCTACAGTCTCCACTTTGTAGCAGCTTAGTCAATGGGAATCCCTCTATGCCCCGGATCATTGAACAGATTTCAACCTCTTCTGAAGGTGCAGCAGCAACAAAACACAGATATCCACTTGTGCTAATGTAACAACAGCATGGGCGCCCGCCAGGTTTAAGCTAACACGGGCACACTGACCAGGGGCCAGTCTGCCATCTGATTTAACAACTGATGCTAACTGTGCTAGCTAGCCACTTTGTTTACAGGACAATAGTAACCTGGTGGAGATGGTAAGGGTATTTTATTCGGTCCAGACGCTAACGTTAGCCCCTTCACTTAAAACGAGGTATTCCTGTTCAAGCAATCTGAGCTAACACTGACGCTAAACACCGATGTACAACGACGCATTTAAACGGTAAATCTGGCATAAAATAGGTAGCTAAAACAGCCCACATACCTTGCGTGCATCCTCCAGCAGCTAATGTTAATATCGAAATGAAGCTTCCCTTCACGACGCCCTCTGCTGTCATGTGCGCTGTAAAAACATGAGCTCACCACCAGCTTGTAACATGTGAGCTAGCTAAAGCTAATGCTCAGGTGACGGTAACTTATGCTAGCTAAGGTTAGCTAAGGTTAGCTAGGTTGGCGACCTGGTTGTTTGTCGATATTTTATAAAACCTCAAACATATAAATTATACAAATATATGACAGTAAGTCTGTAATAATGAACAAAATGTAGCCCGTGTCCTCAGCTATGTATCAGTCCCTGGTGGTCTAGTGGTTAGGATTCGGCGCTCTCACCGCCGCGGCCCGGGTTCGATTCCCGGTCAGGGAACTACTTTTCTTCCATCTCCACCTGAAATCCCTTCACCCCGTAACAGGGTTCAGCGGAACTTGACCGAACAACACATGGGTTGTAAATTAATACGCCACAACTTGACCGGCACGTGCGCGCTCCTGTGGCACTCACAGCTGTAGCTGTGTCAGTAGTGATGCAAATCACGTACGTTGTATTTACATAGCCCCAAATCACAAATGAAAATCAAATCCAGGGTTTACAATCTGTACAGCACACGACACCATGACTGGAGGGAGGTGACGTTATCGTTTAGTGGTCATTACGGTAGAATAGTAATGTCATTATTTTCGTTTTTTAATGCAATTGCGTTACCACCATTTTATTTATTTACTATTTAAGAAAAGTATTAGTCTAAAATATGCCCCTTAAAAAATTCTGCACACCGCACTAGCCTACAGATATAACGTTATCCCTCATGCTATGGAGATTTCTTTACCCACATCCAAAACAAGATATAGTCTTTAATATTTGACTTTTGAAAATCACTCTTTGGGTTTTAATAATGCCTCTGCTATTTGTTTAATGAGTTAAGAGTTGATAGGACTTACCACAGACTGTAATGCAGTAGTTCTCAACGTTTTTGGCTTCGTCAGCTTGGTGTACTTGTGACCTATTAGAGAAGTGTGATTTTTGAGTGATTTTATTAACTGTTTATTTCTATTTATTTCTCGAGGTCTATACAAAAATATACTTTAACTCTGGTAGAAATAGCTGATTAATTTCCAATTAAAAATAGTCAAAACTATTATTATATATTTATAAAAATAATTCAGTTTCATACCCAATTAAGTAACCCTATTGTGTGTGTTTTTGCACGGGCGTTGTTCCATTAATTTTTAATTTATTCTTTTATTTATACACATACTGCTGTTATGGAACAAATCTAATGTCTCTGGCTTTTTATCAATATTTTCCAAGAAGACTTATAACATGTTTATGAAATGCATTGTTCAAAAGTATTTTTCAAAGAAAAGAAAAAAAATTATCATATAAATAATCTCACGTCTCACGTGACCTCTTGGGGGGTACCAACCATACCAACCCTGAAAAGTTTACTTGACTCTGCCACCTCCTGAAATACTCCTGAGCCATTTATAATTTACACCGCTTGGTGGCGACAGTTCACAACAAATGGTGCTAGACACAGCGGTCTGCAAAATGTGAAAGAGAGCAGATGTACATAGGACAGTCCACAACCTACATATAATAGATTGTATATTCAAAGAGTCCACTATAATAACTCTGTAATGTAACTTGAGCTTTTTTTGGTCATTACAAGTTAAAAGAGTAAAACTCAAAACAGTCTCTATTGTACGAGTAAAGACTGCAGCATTTCACACTGAGAGGACTGAGGTGAGGGAGAGACTGAGTGTCTTTAATTTGTGATATTAAAGGGTAACTTCAGTATTCCTCAACCTGGACCCTATTTTCCCACATTTTTGTTTAGGATGCACAACACTGCATATTTTTTTTGCCAGTATTCGATACGCCAAAATCTAACAACTCATTTGACCGATAGAGCTTGTAAGTTGCGTGTTTCCGTTTCCGGTACATGGGACCTTAAAAATTGATTTCTCATAATGTATTTCAGTGGCTAGATGAAAATTATTTTCTGGTCACATTTGAATTGTGCCATGAATTTCACATATGTTGTTTGTGAATTTTTAATATATTTTTTCGTGCAAAGAAGGCTGTTTTGTGTGAGAGTGCTTTGTGGACTACAGCTCTTCGCTGCTCTCGACGCGTATGATATACGTCACCACTCGCACTCGGAACATGGCTGTGTGTCTGGTACACTTCTCCGTCTTCTTCCAAGGAGAGGACAAAGGCCTTCAGCCTGGCGAAAACCACTACAAGTCTGGACATGTGGAAAGTTTCAGCTACACCAGTGGGGAGATGGTCGGCGTTGATGGCGTCCGTAGATCGTGGCAGAAGACGCAGCAGCAGCACTGTGAGTTGAGAAGTGGAGGGAAAGTGTGATGACGTGACGTCACATAGGCGACATGTAGTATTTCTCATTACGTTGTTTCCACAGCTTTAACTGAAGAATCATACAATAAACTGTCAAACTCTTAACATGAAAAAATATTATTTAGACCCACACAAAATGTGTAATCCAAGGCATTTAATGACTGGGACCAGAAAATAATAATTTTCTCTCCATTGACTCCCATTCATATTTTCCGAGCTTAGAGGTCCGATGGGGGTCTACCGGAAGGGGCGTGACTTACGAGCTCTATACTGATAAAGTGATCATCAAGTCTCTTCTGTAGTGGAATTAACATCATATTATGCATGCATACTCTTATCTTATCATGATGGACCACTAGCAGATGAAGACGTGAAATTTTAAAGCCAATATTGGCCAATACCAATGCATGCAGATATTATTTTGCATCCCTAATTTTTTAGTCAAAGTAACTAATGTGAACAGCAATTTCTGAGAGACGGTGCTGAGTCTGGCAGTAGCAATGTAACCACTCAGGGCATTTGCTGACATCAATTTATGTCCACTAAAAGTGCTTGTCTTTGCTACTGACAGGCTTGGATTACAAATGTAAGTGTCTGACAACCTTATGGAAAGGATTCCTACAGAGATAGACCTTTTTGTTAAAGTGTAAGATCCATTTTGTTTAACCAGAAACAGCCCCAAAATCACTATTGCCAAACCCACCAGACTCCATTTAAATAAACAGCAATTTTATCAGTGTAAAACAAACTTCATTCAAAGTCAACAGAAACAAAATAAAACTCACATAACCAATCTTGGTTTGTCTTTCCACTGTTCCAACAATCACCAAATCTGGTGTGGTTGAAATAAGCCCTTAACTCACCCAGTTAGATGTGAAAATATGCTGACTCTATACACGCTAAAATTACTGTTTATTTAAAAGGAGTCTGGTGGGTTTGGTGATAGCGTTTTCAGGGCTGTTCTTGGTGACATTAAAAGGATCTTACTCTTTAAAAAAAGGCCTATCTCTGTAGGGATCTTTTCCATAATGTTGCCAGACACTTATAATGATAATCTGATCCTGTCAGTGGCAAAAACAAGTAGACATAGATTGACAGTGCACAAATGCCCCAAGTAGATACATTGAAGCCTGTGTGATGGCAGCCAGCTGCAGCGCTCTCACTTAATACTGGACCAGTCTCAAAAATTGTTGTACATTTGTCACTTAGATACAAAAACATGAGAAAATATGGTTCAGGTTAAAAAGTACCAAAGTTACCCTTTAACTAGAACGATATTTAGAAAATGTAGTGACCATTTCCCGTCTCTCCTTCCAATAAAGCTGAACTGAACTGAACCTGTTCGAGCACACTGAGACACAGATAATGTGTGTTTGTGGAGCTCGGGTCCCAGAGAGCCCTCCAAGGTGGGGAAAGACAGAGACTGCGGGCCCTCTGATTGGACAAAGCAGGAGTTAACCAGTTCCTGGCTGGCTATGTATCTTGGCAGTTATTTTGACAGGCACTATCATTGTGAGAGAGGAGATAAGTTGTCTTAGGGATCGCCATGGCGCCGGTGTGTCCCTCCTCCGTCCTGTTCTGACTCTCATCCACCCCCCCCTCCTCTCCCTACCCTGCTTGGAGCAAGGGATTGTGGGAGACTGTTTAGTTGGGAGCAGGGTTTGTGTTGGCAGGGACCCCGGGGCTCTGGGTATCATCGTCCCCCTTTAAGACAATCAAAACTTTAATGTGACGAAGCAACGGGACAGCCGTGACCCCCTACAAAATGTTGACGTCCACCTTCTTTTTAGATATTGTTCCTCATTTCTAGTATTCTTCTTCAAGTTTTATATTAAAAAATTATCCTTGATTTCTTCTGTTCCTTCCTGGAAGCACAGACGTGGCTTCAAAAGCACAAAGATAAAAAGAAAATCACATGAAGGCAGACAGAGTAGCACAGTTTCACAGATTTTTAAGCACAAAAAAAAAGCCAAGGATGAGCTCCGGTAAACTTTTGACTCTTTACAGAGTAATGTTTTCAAGATGTGGCTTCAGACAGGCCTATAATAATAGTCTAAGTCCATCAAACCTATATCGTCCTTAGTCTCTCTGTCATATAAGATCTGAACAGTATGCAGGTAGTCTCATTTCGGCCACTGATATTAGAACTTTTACGGTACTGTCCCGTCAGGGCCCACAAACAGCTTGGCAGCATTACAGTGTCTGTTTTTTGTGTTAATATTCCTGCTACACGCTATTCAGGTTAAGTCTAAACACACGCACAGGAATTTACATTGCAGAGGATGAGCAGAAAAGAAGAAAGGGGACAGGAAAGATAAAGCACATTTTTTTAGACATGTGTCGCACTGAGAATGTGTTCACCGTCGGCCTACTGTATGTGGCAACTTACAGTCATAGTTATTATCACATTTGAATAGTGTCTGGTGTTGTAGTGGGAGATTTAAAGAATCAGAGTGGCTTTAGCAGCAGCTAAAAACCTTTCTTATTTTATTTTGCTATGTCAGTACAAATAAAGATACAATCTTGCTTATATCTTTGTGGTCACAAAGGTCTGACCCAGCACAGGCCTTGGAGAGATTTAAAATCATTTTACCCAGACGTCATATACTTCTAGCTTAGACTACGACCGCTGATAACTTCAAGTACACCGTGGCAGCGAGAAGCAGCAGAACCTAAACACTGAAAACGGATATGTCACACAAATGATAATTGATAGGGATTATGGGAGCCGTAATTCATTATAATGAGCCAAACCTGTGAAAAAAATGCAGCTATACTTCAGGAAATCTTCCATCAGACAGTGTTTTTATCTGCGTGTTTATAGGAAGATGTTCGAATGCTGACAGATTGTTGTGCAATAAACCAATTAGGAGGAGAAATATTTGAGAGAGTTGTTATTTCCCATCAGGATTGAGAGTCCCACTTATGAACCTCAGCAGCCAACGCTGTGATAGATTTACAAGCTTTTGCATCAAGGTAGACACAAGTAAAATCACAGAATTCCTTTCAAATAAACTGCTAATGCAAAAATTCATGTTTCTAGTTTCTACCTTTTAATATAAAGGCTACATATATTTCACTGGGGCTATTTTCTGAACTTTATGTTTGGCTTGTTTCACTTTTTCTTGTTTTATCAATTGCTGAATTAAAGTGAGCTGCACAACAAAAACTATTGTGTAAATGTAGCCCTGAGATTAGCTGTAGGCTAACGTATTTTCAATCAGAAACTGCTGGATTTAACTACGTCAGGGGAGGCAAGCTGCAGCTCTTTTACCCCTCTCTAGTGACTCCCTTTGGCTTTGACAAAAATGAATGAATAAATATTGTTCATATTACTTAATTATAAGGCTTAATATGTTTTGTGGCTCCACATAGATTATTAAAATTATTCTTAGTCAAAAATGGCTCTTTTGATAGTGAAGGCTGCCGACCCCTGAAGTTGGTGAATCAATTGACAGAGCTAACGTTAGCTTGCTAATATATTACCTGTCTAGGGTTAGAAGTACAGTATAAGAGGTAATGGGATATGGTTGACACAGCTGACGTGACTTTTGATTACAACGCTGTTTAATACTGACTATTTTAAAATTACATTTCACAAAAACAATACAGTATCAGAATACAAAATACTAATGTTAATAACTGAAAAACCAAATAACAGAGTTGCTAACAGATGTTTCCTAGCAACCTATTTAGACATTAGCTTACTGAAGTTTTTGTTAGCTAAGTAATTAGGCCGTCATTTTAAAAGACTTGTTTAACATTTTGGGAAACGCTTAACCACTTTCTTGCCAAGATGAAAACAACGATATCACTCTCATTTTTTTTGACTTCAGTAAATATAAAGCCACAGCCAGCAGCCAGTTAGCTTAGCTTACTGTTGTAAAGACTTTGACATGCTATTGTAACGACAGCCCAAATTTCCAAAGACCTATAAGTCCAAAAAATGTCCCACTGGACTGAAAACCCATTGCTCCGCAACCTGTTATCCCAAAAACAAACGCCCATTGCTCCGAAGTCCCTTTTCTACGAAAATGCACACTCCTTGCAGTTAGCTTCAGTTTCCCAGCAGCATTTAATCCACCAATCCTGGTACTGACCCTTCGTACCATTTTCCAGTTTGAGCCACTTAACCCAGGTGTTTTTCATGGACCTGTCCCTTCGTTTCCAGCAACTGATGTTTCCCTAACCGTAACCAAGTGTTTTGTGCCTAAACCTTACCACACATTCACCACAGCATTGTTAACAAATGTAAAGTATCAGTGGTTTACAGAAATGTATCATGTGAGCATCGTGTCTGGGTTGTCTAACTGCAGAGTTGAGAAACAGGACTTTTGGAGCAATGGGCAACTGTGCTGGGGATATCTGGCCAGCAGAGAAATGGCTTTTCAGTCCAATGGACACATTTTGGACGAAAGAAGCTTCGGAATTTCAGGCCGCTATGGGCAGTCCCCATAAAGGTGCTGGGGGAAACAGCTAGGTAAACTGGGGTGTAAAATAAAACCCAAACCGCAATAATTGTTTTCACTTTTGTTTTGTTTTTTATTTAACAAGAAATTTAATGTCAATTTGTAAAATTTAGAGGTGCTGGTAGGCAATTCATTTTCACCATCTGACAGCCAGACTTTCCCAGTTTGTAGTCTTTGTGCTGAGCTAAGATAACTGGCTGCTGATTGTAGCCTCATATTTATCATACAGACATGATAGTGGCACTCTCATCTAACTCTTGGCGAGAAGGTGATGGAAACTAGGCAGCAGTTGGTGAGAACTTAGATTTTTAAAATCATGTATATGACGCATCACAAGCTGCTAGAGTTTAGATGTGATGGAGACACATTTATCACTCCTTTGGTGGTCTAGGAGAGTCCAGAGTGAGTGAAAGACCACCTCCCAGGTTACTGTGAGGTTAATGACCCCTGCACACACACACACACACACACACACACACACACTGGCCACGTTAACAAAGACAGAGAGGGGAATGAAAGTGATGGAGATGGGACTTAAATCAGCTCCATACTGTATACCATCCAGTGCCACTACGCCCACTGTCAATCTGCCAAGTCAGCTGAGGCACTGCAGCCATGACCTTTGACCCCGGAACTGAATGGCAGGCGAAAGGTTATCAATATCAGGGTTTTTGTTCTTGAAGCTAAATGTCCAGACGGTGCAGGAGCCACACCTCGAGGAAGGAGCAGACAGTGTAGGAAACCTGAAGGAGAGATGGACATATACCAACCTCTCAAACACACACACACTGTCTCATCAGTGTTTTTGATCACATGACCATGGTCGGGGAGCAAACAGTGCACTGTTGTTTACCCTGCTTATCAGTGGTGTTGTAACAAGTCGAGGAACACACAGGCTGACCTCAACGCACACATATGCAAGAAACCTCACCAAAAAACGCTCTAAAATTCTAACAGAGTAGAGACACATGTTCATTTTCTGACTTTTTAATAACCTCACTTGACCTGAAAAAGTTCATGCTAACAGAAGTCTATATTCTGACACTTAGGCAAGCCATGATAATGAGTACAGATCATGAGCTATTAGCTAACATTAGTAATAAATCTCCCTCAGCACTCCTTAACTCTCCTCTGATCTCATTTGCCATAAAAAGAGGCTTGTCTTGTACTGTAACCATCATTTTACTGAAAAAAAGCACAGCCGCTGCTCAACTCATAGGTAAAACTATGAGCCCCGGCAAACACAGGCCAATAAATAACAGCTATAAATCCCTATATGAATTATGACTGTGCCTGCTCATTTATGATTGTGCGATAAGTCAACTTTTCATGCACTGTATAGGTCGTGTTCCTGCGAGAGGGCAAAAGATATAAGGGCCATGTTAAAGGTAACTTGAGTGTGTGCTTACTGAGTGTTTACATGTGTACGCCTTTTGATGTGTGTGTTCTCATGTATGTGTGTATGTGCGCTCATACGTACACTCCCACTCTCACACTCAGACTCTGGTTAGTCCAAGCCAGCGCCACATCAGTCCATCATCACAGATATGGCTTGTGGTTAGATAGCAGGTCTGGCGGCGCACAAGACATTTTGTCCACTCTGTCATGTTTACTTATAATGATAAGCTTTGATGGATTCCCTGCAAGCTATAGACGCCACAGCGCACACACACACACTGACACACACACACTCACCAATTCACATATGCACACTATCACACATGCGCAGTAACAGAAAAGAGATTAAAGATAAAAAAATTCCAAAAAAGCTAATTAAAATATACATACTATTATTTATCTGTAGCAACTGAACATATAGACGAAGCAAATGCCCCAGAGGGCAAAGGGTTATACTCATCTTGGGAAGAAAGATATCTATTAAAGGTCCAGTGTGTGGGATTAAGTGAGATATATTGGCAGAAATGGAATATAATATATTAAGTGTGTTTTCGTTAGTGTATAATCACCTGAAAATAAAAATCTTTGTGTTTTCAGTACCTTAGAATGAGCCGTTTCTATGTACATAGGGAGCAGGTCCACAGAGATCGCCATGTTGCACTGCCATGTTTCTACAAGTACCCCAGAACGGACAAAGTTAGCAGCCCCTTTGCGATGACAGCATTGGAAAAACACTGACTTTTTAATGGGAAACTGCTTAATTCTGTGTTTTAAACTGTGTTTTACCTGGTCTGTTTGTTTTGGAGAGGAAGAGACCTCTGCAGATAATTCAGCTCCCAGTGAAAACCTCCTGAACGTCTGGATCTTTAAGTTATCAGAAAAAAAAGCTGAGCGCACATTAGCAGGTGCTGGGCTCCTAGCCTGTCTCAGACCTGCCAAACAGCATCGGAGAAACATGGATTTGTAACGTAAAACTGCTTAATTTGGTGTTTTTACTTGTTTAAATTGCCGGGTCTGTTTGTTTTGGAGAGGAGGAGACCTTTGTGGATAATTCAGCTCCCGGTAAAAACCTGTTGAACATCTGGATCTTAAGTTATCAGAGAAGAAAGGTGCTGGGGTAGCGGCCTGTCTCATACCTGCCAAACAGCATCGGAAAAACATGGATTTGTAATGTAAAACTGTTAATTCAGTGGTTTTTATGGTTTAAATCACCAGGTCTGTTTGTTTTGGAGAGGAAGAGACTTCTGTGGATAATTCAGCTCCTGGTAAAAACATCCTGAACATCTGGATCTTAAGTTATCAGAGAAAAAAGCTGAGCGCACATTTGCAGGTTCTGGGCTAGCGGCCTGTCTCAGACCTGCCAAACAGCATCGGAGAAAGATTTGTAACATGAAACTGCTTTATTTGGTGTTTTTTTAATCACCAAGTTATTTTGGATAGGAAGAGACCTCCACAGATAATTTGGCTCCAATTAAAAGCCTGAACGTCTGGATCAGAAATAAGTTGAGCACACATTAGCTAGTGCTGGGCGAGAGGCATGTCTGCGATATGCTTAACAGCGTAGGAGACACACAGCTTTGTAACGTGAAACTGCTTTGTCAGTGTTTTTAACACTTTTAGGGGTCTCACTTATAAACATTGCATATGCGCAAAATGTAGCCTGAAAGAGGCGTTTGCCACTTCCCACGCAAAAGTTGTGATCTATAAAAACAGACCTGATGGGAGAAACTTTGACGCATACTTACAAACATTTTGGAGACGAGAAATTGGCGATGCTCATGGTGAGGTGGAGGCCTAATTGTAGAGACTGTCAATCTTTTTTTTTTTGCGGCACACCATTTTTGGCTTTTGTCTGCAGTGTGTAAATCTTACACACTGCTCCTGTCATTGAAAAACACATTCTACTATTTATCCCTAACAAAGAGCATACAGCCAAAGCAAATGCATCAGAAGGCTAAAGGTCACACGTAGAAGTTGTTTTGTTTTGCTCTCATCTTGGGAAGAAAAATATCTTTTAAACAGTTGATTATCAAATGTTTTAAATAATTTGGCACTAAGGAGACCAGTCAAAGTTTCCTGGGCACAAGAGAAGGCCAACAATCTGTCAAGTGAAGGGAGTAGATGTGTTTAGAAACGGATTCCTCGTGTGAATTTTTTAATCAAACAAAGCGGGTCTATGAGAAACATTTTACAAGCTCAAATGTTTCAATTCTTTCAGCAACAAAACACAACTATATGCTGTGAATTCCTCACTTGGCTTGAGCCTGAATCAAAAGCCATCTTTGGCAGGCTCCACGTTGCACTCTGGGATCTGTTAGTTGGCCTGTACAGTGTTCCCATTGGGTCGGTTTACTTTAGCCTGGCATGTGGTCGAACCACAGACTGGCTTGCTGCAACTGTTCTGGACCAATTAAAAAGACTAATGAGGCCCGCGCTTATCATGTCACCCAGAGGGCAGAGAGGGCGGCACAGAGACAAGCAGCATGGCAGACGATGGAGAGAGCGGAGGAGACGATACGCTGTTGGTTGGAAGCTGACTTATGACTTAAGTTGAAAAAAACACTTCATTTCTCTTTCTGATTCATTTACAGTCTCTGTTAATGAATCAATCTTCTGTTCAAACACATACTTCCCGATGAGCAGACACAGTATACAGCAGGCTACGTACATAAAAAGCTTGACAATAGAATAAAGAACAAAGACTGAGACTCTGTAAAGTAGTTTTCTGCCATGTTGAAGATGCAAATTTAGAATGCAGAGTGAAGTCAGGGTGAATCTGACTCGGGACAGGCTGAAGCGCTGAATGACTCAGAGATCTGATA
This sequence comes from Epinephelus moara, assembly GCF_006386435.1. Taxonomy (NCBI): domain Eukaryota; kingdom Metazoa; phylum Chordata; class Actinopteri; order Perciformes; family Serranidae; genus Epinephelus; species Epinephelus moara. Next base: position 28,364,852 of record NC_065517.1, on the reverse strand, counting down.
ATAAAGTAAATATGTGTGAACAGTCCCCCCCATTATGGAAATTGGTACCAAGAAAATATCAGAGGTGAAATTTCCTATCTGTCTTTTTGCTGTGTTGACTTAAGTCACTAAAGGCCTTGTTGTGAGCAGTTTCATGTAGGAACTATTTTCTTTTCACCAAACCAACTGTATCACTGCGCAGAAGGAAGTGTGCATCTACTGCTAGCTCACCTAGCACCACTGAGCTAGTTTGTTACAGCTCAGCCGAGGAGGACGCCATTAATGTTTAAGTCTTGGGTTGTCACCAACACGAGCATCTGGTCTGTAAGTAGATGCACGCTTCCTTCTGCACATTGATACAGCTGTCAGGTGTAGTTCAGTAGAAAGAAAATAGTCCCTACATGAAACTGCTCACAACAAGATCTGTGGATTATCTTGAGTAACCAGGTCATGATTTCTGGAAAGATCATTGCTGCTGAGTTTTTTAAATGTATGAAAGATATCTCTACATCTGATATCTCTCTGTCTCTATCTCTGTCTCTATAACACTTGGCAACTCACACCAAAACAATCTAAACGGATACAACAAGGAAAAATATGCATTTTTGAAGTTGCATGGTTTTACAGACATTCAGAAATGTTATACACCCAGGTGGTGTTTAGCACATGAGTGTGTGCCTATACAATTATATCTATAAACTGCACTGCAAAAGCCAGAGATTCATGCATTAAAATGTGTGACATCAGTATAGTTAGGGATTTTGATTGTACATCCACTGCATGTTTGCTTTTGTGCTTTAGGGGAACAGTACTCAGACGAGGAACTGAGAGTCCACTTGTTGATGAGGCCCAAAATCAATTATTGAGAATAGTTTTGGTGGTGATACAGACTCAACAGTCCAGTTCCACAATGCTTTTGACTTCTCTATTGCTCTGATTCAACAAGCCTTTAGTTGTATTCTGGTATATTTGCTTGGATTTTCCTGCATACAGTGCGAATCATTTTAATGCCAGGTCTTATACTGTACCGACACAGAGCATTCACATCCAATTTGATGCCATTTGAATGTTATAAGTCCTTAAAATTAAACTTCATTTTTTATATTTTTTTCAATAAAACAACTTGAACTATTAAAAATGTGCAGTGGTCACTTTTCTTAATTTTTTCCAAAGGTTTCTCAAGGGACTGGACTGAGAGTTTTCAGCACAGCATTAGCAAATACATAAAATGTAGCAACCACATGGCATAAATGATGATAGCATGAGAACACTGAGCACCTTCAAGTGGTCTAACAAAATTGTACGTTAGGATCAACATTATCAAGTCATATTCACAATATGATCAAAACTAGAGAACATAAAGTGCAAGAACTTACTTTGGTCTTCCTGTGGCCTTCAGGAAACTCAAATGATGCTACTTCCTGTTGATCATGTGACCTGTGTAATGTCCCAGTTTTTTAGAGGTGGGAATGTGTCAGGGTGACAGGACTGAGTGAAAACCTCGGGACAGGACTAAGGGTTTGCTTTAACTAACACATGCTGAATTTTCCAGTGAGAAAAAAATGTATTTTATGTCTGAATTCAGTGTTCCAGGTAGTTTTTATTGAGATTTTACAGGATGTTTCTTCTAACTGGACACTTTGCTCAATAATATAATGTATTATAGAGATACTTTTCATGCATGTTATTGCATCTTATATCCAGGGAACTGAAGATTGTCCCCAAAAGTTTTTAACTGCTGTACCCTTTGACCCCCCTTACGGCAGCCTAATGGCAGTAAGAAGTTGCATTTCACTCTCTTTCTCATGCGTGAAAACATTCGTAGAGTGCACCCTAAGTTCACTTTTTGTTTTTCCCTCTCTTATTATTAACACCCAAGGACACTGGTGAAATTTAGGGAGTGTGTGTCTGACAAAGAGAGTGAGAGAAAATGACAACGAGAGGTGGAGGAGCAGAAATAAGCAACTCAGAAACAACGGTCTCCTTCTTTCGCTGATTCTTATTTTACATCTCACCCCTCCTCTCGCTCTGTCAAGGCCACTCTTTTCTTCCTCCTACTTGCTCGGCCGAGAAGAGGTCAGAGTAAGTGAAAGAGCAACCGACACACACACACACGCACACACAAACACACACACAGCAACCGTTACAAATCTTCTCCGGCTTATCGAGGACAACACACTGATAAGTGTGTCTCCACTCCCCATCCGACAGATCCATCTCCGAAAACATCTGAGACACACGTAGGAAGATGTGGAAATATATTTCTGGGTAACTGGCAGATTGATGCTACAATTCACTCCCATTACTGTAAATGAGTCAGACCAGGGTTGAATAGCAGTACAGGGTTGAGATGAGTGGTTTCAGTGGGTACACTGAGGTTGAGGGGTGATAATTAACAAGGTTTAGATGACATGAGTTGTGTATGTGAGAGAGTGTGTGTGTTTGCGCATGTTGGGAGTGCTGCACCTGCAACTAATGATGTGAAACTTGCCAAACTCATCTGCTGCAGGCCTCCACGCTCCACTCACTCCCCTCAGATCAAACTTGCACCTGCTGACCCATACCAGCACACACACACACACACACACACTTTTTTGCAGATGATTTTTTTGGCATGACAATAGCCATTCCACTTCTCAGGGCTAAGTGCCTCCTTAACCTCGTCTCAGGCAATTAATTCCCTGATTTTTCCCCCTGTGAATTCATGTCTCGTGGACTAATACCAAACCTGACATCATAATCTGTCAACCGTAGCTGCACTGTCTTTTATGGAGATACATGGGCTGACGAATGTCAAAAGGAAAGTAACCTCAGCTTTATCTTCAACCTAAATGACATAATATCTGTCATACACAGTTTTATCAGGCCGAGGGTGCCCGGGGAATTGATTTCTTGAGTGAGGTTGAAAATGTGTAACTTATAACGCATAAAGTGATTCCCTGAACTTGTGCACTTTATTTTCATTCATTAGAAATCAGTCACTGCTGAGCTAGTTTACCAAACATGATGGGAGATAACAGTGTTCAGTAATATGGCTACCTTGGGACATATTCGATGCAAAAAGACTATTTTTATAGAAGTGGATGAGAAGATCCTCCTATTGAGATGTTCAGCAGTTGGGAATTTTGATAAGACGCAGCTCATTAACTGTACAGTTTATATCTGCTGTGCATGAGATAGTTGTGTTTATTTTAGACTCAGAGAGTCCATTTAAGTGGAAGATGCTTATAATAGCAAGATGTGACAATACTTATATATGCACGTAAGCATGCAGTCTTATAAGTCTGTGGATATGAGTTTGTTCTCCTTTTTATAGACAACATGTACACATGGATCAGTGTCATGGGAATAGCCAGGACTTTAAATATTCTCAGCTGATGATGTACACCATTTTTTAGTTATTCAGTGAACTGTTACAATTTGATTTTGAACATTTTTGCCCTAACACAAAGATCTGAATGTTTCATCCTGTTTGATTTCCACACCAACAGGAATTAAATTCTGAAGGAGAAAAGCTGAAGCCTTGAATTATTTAATATTTATTTTATTATTGCTGGCTTAAAAATAGTTTGAGGGGCTCTATGTAAAATTGAGAGCGTATGAGTTTTCTGAACACGGCTCTGGATATGGAGTTGGCTGAGCAGTTAATGGTGCTAACTCCATAAACAGTGCTAAACAAGGAGAGCACTGGTGGAGTGCTTTATGGAGTGCTAAACAATGCTTAACAATAGCATCAGTGCCAAACAACGCTAAACCAGTGTTGCCAACTTTGCAACTTTGTCGCTATATTTAGTGACTTTTCAGACCCCTCTAGCAACTCTTTTTCAAAAAAGTGACTAGCGACAAATCTAGCGACTTTTTCTGATGTTATTGAAGACTTCTGGAGACTCTGTCGTGAGAGCATGTATCGTTTCTATTCTTTTCAACGAGCAGCGGATGCTGCCGTGGGCTCCTCCCTTGCCCCAAAGCACTCAAAGGCGGCCCAGTCCTCCCTCCCAGCAGCAGTCAGAGCAGGAGATGTTAACCCCTCCACATCCAGATTGCCAGTGAATCGCGCATGCGCGGAACCGCCGCTGGCTGATCCCGACCTGGCTTACAGTCAGGGCGGGATGTAAATGTAAAATTTTCTTTGTCTAATATAAATCACTGAAAGAAGGTTCATTTGTAGTTCTAAACATATTCAGGGTGTTTTTTTACTCAGTTTTTGTCTCTCCCACGACGTTATTCCTCTCTCCTACAGTGGCCATTACAATTACATGCATATGGACAATTATGCAAATTAGGCAATGGCGTCATTTAATGGCGACTTTTAGGACAGCCAATAGCTACTTTTCTTACTGAGGAGTTGGCAACGGTGAGCTAAACAATGCTGAAAACAGCATCAGTGCTACACAATGCTAAACCAGGCTGAAAACACTGACAACAGTGCTAAACAATGCTGAACAATGGCATCAGTGCTAACAACACTAAACAATGCTGAAAACTACAGAAACAGTGCAAACAACATTAAACATCATTGAAAACTACAGCAACAGTGCAAACAACATTAAACAACATTAAACAAACAACAGCAATAGTGCTGACAACACTAAACAATGCTGGAAAAATTGACAACAGTGCTAAACAATGCTAAAAACAACGGCAACAGTGCTAAGAAATGCTAAACAATGCTGAAAGCAACAGCAACAGTGCTAAACAAAACTAAACAATGCTAGCAACATTGACAACAGTGCTAAACAATGCTAAAAACAACAACAACAGTGCTAAGAAACAACAGTAAACAACGCTAACAACAACAGTAACAATGCATTAAAACACCAAACAATGGCACAAGCGCTAAACAACAGTGCCGACAAGTCTGCTATTGTTTAGTGCTGTTTATGCTAATGCTACAGTTGTTTAGCCCTTCATACACAATGCTAAACAATGGTAACCATGCTGACAGAAGTAACAGTGCCAGTATTTAGCACTCCATAAACAACACCTTACAACAGAAAATTGCTGACGGAGCTTAAAGATGTTAACCAGGGGGAACTGGAGGGTGGGCACTACACCTCTGTGACGCTGCCATCCTGATGTAAGTGGTAACTGCTGTAGGCTATGAGTCAGTGCAAAGCGCAAAGCAGCAGGGATGAGCTAGCCATTTGGATACACGCCTGACTAACTTGCATGTGGGCTGGACAGACTAACCATAACAAACCATGGCGAAGCTCGGATTACAGCACATACAGCAACGTAATGTTTAATGTGTAAGGTTTAAATTGGAGTTGGTGAAAACCGGGGTGTGTGTCATACACAGGTTCCCCCGGTGTCACTATAATGACACTGGTGATATTGCTCATTCGGCATATTTTGGAGCCCAGGGAGTGAGACCAAGCTATACACAGAGGTATCATGACTTAATTGTCTGCTCAGGACACCATAAAGTAGCAAATAGTGGTTTGCTGCTATATTAATCCGAACCTTTAAATTTGACCATTTAAAAATATATAAAAATACTGGACTCAGCTTAAAAAAAAACTCTCAATGTGTGAGTGTTAAAGTGTAGAGACTCTCCACAGATTCACCAGGAGTGTGTTCTTTCATGAATTACCCATCTATCCTCACCTCTGTGTGTGTTTTCGTGGTGGACGTGCGGGGCCATTGGGTCGAGGTGGGCTGGGTCCGTAGTTCCCACAGCCTGTGTGGAGGCAGCCTCTGCCACGCTATCAGCCTCCGTCTCCGGCCCCCCAGCACCAGCGGGCCCCCTGACGTCAGCCCCGGGCTGATAACGGGGTCCGCAGCAAGCAGCAGAGGGGGTGGGAGGCGGAGGAAAGGAGGGGGGGTGGATGGAGATGGAGGGATGAGGTGGAAGGAGAGCGGCCAGCAGGGAGGGAGGGAATGGGGTTACACTAACAGAGCCAGTGGTGGATAAGACCCTCAGACAGATAAGACAGAGCAGAGTGTGGAGCCTCTTTTGTTTTCCACTGCTCCTCCTGTCTGGTGGCTTCTCCTCCTCTCTGACATTCCCTCTTTTCTCTACACTTTCAACTCCTTTTTTTTCAGACGTAACCAATTTGTTAAACTTTTCTCCAGCACCACAGCCGCCCCTCCTCTCCTTGTCCAAACTGAAATATTCCTGCTGTTATCAGGGCATGTGCGCTGCGACCGTCTCTGGATTGAGGCACCTTTTCTCCTCTGGCTTCCTCATTGTGTTTTTGTTTTCTCTTACAGTGTTTTGAGAGCGGGAGGAGTCTGCCTTTGACTGACGGCAGAAGAAAGTTTTTGACACTGATGAAAAGTTCTCACACTTGTTTCCAATCCTCCTCCTCCATCACACTCTTCTTCCACCACTTTAGGCGCACTAACACCTCTTTAATTCTCTCAGCATGAACTCTACGTGAACCCTTCAAAGACACTAGTATCCATTGTTTTGATGATGTCACCTCACCTTTACCTAACCTGAATCTTACCCCCAAGTTGCCCCTTCACATACAAACAAGCAGCTTTCTCCCCACCTGCCGCATCGCTGCAACTAAGCCCCACGCATCAGTGTATTAAACACTGTCTTTGCATTTGTGTGTGAGTGTGTGTGTTCCCTATTTGCTCTTCAGGCCTTTGCTAGCCTGCGGACTTTGGCCACTGCTTATCACAGGGAGAGGTCCTGGGATCCCTGAGTCTTCACTGCTAAAAATACACTCGTTATAGCTCACATACAAACATGCACTCACACTCTGGGTATCATGGGACACCCCGCTTTGAAGCTGTCAGTCAGATATCAGGCTAATATGACCGGTCAGTGGTGGGTTTTGCACATGGGGCCGTCTGTGCAATGCACATTTAAGTATAACGAGTCACACACAGATTTTTCTCAGTTTTATAGCTGGCATTTGCAAGCAACACCCAGGAGTGGAATTTCAAATATTAGCATACAAGCGTCAAAGAAATATTCAAACGTTTGTGCGAGCGAGTTGGTTAAGTAGCTTTACAAACAGTGGAGACCGTCAGAACAAAAGAGGTTTTGATAATTGAATTCTTATCACTTGTAATTGAGTGTTGTGTGATGTGTTTGCGCTGCTCTTCAAACAGTGTGAACCAAGAGTCCAATTCAACACTTAAGCCTGTCACATATGAGAACCTGCACCTGAGGAGTTAATAATTTATTCAGAAACGAAAAAACCCAACACCCCTGGTTAATAGTGTGTGTGTGTGTGTCTGTGTCTGTGTGTGTGTGTCAGAAAGAGAGGGAGACGATCTGTGTTACTGAAGCCCAGGTGTCTTACTGAGCAGACTTGTGTCTCCCCAGTGTGACTCCCTGACCCTACCTGGTCAAACACACTTAATCCGCAAGCATAACACACAGATACCTTAGAATAACACACAAATCCACACACTCACATTTACAAACACACACACACACACACACACACAGAAACATGATCCCACAAGAAAATTATACGTATTTATAGAAAAATAAATAGTGAATGCAAAAACATTGTGGACTGGACTGCAGAGGTGTGGACTCTCGAGTTACAAGTTTGATTAATTTTAACTTGAAAAAAACAAAAAAGACTTTACTTCGACTTGGGCCTTTTGACTTAAACATGCTTGATCTCTTCCCCCAAAGCCAAAGATTAAAAAGTAAGTTATTTATGATTTATGCCACAAATCAGTTAATTTTCCTTCATTTCCCCGATCAGCTAACATTAAAACTATTAATTTTCAGAGAAATCGACACTTAATTCCGCAGATGATCCACTTTGTTTGAACCAATCTGACAGCATCCAATCAAGTTGCAGGAGAGAACTAAAGAACAAGAGAAGAGCTAATGTTACACTATTGAGCTCGAAAAAATGATACCAAAGATAATTTTGTTTGCATACAAAAACTATGTGGTGGTCGAAAAATGAATTGCAGTAGGCAAAACATACAGGATTGAAATTACAGATGGTGATGCAACAACATCCAACAAACTTGTTTTAACAAATAAACACAAATTTTAAAATCATCATGATTCCTGTAAATTTAATATATTATTTACCTTTGGTGAAGAGCGCATTATGCACGGTCAAATTCTAGATTGCAGCGCTCACTTGCGCTCACTCGCGCTCACTCACTCACCCCTCCCGTTGGGTAAGTGACGGTGGCATCGTAGGACAAAAAGCCTTGCGCAGAGAGCAGAGTTTTTCAAGTTTTTCAGGAGTAGCGACGAGGTGAATATTTATTTAGGAATCTAAACCATGTTACGATATGTTATAGCTTACCAGTGAGATATATGTTAGGAGTGTTTTATTTCTAATTGTTTTGCTAACACGAGCATTAGCACGGTAATGCTAAAATAACACGTTTTATGTGATAGTCACGGCACAGTGCGGCAAATAATCATCAAAGAATCATAAAAGTACATAGCAGGTTCACGCAGAAGCACCCCGGATTGATCTTCACCTTAACCGTCTACCGTAAACGTAAAAGCGAAAGGCGAAGCGCGTATATCCCTTTCGGCCACTGTATTCAAATATGGCGACGCAAGAAGGCAGCCTCCAGCAGACCGCGCCCTGCCGGTGTATATATAGAGAAATCATTCTAAGCCTATGAGAAAGCTTCCATTTGTATGTGAATTGCATTACACTTTAGTAAATATATATTTATGAAAACAATAGTTGATATTTGCTAATAAACAACCACGTAAATTACACATTGTAACTTTAAAACTTGAGTGCAGAGCCTGGGCGAACGAAAAAAGGCATCCTTTAACGTCGGCATGATACACAGCTGGTTGCTGGTATAGTTTAACTGCCCCCGGCAGCATAAGGAGGAAACACGGCAAGGTAAGGACAAAAGTTATGGCTGCAAAAGCCTGACTGGGGTGGATGGGTCAAACAAACACCGACTTTCACCTGAGAGAGCAATGTTCACATCCCGTAAGATTCTGAAGCCAAACCCTGCTCTTTTTTCCGAAACCTAACCATTTGCTTTTTTTTCTAAACCCAACCACGTGTGTTTGTTGTTGAAGGAAAAAAAACATAAATTCGCAGTGTCGTACCGACGTAGTGCCTTTATTTTTGAAAGAGACTGTATGTAAACATTAAATTTCCTGTGAAAACAAAAGTGTGCTTTGTAAGAAGACAATGCATGTAACAGGCAGAACCTGACACGGCGCGTCCCAGAATGTCGACAACCAACGCACCCAGGGTACCTTTCACGTCGTATCTGGACGTGGAAAATCCATGACCAAACATCGAAATGTGACAAGATCAGAGTGAATGTGTTGGAGTGCAAAGACTTGAGACTACTTGTGACTTGGTCCCACCTCTGCTTTATAGATACTACCTGAGAGATCTCCTAATAAAAACCTTAATTTAACTAAATTAGTTACTCAAACTTAAAGGAACAGTTGACTCCAAAATCAAAAATACATATTTTCTTCTCACCTGTAGTGTTATTTATCAGTCTAGATTATTTTGTTGAGAGTTGACGAATGTTGGAGATATTGGCCATAGAGATGTCTGCCTTCTCTCGAGTATAATGACACTAAATCAGCCGTGTCTCTTTTTTAGAAATCATGACCCAGATATTCAAGATAATCCACAGACTTTGTTGTGAGCAGTTTCATGTAGGAACTATTGTCTTTCTACCGCACCACACCCGCCAACCACATCACAGCTCAGAAGGAAGTGTGCATCTACTGCTAGTGAAGACATGATATGATACAAAAATGTATTGCTTTTGTAGGATATATATATGATACAGACTGAAGTCAGTAGATAGGAAAATGAACACAGACACACAGAGAATAAATGTGTTGCTACAGCTGACAGCAGAGCTTTAATGTCCCCATGGGGCAATTTGGTTAACAGACAGCAGTCAAACGAATAGTACTGTAAATACAAAAAAAGTACAGCAACGAATAAAAATAGCAATAGAAACAAAACCATTTCGAGAAGCAAAGAGACACCGAAACCAGACACGGGGGACAGTCCCATTCAAAACTGACAACAAGCCAAATAAACTTTATTTTAAAAAGGCAATAGTTGACGGAATAGTCCTTTGTTGTTGCTGTTTTTCTCAGAAGAAGAAGACCTACCCTATTGATAGCTCAGGGGGAAGTCAATTTTTTTCACTGTCAAATTTGAAAGTCTGGCTCGATAAAGTCAGTCATTCAGAAAAGTCAATTGAGGGTCATCAAAAAACTGAATGAATGAATAAACAAGACAGAAAGGACTTTGAGAGTCGTCAGAAATTATCAGAGGTCTTTATGAGTCCATTGGCAGACAGTGAGCTAACACTGATTAGCATGGTTTAATCGTTATCAGTGTCACATGAGTGGATCCATAATGATCAATCTGATCAGATAGAACAAGACAGACGTGGTGACGTCAGCAGGAACAGATGCAGACCAGACTTAATGCTTTCTGCTTACTTTGCAAAACAGCATGCTAATGAAGAAGACGACTGAGAGACGTGTAGGTGTGTGTGTGTTTCCTTGGCCTCTGTTCGCCTGTATCGACAGGGTACTCTGCCTCCTGGGTTTTCCTGCTTCTCCATTTGAAGTGTTTTTCCTGGAGCCAGGAGTCTACCAGATTTGGTGTGTGTGGGTGAGTGTGTTTGTGTGTGCAAGGAAGAAGGGCCGAAGGGGCAAAGTAAGTCACCGACCCCAAATGATTGAATCTCTGCCCCTGCCAAGACGGGGACAGCTTTCCTGGTGCCTGGTTTGGACACACACACACGCGCATACACACACACACACACACACACACACACACACACACACAAATGCATGCAAACACACACACTTTTCTCAGCAACAGTCTCCTGCTGTCCGCCACATACCACCAGCATCTCTATCTAGTCCTCAGCCAACACCTCCTCATTCATACACACAGTTGCACAGAATCGTGGTTATAAACACACACACACACACACACACACACACACACACACACAGAGTTTTCATGGGCTCTGGCCTCTGTCACTGTCAGTGATACAGCCTGGCATGTGCAAACACACAAATCAAAACACACAGTGTACTGTACAATAACAGAAAAGAGGATGAACCCTGTTTGATTTTTAGTTTATTTTTGTAAACTCTTCCCCTCACAGTATGTTGTGTCTGATTAGACTGCACTGCAGGAGCCTATAGGGGAAGCCTTGCTGCTGAACAGGGACTTATGTCACTCGGCAAACTTCTTGTACAACATGCAAAACTAACAGAGACACAGACTGTAATTCTATACAGTAACTGGAACCATAAACGCATGAATCACTTCGGACTGTGGTGCTACTTTAAGCTCTTGCAGGCTCAGGGCCCACACCTTGATATTATTAGCCACCAATTGGTGGTTCTGTTATCAGCTGCAGTTACACATTGATGACAGTTCCCCATTTCCATTGAGGCAATATTGCTCTATTTGCCTTGACTTCTACAAGAGAGGGTGGGCGGCTGTGAACACTGTACACATTTGTATTGTATAAGGGTCATGTACAGATGGACGGGATGTTTAGGTCATTTAAAGGGGAACTTAATTTAACACATCAAAGTTTTACAGGTCTTGGAAAGAACGATTGTATATGTGACAAGTTGTAAAAAGCTGTTTGTGATTTTCTTTTGAGCTGTGGGAAATCTGATAAATGTCCGCAAGCGATTTCACTTGAGTCAGCATCAGCGCAGATAACTATAAGTCTGAAAGTAAAAAACTATTTGAGCGTGTAGAGTTATAGTACGTTTCATTTGCACTGGGAAGTTGGATTTTTTTCAAGTTCCCTGTTGGAAATTTTAACCCGAACGCCCCCAGAAGTTGGGTTTTTGACTTGTAAAGTCGGAGGAACCTCACCAACCACAACTATCAGCAATGGTGTTTGGTCATTGACCTCTGGCATCAGACACTGACGTCTTTTCATGTTGGCATGATGCACAGCCTGTCGCCGTTATTGTTTAGGGCACCTGGTGGTGTTGGGGGGAAACACAGCAGGACAACAACAAAAGTTAAGGTGGTGGAAGTCTGAGTACGGTGGGTGGGAGGGGTGGTGGATGGGTCCAACAAAGGACTTTCACCTGGAAGGCTGGTGTTTGCTTCCCGCAAGATTGTAAAGCCAAACCCTGTTCTTTTTTCCTAAACCTAACCGTGTGTGTTTACTGTTGAGGGAAAAAAAATGTCAATTTGCGGTGTTGTACTGATGTAGTGCATTTATTTTGAAAGAGACTGTATGCAAAAAGTAAATTTCCTGTGAAAACAGAAGTGTATTTTGAAAGAAGACAATGCATGTAACAGGCAGAACTTGACATTGTGTCCCAGAACGTCAACAACCAACGCGCACAGGGTACCTTTCACGTTGTATCTCGATGTGGAAAGTCCATGACCAATCGCCGATATGTTACGAGGTCGGAGTGAGAATGTGTTGGTTTAAAGGGACAGTTCACCCCAAAATTACAAATGCATGTTGTTCCTCTTACCTGTAGTGTTTTTTAGAAATGTATATTGTTTTGGTGGCGAACTATGCCCGCCGACCATATCACTGCGCAGAAGGAAGTGTGCATCTACTCACCAAGCACCAATAAGCTAGCTAACATAACAGCTCGAGGAAGATGCCATTAATGTTTACATCTTGTGCTGTTATGAGCACGACCCTTTTGTCCATGAGTAGCTAGTTCAGTAGCAAGAAAATAGTTCCTACATGAAACTCCTCACAATAGGGACTGTGTGTTATCTTGAGTTACTGTGTCATGATTTCTGGAAAGAGACATTGTTGTTGAGTTTTTAAAATTTATTTTTTGTTTTGTTTTTTGGCATTTTGAGCCACCACCCCAAGCCGAGCATCAAGTTCTATGATATTGGAAAGAAAGCAGACATCATTACGGCCGATATCTCGAACACTCAGCAACTCACACCAAAAAAAAAATCTAGATTGATAAACAGCACTACAGGTGAGACGGAAGATATGTGTTTTTATATTTGGACGCAAACTGTCCCTTTAACATATTTTGCTGCACCTATTACAGTGGGACCATTTACATTCAAATTCATTTTTTAAAATCATTTTAAAATACTTTATTTTACTTTATAAGGGACCATGTGAAATATTTCACAAAAGTCTGTTCACATGTCCCTTTGCAAGTCAGTGGACTGAGGAAGAGACTTCTGGAGAACACCTCTCTGAGTTGAACGCACTGTTGTGATGATTACATTTTCTTTTCAAACAACTTTTAGTATTTTTATTGATTTGCTTTGATTTGATTGCAAGTTTTTCATTTGTTTTGACAAGGCATATTTTATTGGATTTTCAATAGGCCCCTTTCACAGTAGACATTTTAAACCTTTAATAGCATAAAACCACAAGATCACATTAATGATAGCTGCACTCCAGGTGTGCCAGTTCCAGGGATGTGCATTGTGGTACACTGGGACATTTATGGAGTTGATGTGATCAGTAACATGTGATATTCATGCTGTTAAATCAAACTATCCTCACTGAGGAAAGTCTGTTTAGTGGCAGAGAACAGCCTGTCAAACTACAACTGTGTTTAATTGTTTATTTGAAATATAAAGCAGACAATAAAGTCTTTAATGCAGTCTGGATAAATTCTGCGAAGACATTTTTTCTCTCCGTCACAGCTGAATAATGTTCCTGGTACAGTATGTATGTCTGATAGTCACCCTCTGATACCTCTCTAATCAGATTATACTGTTCCTTTTACTAGAAGGCTCTGCAGTATTCCAAAACTGCAACCACCACGACCTTATCTCTTACACACACACACACACACACACACACACACACTGGACCGTATTGGCAGCCTGTGCAGAGCCACATAACTCAATGAACGTCTGTCTTGTGGGAAGTGGCTGCACAATGAAATAGCCTCGTGTGTTTACGTTGACTGGTGTTGATGACAGGTATAAATCTGTCCCCAGGAGGACAACAACCGCCGGAGACTTCCGACTGAAGGCGCGTCAAGCAGCCGGCACTATTATTCATTTCTGTCATGAAAGAAAAAACACATCAGGCCTTAATGTGGCTGTTATTAGACATGTGAAGTGCCAGTTCAGCACATGTATGGAAGCCGAAAAGTCATGAAGCAAATCAATGACTTGATAGAGAAATTCAGTTGATGAGATGCGAGCAGTTAATTGATATGTCGTCAATAACTCCCATCTCGAGGTTTATCAATTTTTAAACGACTTAAACGCTTACTAGAATATTCAACTTAATGCTGAGCTTTTAAACATATCACCAGGTTTATTTTAATTCAACTACAACACCACAGGACAAATATTAATATCTGCACACTAGCAGAAAAAAATATGCATATGATTATTATTTAAACTGTATTATAACTTCAGATCGGAAAACGAGATCACTGCAGCACCACACACACACACACACACACACACACACACACACACAATAATATTGTGGTGATTTTTCGAAATTAAAAATCAGCCCGTTATCATTGAGTTAAAAAGGAAGTTAAATGAACAAATTAAACAAAATCTTGCATCTGATAGCTTACGTCATTTGAGACAAACGAAAAAGTATTTTGATAAGAGTTAAAGAGAGTTAATACTGAGTGAATGGACACTTCAGCTTCCGGTTTGTAAGAACTGAAGGAATTTAATATCTACCAATAGAATTTGTTTTAAAGCTCGTTATGCATTCATTTGATTCATACATGAAAATAAACAGTTTCTTTCTTGTGTTAAAAATATTCCACAAACAGTAAAAAACACACTTTAACAAAAAAAAAACCAAAACCTGCCTTTATAAAACTTATCAGGAGGAACATAATGAGCTAAAAAATAATGATAAATACAATAAAATAAAATGAAATGAAATAATACAAAAATAAAAAAATAAAATGCAATAAAGATGAATAAAATAAATTAAAAATAAAAATAAAAATAAATTTAAAATTAAATAAAGTAAGAATAAAATAAGGCTAACTAACTTTTAAGAAGTATTATTAGCATAGTCAGTTGGATTAATAAAGCCAAAACACTCCAAACATCTAGAATAAAATATAATTTGATTGGTCCATTTATTTTTTCTTTTATAAAATTGTTACGTTTCATTTTTTTTTTTTTTACATGGGTGTAGGTTTCAGGGGGACTCGGGGGACACCTTCCCCATAATATTTAAAACATTTGCATTTATCTCCCTCTATGAAAATCGTGGAAGTAGCAGATTATTTTGACAAAATCAAAGGCATTCCAACATAAATTTGCGCATAAAAAATAACCAAAATGCAGGAAATTAAGTGTTAAATGCTCAAAATGTTCTTGTGGAGGACCCCCAAAACCCCAGATATGCCCCCCTCCTAGCGTTGAATCTATGCCCTTGCATTAAAATATCTTTCACATTTTGGGGGGCATACAGAGACAGTGCGTGTGTGTGTGTGTGTGTGTGTGTGTGTGTGTGTGTGTGTGTGTGTGTGTGTGTGTGTGTGAGAGAGAGAGAGAGAGAGAGAGAGAGAGAGAGAGAGAGAGAGAGAGAGAGAGAGAGGGTAACAGCTGGATCTTGATCACAGGCTATAGCCTCTCACTCCTCCTCCTCTCATGTCTCCTCTCTCAGTTTATTCCTACTTTCTGCATGTTGCGGTCGCTTTGCTTCACTTCTTCACAGCTCATCTGATTTTAATAAGGAAGGGACACATTTTCGGATCGTGTTAAATATTTGTGCACTAATACTTCAGTGCGTAAAGTGCATCCACACTATCATTTATCTCTTCTATCAACACGGATGTCCAGCTCCAAGGAGAGGATATGTATCAGGGCATAATGACAACCAACCACGGACCCCCCTCCTATGAGGCCGGATTTCTCCACAACGCCTCGGCGGGCACCTCTCCGGTTTACGTGCCCACCACCCGGGTCGTCACCCCCATGATCCCGGCACTGCCTTACCTCCAGACCCCCGGCGCGTCGCAGCAGAGCAGCCCCGTGTCGAGCCACTCTGCCTGGGCGCAGCCGTGCGCCGACTCAGTGCCCTCGTACAACCACTCCCCGGTCTCTCCGCGCTTCGCCTTCTCCACCAGCCCGCCTCTGTCCTCCGGGGTGGCCACGGCCCGGGACACGGCGGCTTCTTACAGCAGCCCGCTAAACATCTCTGCCAACGGGAGGGAGCACTACGGCGCCCGGAGCCTCAGCGGGTCTTATCACAGCCCCTACCCGGCCTACATGAGCCCGAACGTGGGTGGGACGTGGCCGGCGTCTCCCTTTGACAGCCCGGTTCTCCATGGTCTCCAAACCAGCGCTCCTCATGGCACAACACGGCACCCAAACGGTGAGGAAAATTACACACAGATATCTACTTTTCATTTTAGATTTAAATATGAGAGAGTCATGCTTTTTCATCCCAGTAACAGGTGGTTTTAATTTTTGAAATTCTGTCCTCCAGACAGAAATATAAAGAATGTCAAACTATAATCTTTAATTGTCACAAGGAGAAAAAGTGTTGATAAAAACAAAGAAGCAAGTCTCTTTATTTATTTACATTTGTCATCGATTAATAAAGAGTAACTCTACTGTTAATGGATACAAAAACACACATTAAACAAGGTGAAAGCTTGATCGAAAAATCTATTTTATTTTTCTCTTGCAGAAAGAAAAAAATAAAGAAAAAGAAATGGACTGTTTTTTTTTCCTGCATGTAGAAATAATCACACATTAAATAAATCAAACACATCAAGAATATAAGGCTGTCAGAATACACTTCACACTGGTTGCACTAATTTGAAATCTGATTTATAAATTACAAATAAATCAGTATTTTAATAACACATAGCAACGACATTATTGCATATTTCAAACCACCAGCCTACACAGATTTTAGCGTAAGAAGAATCAGTTAGACGTCCTTGAATTATGAGATAAGATTTTAAATTAGCCCTGTGTTATCTTTTAAGATCTGACAATAAGCTGCATTTCATCAAATTTCTGCAGAACGAAAAATCCTAATACTTCCAATTTAAATGAAGCGTGGCGCGTGCATGTTTTATTATTTTCTTTATTAATCAAGGCCTACATTTGATTAAAACAACAAAGCAACTAAAGACATTAAAGCATTTTACAGGCTGCCACGTGAGATCAATCATTACCGTGATGTGGTAATAAAGTGACCGCAGAGTCTCTGCAGCAGGACTAAAGGCTGTCTGTCACCTTTGGAAAATCTGTTTGTTTCTTTACACGATTTATAATTCAACAGTGTATACCCAAGATAATTGATATGACATGGAAAGAACATTTTTTAATTAATAGCCTAATTATATTTGGCAACCTTTGGTCCTAACAGTTAGTCTAAGTTTGATGAAGCGGTTCTGAGTCTTGTGTGCCGCTGTGTTGCTGCACTGTATTTGTAATTATCACACATTTTAGTGACATTATTATGCGTCTCATGGTGACATTTTACACGTAAAAACAACATAAAGTCATTGGATGAAATTCATGGCTCATTTTGTCTTCATATGAAAATGAACAGTGGATCTATTTGAAGCTTTTTAAACCACATTTTATGATAAGTTCCGTTGTGAATAGAAATAAACCAGCTGCTCAGATTAAGTATTAATGGCAGTAAATCAACGTGCGGTTCATTTAATTAGGGCTGCAACCAGTGTAGTTACTGGACCTTAGTGCACGCTATCGTGCACGTATGGTCTCCTCACATGATCAGAGACTTGACACTGGATAACATCATCATATATATTACCCAGTAATCACCAATATTTAGCAAAATTACCAAAGAAAAATAATCAATAATTAATTTGATTCAATGATTTTAATAGTTGATTGATAGTTATGGAATAGGTATATAATTTTGTTAGAGATGCTACTGATTATTTTACAAAAAACCCTCATTCAAGGGCATACATAAATGACACTGGTTTTAATCTAATGAGAGTTCTTTGAACACATTTTCAAGGTGGCAGTCATAAGGGCCCATTCTCCATTGTTGGAGGGCCCACTCTCTCTGTAGGCCCCCCGCCTTATGGGCCCCAAGCAACCATACTGCCTATATTTACTCCTTTGGCTGCAACTAAGGTTTCTTTTCATTATGCTGATTATTTTCATGATTAATCATCATTTAGTTTATAAAATTTATTTTTTTTAAAAGAGAAAAATGCTCATTATAATTTCACAGAGCCCAAAGTGACAACTTCAAATTGCTTCTATTGTCCAACCAAGTCTTCATTTACTCTCAAAAATGACAAAGAAAATCAGCAAATGCTCACCTTTAAGAAGCTTGAACCAGCAAATGTTTGACATTGTTGCTTGAAAAATGACTTAAGCAATTAATCGACTATCGTTACTTTTCTTTTGACTGACCTGGCTGGTTAATTGTTTTTAACTACCAACATATAATTAACACATAGCAAACATTTGTGAATGTTTTTATGAATCAAATGTAGGACTATTATTGGAGTGATAGAAATTAATGTTTAACTGAAGCTGAATTTATAGCACAGTTTATGTGGCCTGTGGATCAGGTCAGATCTGATTTGATTAGGACTCAACTGAAGAGTCCTGTCTTCTACTTATGGCGGATACAGTGAATCCTTTTAAATAATAATCGTAATAATAATAATTGAAGAAAGCTTTATGTCCCTGTGCTGGATGGATGTGATTTTGGCCCATAGCTGCAGTGAACTCTGGACCATAATACGCAACCCATTGATTTTGCTCAGGCTGTCAGTTGTCGATGACAGCGACTTGCGTGTACTAATCAGACCTGTCTTTATTTGACCTGTGATTCTTCCATTATTTGCATTTTCTGCAGGGTGATGACGAGCATCTAAACCTGAACCTTTTCATTCATCAAGTCATGAATATAATCTGATCTAATTATCCTGTCATTTACACTGTAATCTCATGATCATAATTAAATATATCACTTGGTATTATTATTGGTTTTTATCACATTAACTGTAGATTATCAGCTGATTAGTTTCTCTGAGTCTTTAAATCATTGGTGAGGTGATTATTTAAAGGCCATCTTTGTTTTCAGCTGTTTGATGATGAAAGAAAAAGACGATCTGTCCAACAGTGTGACAGATAACAGCACTGATCCACACTGACCTCTTCATCTGATCACAATCACACTCACAGTCTGTTTACTCACTGCTGCTCTTTATAGGTGTTTCAGTCCCATGGCTTCAGCTCATTGTTTTACACTCACATCAAATTAAATCAGATCTCACAGTTTGATGAGGTGGCGTTCAGCCGTGCAGTGAGACTCTCTATTGTTCTGCTGTGAACAGGAGAGAAGGGAAACTCCCTCAGCTGTGAAGTGACTTTTCATCTCAGTGAATCAAAGTGGAAATAAATCACAATGAGCTCTTTTAATGATCAGCATTGAAACTTTAAAAAAGCATCTGTGAAAATATTTTGGATAATTTGAAAGAAAAAGCTTTTATTTATGACTTATTTTCCAGAGAAATATCCAATGCTTTGACATTAGGAATCGATTATAGACATGTTGGTCAAAGCTGTTTCAGATGTTTATGACATTCTGCCCTGATCAGTATTTCTTAAACCTGATCTTACTTAAATTGGAAAATTATTTAAAGTAGAAAACTATACCATTCCAGTACTTTTATTATATATTTAAAAAAAATGTATATTCATAATTAATTTTATTAGACAATATATCTGTATCTAATGGACCTCGGCACTGATGAAAGTTTAACATGTCTCCCTAAGGAGCATGTATCTCTGCCTGAAATATAAAATAGAAATTTAACAGTTTAATATTCTCTGTCTTTACCATGTGTCGTGTTGGCAACTAACACTCATAAATATTTGATTAAGATTTGGTTGGAAAAATAAAATAATGTAGTAAAGTAAACTTTTAGAAGTACTTTAAAGTCAAATTAAATTAAAAAAAATCATCATAGTATTATTCAAAAAAATTTACCTCAAATATCAAAAGTAAAAATACTCTACACAGGCCCCTGTGAGTGTCGTTCTACTTTATTTATTGACAATAGAACCATAGGTGTAGATTTCTCGAGGGGCGCAGAGGACTCGTCCCCCTCAGTATTCAAAGCATGAGCATTTGTCCCCATCTGATACAAACATTAAAGTAGCAGAGTACCTTTATTCTGACAAATTTAAAGATTGGTGCATATAAATCATCAGAATGCAGAATATCAGTGTTTGACACTCATAATTTCCTGACGGAGGACACGAACACCCCACATTTCATATGTGTCCTCCCCAGTGTTGAAACTAAGCCCACGCTCTTGATTAGAATACTGTAATTATACTATATATTCCAAGAGTCTAAGCTAGTTTCAGGGACGTCAATATAGACGGTGCTATTGCACTGGGGCCCCTGGGGTGGACGGGCCCGTAGAGAGAACAGGCCCTTGCAAATGATTCAGATTGCCATCTTGGAAATATACCTGTGTTCAAAGATAAATGATTTTTAAAAAAGAATATTATCAATTTAAAAATGGTGCCATTTGCTTTATCTGTCTGCGTCATGGTATTCTTCTTTCTTCTTTGTTTTTTAAATAGTCAGTAGCTATCTAAAACTGAATTATATACTTTATCTGAATAAGCCAAAAAAGCTATAAATATAGTATAAAAACTATTTAATTAAATGAGTCCTTTCTTATTTTCTGTTATATGTTAGTCAGATATGCAATGATGATTCCAGATAATAGGGTAGGATAGACTTTATTTGTCCCAGTGGAAAATTTGTCTTGGATTTAATAATAATGTATGTTGATGTTGTCCAGTGTCAAGTCTTATTTGTGTCAAGACAATACATGTACGACAATGTGCACTAGGGCCCGTCGTAACTTCCTTACGCCACTGGCCAGTTTAATGCTCAACAATGCATCATATTCTATAGATAAGATATGATAAGATAAGGTAAAATGTATTGTTCCAAATGAGAAATTTGTTTGAGGCACAACCATCATATACAAACAAGACACACAGTAGACAACCATGTTGTACAGCAACACGCATATTTGAATAACATAATTGTACAGTCAGGACTCCGGGACGAAATAAATGCATCAACTTTATCATGAGAGGTAATAGACTTATCTTATTTATTTTTGTAGCTGTCAAATAAATGTAGTTTTTTCACAATTGAGAAAGGCCCTGCTCTTAATATTATTATTATCATTATTATTATCATTAATAATAATAGTAGTAGTATATACTGTATATGTAATTTCATTTCATTTTATTTGGTCTGCTCATGCACATTTAACAGTCAAATCAACTCTAATACACATTTCATGACTGAAAAGAGCAGAGAAGAAAAAAAATATTTTCCTGCCCCTTTCTTTAAACATGATTAAAAAAAGAAATAGATTATAGTTACTTAACAACTAATACAGAGCAAACATATTAATTCTCCTTCAACTAAGGAGACTGATTCTATCTGACAACTTCATATAGTGTAATTAATGTTAACATTTTGTGAACTGAAAAATATTTATACAACCCTTTAAATTATTCTGTAGAGAAATCTAAAGGGTGACACCAACCACTGATGTAAAATGAAATTTTCTTTTTGTGAATGTTCTGGTTCAGATTAAATCCTTAACTTTCAGTTGTCCAGTAACTAAAGTATGGCAAAATGAGTGGACACTACAGATTTCTCATTGCCTTGTCACCTAACACATACTCTGCTTCATTTAAAAGAAAAATATTCTTAGACACCTTTGTCTTATATTGATGTTGTTTCACTATCTCACATAGCGACTGGTGGCTAAACAGAAACAGATCATTTCAGGTCTGTATATATAGTGTCATTAGTGACCACAGCCATCAGATTGAGTAAACATCACGGAGTAAAAGTATAATGTAGAGGTGTCAAACATAGGTCCTGAGGGCCAGAAGCGGCCTGCCAAAGGCTCAAATCCGGCCCACTAGATGACTTTGCACACTTGACATTGCTATCAGGAGCAAGTTAAATGAGTATCTTACTTACATTTTAAAATGTTTTTCAGATTGTGCTTAGATAAAGTAAATAAACTCCCTCGTCAACCTTCATCACTGTGACAAATGAAAAACAAAAACTGAAACCCTGTGCAGCCGGTTCGTCATCACATAACGTCACAGTTGTTTTCACCTTTGTCCTCTGAATGCGTTTGTGTCTCCAGATAAAGACACACACTGACATTTACTCAGCGGAAAAAATAAACCTCCATTTAGATAGACGCGGACGCTGCAGCGTTTCTTTTGTGTATTGTCTCGTGTTGCTGCGTTGTGTTGGCTACAACTGCTGCCTGACTCAAGGTTAGCTCACCCTGCTGTCTCTGTTTCACTCTCAGCCTTGGAGCAGGCCTGACTATGTATCAGTCAGGCTCTGCAGCGAGGAGGAGCAGCAGATGGAGGCCAGATTTATACTATCTGAAGGAAAATAATTATGCACAGTGGAGCGTAGCGTTAAAAAAAACACTATGATCTGATTTAAATGTGGCTGCTACAGTTAATATGTTGGTGTTTTGCACATTTCCTCGAGCATAACCTCACATAGCTGATGAATACTGTAACCTGCTGTCACTATCACACCACTGATTGATGCCTCCTCCTCCTCCTGGATGGCTGTTATTCTCTGTTGAGTGTGGAGATTATGAGACGTCATGCTAACTAAGAGAGAGAAGGAGACAGAGACGTGATAGACACAGAAAGTCTCTATTTGAATATGATGGAGCTCTATTCCGTCTCTATTTCCAGCCGGCTCTTTATCTCAGGGGGAGCTGGGAGATAAGGAGGGATTCCTGGCTGCTGTTGTTGTGAGGGCCTGAAAGACTGAAGCCTGCACCTCCTGCTGGTGAAGACAGGCCACTACATTTCATAGTCAGGGTTTGACAGTGCAGGAAAGTTTATTAATGAGGGTGGAAAGAATTTTAGCTCAAAGTTCATTTCTCTAAGAATGACAGAAATGAGCTGGGCCTGTGATATGAGCTGGATATGTGCTAAATAACATGTGGAAATTATGTAAAGTCGATTAAATTTTCTTTGCAATGGCTGACAATAACAGCACCCACTCAGAACTGCCATCATCAGCTTTAACAACCTATCGCCAAACATGAACTTTTCAGAAAAAACTGTGCCTTCAGGGTGCTTTTTTGTTTATCCAGTGGCGTTTTGAGTGTTAAAGAGCTCATTCTAGCTCATATGTTATTGTGTGATCTTTGAACTGATGTTAAAGGAATATTTAATCCCCAAAATCATCATGTGTTTGTCAGTTACTCACCCCATGTTATGTTGAATTTGTGTAGAAAACAATGTTTTTCTCGCAGGCCTACACGGTGAATGAAGACTCCAAGAACAGCAAAAATACTCTGGAGAATGAATTAGAGTAATAGGATGCCACGTTAAATAACAGCAAAACTCAGTGTCTGTTTACAAACTCTCACACATCTCATGCATTATAATCCAAGGCCTGGTCCACGCGTACATGGGTATTTTTGAAAACAGGGTTTTTCCCGTTCCACACACAAAATTATAAAAAGAAAATCTAAATCCAAATGAAAACACCAAAACACAACTGAAGCGATGTGAAGGACATGCCAAACCAACAGGCAGAGATATAAGTAAAACCCTTAAGCCACGTAAAGAAGAAGAAGGTGAAGAAGATGATGGTGGCCAATCAGGAGTCTGCTATTGTAAGGCCACCTGGAGTAATGACCTCCTTATCACATTCTGATGCCTCTGCTCCTCAAAAGTAACTGTACATTAATATTGAAACGTGCAAAGTCACGTCAGCCAACACATTCTCACTCCGACCTTGTCACATATCGACATTTGGTCATGGACTTTCCAAGTCCAAATACGACGTGAAAGGTACCATGTGCGTTGGTTGTTGACGTTCTGGGACACCGTGTTCTGCCTGTTACATGCATTGTCTTCTTTCAAAATACACTTCTGTTTTCACAGGAAATTTAAAGGGCCAGTGTGTAATATTTGGCATGGTTTATTGTCATATCTGAATCTGAATCTGAATATTCTACCCATTAATATGTTTATATAAGTGTATAATCGCTATAAA
>NC_065517.1:28340404-28340695 GCF_006386435.1 Epinephelus moara | reverse complement strand
ACCGTCATCTGCGAGGAAAAGAAGACGCAACTTCACTCCTTGTGATGCACTCTCTGCGGTGCTTTTCTTCCTAATGATATATCTCCCCAACGATGGTAGCACCGAATCCCATTCTGTGCATTCAGCCTCTCTTCTCGCCCGCTCAGCATCTGTATGCTCCGGCTCAAACAGGTATGGCTCTGGGTCTGTGTCCGCTACAAGAAACTCTTCAAAATCGCGTTCAAAGTCGTCCATTGCAGCTACTATAGTCCGGAGATATCGCTAGGCTAAATAAACAGCTGAGCTCTGTTT
>NC_065517.1:28326867-28340357 GCF_006386435.1 Epinephelus moara | reverse complement strand
TCTAAATAAACATTCACCTCGTCGCTAGATAGACCTACTCCTGAAAAACTCGTGTCTGCGCAAGGCTTTTTGTCCCTACGAGGCCACCGTCATTTACCCGACGGGAGGGGTGAGCGAGTGAGCCCTGCAATCTAGAATTTGACCACTGATGTCACTGTTTTCAACGGTTTTCAACCCATTTTACACAGTGGCCCTTTAACGTTTACATACAGTCTCTTTCAAAATAAACGCACTATGTCAGTACAACAATGCGATCTGATGTTTTTTTCCCCCCTGACAACTAATGCATGTGGTTGGGTTTAAGAAAAAAGAACAGGGTTTGACTTTATAATCTTACAGGACCTAAAAAAAGCTCTCCCGGGTGAAAGTTGGTGTTTGTTGTGTCAGTTCTGTAACCTCACCACTAGATGCCACTAGATCCCACACACTGGACCTTTAAGGAAAAAAGACAGTTGATGTTTTGACTCATCATATTTCTTTCTTGTCCTCCATCAGACCTGTTTGATGATTTCATCGAGGGGCGAGAGTGTGTGAACTGTGGGGCGATGTCGACACCCCTCTGGAGGCGGGATGGTACGGGCCACTACCTGTGTAATGCCTGCGGACTGTACCACAAGATGAACGGCATCAACAGACCTCTAATTAAACCTCAGAGACGGCTGGTGGGTGACAGTAGACACTTTTGTACTCTGTACATGTACCATACAGAGAAGTCATACAGTGAGCGTTGTTTGCCGCACAGTGCTGATATCTTGCCTTTTTTGTAAATAAAAATGAAAATATTCTCTTTTTCTCCTGCCATATTTTATATGCTGCAGTCTGCCTCGAGGAGGGTGGGCCTGTCCTGCTCCAACTGTCACACCACCCTCACCACCCTGTGGCGACGAAACGCAGAGGGAGAGCCGGTCTGCAATGCCTGTGGCCTCTACATGAAACTCCACGGGGTGAGAGAGAAAGAAGGGAAAGGGGGAGGAGTGCATTTATGATGCTGCTGAAATCTGGTGTATAATCAGTTACAGTTTGTGTAGTACCTGTACTAAACTTGAGTATTTCCATTTTATGCGACCTACTTCTACTGTGCTACAATTCAGAATTTAATATTGAAAATGTATCATTAGCAATTTGTGGAAAAATGGGCAAGTCTCAAGGAAAGATTTTTTTTTGCCATATGCTTTTTCCTTTGCACCTCTGACCCTTGACCTCACCTTAAATTTATCTTACTTCAATCTGCTGTTGTTGACTAAGGGTCATTCTTTTGTCCCGTTGTCTTGACAGGTACCACGACCCCTGGCTATGAAAAAGGAGGGCATCCAGACCCGCAAACGCAAACCCAAGAACCTCAACAAGTCCCAAACTGGTGAGATTGAAGACCACACGTGCTGGAGTTTGTAAATAGATATAGATGCAATGTTAGATCAGCAGGAGCAGAGCTAAGACTTACGAACCCATTTACATTGCATCTTGCCCTTGAATGTGTAATCACTTCAGTTCTGGTCTTCCACAGGGACCCCAGGCAGTGAGGGGACTCCAGTCACGCCAAGCAGCACTCCCCGGGCCTCCACCACCACAGAGGAGCCTCGCCAGATAAAGACGGAGCCGGACACTCACAGCTTGTACACACACCAAAGCGCACATGCACAGGTTGGACACCTTAATAGTTGAATTACAGGGAACACTAACATCTAAAATGGTTTTGAGTCTTTGGTTGTGACGAGGAAAGAGAGTTATTACATTCAACTCAGTCTAATTAGCCCAGAAAATGGTATCACCAAAAGCAACAGTTAAACTAATGTTTGGACATGATCATTATAATCCAAATTCCACAGTATGGAGTCTCATTTTGGACTTATTACGTTGATATTTAGCATGGTCACCAGAAGAAAATGTTGGCATTGTACATTTCTGCAAACCATGAATACATTACATGGCTTGATATACCAATGTGGAAGGGATGGTGGATGGCGTGTCACCTATAAGACGCTGCGGACCTCTAAAGACTACTGTGTGAGACCAACAACCAACAAAACCAGCTGTTTTTTAGCAACCTGTCCCTGCTCTGCCAGCGGGGATAGGGCCGTGAAAGGCGATTGTTGTTTTACTGAGATGCTGCTGTTGTGCTTCCAAAACTGGATATTTTAAGCCAAAAAAAAACATATTTTCTTGACCATAAGCAAGTGGTTTTACGGCCTAAACCTAATCATATTTTAACCACAACATATCTGCTACATAATATTGTGCAAATGTCATGTATCTGGGGTTTATGTAACATTTCCAACACTCTTCTGGCGATTGGGTTGCAAATAATGGGACAAGGTAAAGAAAAGGTCCTTTTTAATGATCTCAGTGTAAATGGGATAAACAGCTGCACAGGACACACTACATAAGAAATTCCTGTACTGGCCTTCTCATCATCTCCTCCTCTGTCCCTCTAGATTTCAGCCCTGCCAGCCTACATGGCAGCTCAAGGTGGGGCCATTCCACTAAAGATGACCCCTGGCGGCCACGGCGGATCTTCCGGCTCCAAAGCTGAACCCTGGAACAACCTAATCCTGGCCTAGAAGACCTACAACCCAGCATCTCAAACCAACCTATCTGTGGTGATTAAACTCTCCTGAGAGACAGGAAGCAGACTGCTGCTCTGGATGCAGATGTTCCTGCAGCCTGAGCACCGTACAGTGCCTTCAGTGCAACACTCTGGGACACATGTGAGGGAAATGGAGATCCTAAACAGAACTGAGCAGATACTGTGCATCATTCATTCACAGCAATGAAGGACTGAATGGAGTTTGTAAAAGAGCAACATTGTGATCAGACACACGACTGTTCACCTTTTCCAGCATGCCAGTGCAGGGGCATTAAGTGACAAATACTTTAACTTAAACCAGTAACAAATAACAGTCAGACTTTATCTCCCTGATTTATTTTTATTTTGTTATATTTGTCTTCATTTTCACATTATTACGAACAACATGCCTTAAAATGATGGACACACAAAACACCATGCACCATGGAGGAGTCGTAGCCAGTGTTCTTTAAGGGTCAGTTCACATTGATAAGAAAAACAGCAACTATATTTTCACACTCATAATGGTATTTACTTGCAGATGTGACATCAAAGTGCAACAGAGGTAAATGAAAAGTATATTTTAAAAACTCCAAAGCTCTGTCTCTTTACAGAACAAACAATGTGCCGGTGACTTGATAATCCACAGACCTCAACATGGTCAGTTTTCTGTTTTTGATATGTTTTCTCAACCTGTTCTCACACCCCGAGGTCATCAAATACGGCAGCTTGGTCAGTGGCCTTCGACAGATACTAAAGGACACACGGTGCACCCCTTAGCATCTATATGAGATGAGATGACTCCAGTGTAATCCAAACTGCGGCAATATAAGACACTCGGAGCAACTCATGCAGCATAAAAGCGAGAACATGTTTGTATGGATTAGGTCGGGGTGGATGGGTGGGAAACACAAGACTTTCACCCAGGAGGCCGCTGTTTGTGTCACATGTGAAACCAAAAGCAGTTCTAACCCAAACCATGATCCTTTCCCAAACCTAACCAAGAAGTTGCATTGCCTTAACCTATGTTTCCTGTGATCACAGAAGTTTCCTTTGAAAACACATTATTTAACAAGCTGAAAGTGATACATCCAAAACTGATGCTAAAGGGGTACCAACCTGTGCTGAGTTCTTTGAATACAGACCCTTTGTCATACCCCTCAGCGTGTGATACCAACGCCAAAGGCACCCTTTTGGCGTCATCTACTCCACTTCAAACTGTCTCTAAAGATGGGCCCAGCCACACAGAAGAAACTAATGTAGGCCGCTTGTATCTGCAATCTTGTTCTTTCGGTCGACGCATAGCTCATGGCCATAGGTGAGGGTCAGAACGTAGATGGACCGGTGAATCGAGAGAATATCTCTCTGGCTCAGCCCTGTCTTTACCATGACATAATTTTTTTTCAAAACCTAACCAGGTAGTTTTGTTGCTTAAACCTAACCACAACTGTTAGACAATGGTAACCATGAGTTACAAAATGTCTCACCCAGCAAACAGCTGTGTGTCACATACAGATGGTAAAGGGTGCGTCTCATGTATACGCCAAAGGGTGTCTTTGACGTCAATATCACACGCCAAAGGTGTTGAGAAGCATTGGTATTTGACGATCTGGGATAAGAACTCCTTGGGTGTACCTAGAACATCATAGTTTAAAGCAGTGGCTCCTGAATGGTCCAGCCATGTGGTCCAGATTTGTCCTTAGTCATTAGTTAAAGGTTAACAAAGTTTAATATACTCAGCGTCATACTTGCATTTGGCCATGTCGTCAAGCTGATTTGCTGTCCCTGTAAAGTAGTCGTCCATTATTTTACAAACTTGACTGATTTGTGAGTCACTTGCCCACGTGACCCACTTTTGGACCGTGACCCACCAGTCAGGAACCACTGGTGTAAAGTGTAGGGTCACTGACCAAACTGCTGTATTTGACACGTCGGGAGTGACAAGATGGTCGATGATTCAAACTGTTCAGAGGTGATGAGGTCTGTGGATTATCCAGAGAATCCAATAAAGCACTTTGCTATTGAGGTTTCCACAAACATCCCATCATTTTAGCTGAAATAGGGTGACTCAGTCTCAGCAGCAACAACTTTAGAACTTTAGCAAATAAAACCATCTGCAAGGCAAAATACCAGTAGGGATGAACAGAAAAGAATATCTGAACTGACCCCTTAAACATTCTCCACTATTGACACTCACTAATCACTTATATGTGATACCAATAACTGTAATGCACAGGTGTAATTTCACAGTTTATCTAATTTGACAAAGACAAGATAATCAGACATCCATCACTCCTAGACAGCAGAGATTCGATGACCTTCAGTAAACATGATCTCCCGCTCAGTGCAATAGGAACAGCTCCTTGCTGGCCCTTTGCGCCTTTGATTTAAAGTGTAAAATACACATGTATGTATTGACACCTCTATGAAAAAACAACATGATAATCTACCTTTGCAGCAAGTAAGCTGCACGATGGATGTGGATGGAAGTGATGGCACATAGCTCCCTCTGCTGGCACATGTGCAGATGTGCAACCATAAGAAAATTTCAAGGGCCTTTCCAGAAGACATCCTGCTAGTATTTATTATGAATTGCACAACCCCAAACCACACAATCATCTATCATCTATTATCTGAAGGTTGTTCATGACTGTGTATTGTACCAAGACTGTACAGTTTGTTTGCAATACTTAATGCTTTAATTTGCTTGTGACAAGCATTGGGGGGGGGGGCAACTTATGTAAATGTGGGATAATTACCGAGAAATATACGAGCATATATGTAAAAACTCCACTCCAGTATAATTGTAATACACCATTTGTGATATATTGTAAGTAAAGACACAGTGAGAGGTGGACGTGTGCACTAACACTACCTGATGCCCTTCCTCTGTGTGCAACTGTAGCTCTGCTGAGGAAACTAATAAAGACAAAGCATTCTGATGTAATGCAAACAGTATGTATGATGTTGAGCTCGAGTGTCATTCATTCCTCTTCAAAGGCATACCACACATGTGTGAGATGTTTGCTCTTATGTAACCTCCTCGTCATCTCGGAGCTTCCTCTGGAAACTGTATCCTTCCAATGTCTAAGTACTCTTTTGTGAACGTGACAATGTCTTTGATGAAAAGCTGGACGGTGCATTGATTGAAGTCTTCAGTCAGCTTCTCCCTGATGAACTCGGCATGTTTGTCCTGTATCATCTCCCTCCAACACTGTTGAAATGTGAGTCTAATCTGGTCCTGGATGGCGTCTGATACTTGGGAACTAAAGGTGTGATCAAATGTGCGTCCTTTATCGAAGTTTTGCTCAAAGCTTCCACTTCTTTCTGAAAGCAGAGCTTGTGCAGCTTTGATCATGGCGCTCGCCTCCAGTGCTAAGATTTTTCTCTCCTCTTCTGGTTTGCTTTCATAAATACTATGCATACTTTTAAAGTAACTCTTCCAGTCCTGACCCTGCACAGTGTTTATCAAACTTGCAGATCTCAGGTGGCGTTTAACAGCTAGAAACAGAGTTTCACATAAAGGATTAAGATTAGACTTTTGAGCAGCTTTAACATAGCTCTCATAGTCCTCAGCCAGATCTATACACTCTACTTGGCTGTAGTTAATATCCCTGAACAGATTCTCTTTACTTCCTTTGAAGCCCCAGCATTTCACATAACCAATATAAGTCTTAACTCCATACACGCTCCACCACTCCTGAGCTCTGTGAACCAGGTTAAGCATGCAGGGATCTGAGTTTCTAGCCAAACACGGGCTGTTCATGGTGAAAACATACACCTTCCAGTTCTCTGACACATCCTCTGACTCCAGCAGCTCCTGGGTTTGTTTAATAATGATGTCCTCGCTGTGCTCTCCGTTGTTGTAATTAGGATAATATGGTCCATACATGACAACCTCTTCCTGTTTCTCAATAACAGCCCACGAATGCTGCTTATCTTCTGCGCCACATTCCTCAGTGATGTCACTGTGAAACTCCAGAAATTTCTTGTTGATTGAGTCATCGAGTAAAATGTCATCGGTTACTTGTCTGGACTTGAGATGCTCCAGTACTTTATTCACAGAGGATTGTGTGTCAGCCCAGGATGAGATCTGATTGAAGAAGCGCTCAGTGTGAGTCAGGTGTTTTGTCCCGCCATTCACACAGGTGTCAGATGTGCAGGGGGGACCGCACCTCGTCCTGTGACACAAAGATATTTCATTGTCATGCATAAAGTTTGGGTGTGTAACACAAAAACAGAGTGGTTACTGGGAGACAGGAATGTTCTGACACTTCTACGCAAAAGTCAAAGTCACCATATGATAAGAATATTGTTTAACCTCCTGAGACCCAAATTTCGTTTGGTATGCATTTTTAATTTCTCCTATCTATTTGGGAACAGTAGGACCTGGTTAGTATAAAAAACTAAGCATTGTCAATGATAATAAAGTCCCAATGTCCTCAAACGAGTACTTCCTAATTAACAGTGTCTTAGCTTGAAACATTGCTAACATTGGTCAAATTTGTTGCCATATTAAACTACAAACATTATTAATCATTAACAAACAAGTTTCAACCATAAAATGTTATCAGGTTTTGGGCCTTGTCCAATCCTGTTTTCACATGGATGAGTGTATTGCGGTCTTACTACCACTAGATGCCACAAAAAAGTGTCCACAAACAAGGACAACAGGTCTAAGTTGATGTCCTCATATGAGGACACAGGGTCTCATAAGGTTAAAATAACTTTTTTATTTACTTTTTAACAAATAGTTTTTCATTTTGGGAAATACATTGTTTATTTTCTCGCATGGAGTCAGACGTACAGTAAAAAACGCTCTCATGTCCATCCATTAAACATGGATCTACAGCCAGTAGCTCATTAGCTTAGCTTAGCATAAAGACTGGAAACAGGGGCAACAACTAGCCTACCAGCATCACCAAAAGCATTGAAATTTACACATTATATCTTCATTGTTAGATTGACACAAATACTGAAGTGAAAAAAAATGGAGGTGACTACAAAAATTAGTCAAGCCAAGACAGCCAAGAAATAGCGAACTTCACACCATGTCCTCACTGGATGTGATGGAGAGAGCATCAGTGACTAAGTTAGTTTAATTGCATTGTTTTCTAGTGGAATGTTATAACTTCCTACGAGTGACTAAGTGGGATACAGAGCGATGCAGTGTTTAGTTCTGAGCAGAACTCTTGTTGGACATATCTATTTTATTCCTGTCACTTGCGTTGAAGTGTAGCAGTGGACGAAGTAGACGTTATCTATATGATACCTGCTCATTTCACTACAAAAACCATTGGCATCTGGATGAATGGAGCTCACCTGGCAACTGAACCTTTCTGGTAATTATTGTTGTGTAGGATACTCAGTAGCGCTTGCTAACAAGCCCCAGATACCCCTCCAAGATAAAAAACAAAACAAAACAGTAAATGCAAATTAATTACATTATGTGTCTGTTCATATGTCTTGGGTTAAAATATGTATGTTGGAGTTATTGATTGTTTTGTAATATTTAATAATTAGACATATGTTCATTTATTTCTTCTTTACAACTGAATTAGTTTGCTTACAATCTTAGCATCACCTTAGTATCATTAATCTTAATCTGACTATTTGCTGATACTTTTGTTTCCAAGGTAGTGAGCAGCTTAGGTCACACCAGGTTAATCTACATGTATGGGTGGGCAGGTAGAGGACAGGCACACACTGGGAGGGGTTCATGTCTTTCAGGACGAGAGAAGCTGCAGACGCCATTGTTCTTTGTTTGCCTGCTTGCTGAAATGTCAAGTCAGTGTTATTTACATAGCGTCAAAGCGCAACAAAAGTTATCTCAGGACACTTTTTATATAGTGCAGTTCTAAGTGCAGTAATCTACAGGTTCCCAGTAGCTCAGTGGTTACAGCAGGTGTCCCATGTACAAAGGCACTGTCCTTGCTGCAGTGGTTGTGGGTTGAATTCCTCCTTTCACTCTTAAATCTGGCCAAAAAAGTAATAATTCGAACAAATTCGCAAGAGCAAGCATCTATTATTTTTCTCTGTTGTGCTACAAGGAAACACTCCCGTGGTATGCTAATGGAAAAATAAACTGTACGACACTTCATGCTCCCCTGCCTGGACAATGAACTTATTTTTCCTTGTAGATTTGCTCCTCAGGTGCCTCAGAGCCCGTCTGATTTTGAGTTTGTGTCTTTCTTTGAGGACACATCACCACTACAATGTATGATTGAGTATATTTTACACATAGGAGAATCAGTTGAGAGGCACGAATATATGGGTAAACACAATATGATATATGATACACAGCATATACTGTAACATGAAACACCGTATACTGTTACCCTGCCACTTTTGCAGCATGACTAATACCAAGAGGAAGTGAAAATGTGACACCTGAAAAACCCTTTGTCCTAAAACAACCTGTGTGAATAAATAAACCTGCGTCTTTCCTGTTGCAACACATCGTTTCACGCCCTATGTTAACTGTACTGTAACTCTTCTTCAGTCGGGCAGCACTTACTTCAGTCTGGCATGTTCTGTGTCTCTGTCAGTCTCATATCTGTCCAGCAGAGTTTTCAGAGTGGCCAAACATTTCTTTTTGCACAGCGGAGGCTCCTTTTCATATCCATTGAACAGAGGTCGTTTACGGCTCAACCTGAATGAAAACAGTCTGATTAACACGTAGGATCAGAGAACAGAGTATACTGTTTGGCTTCATGGCATATCTGTGGAAAAGTTGATGTTTTTGCTGAAAGAAAAAGTTCAATGAAAACTCACACAGATATCAAGATAAGTGTCTGATGTCCCTTCACCTCTCTTTAAGGTCATAGATAGTGTCTGTAATGAATGTACTTACATGGGAAGATCCATCCAGACTCCTGCGCCCCTGTACTTCAGGAATCATTCAGGTAAAATATGCCTCCTTTTTCCTCAACCCTGTATGTAAAACAGCTCAGTTGCCTCCTGATTACACCAGAAACAGCTCTGACAAACAAAGTCACAAGCGATCAGTTGCACTCCCAACATATTTACTCAGACAACTGCTTGAGAGTTTGTGTCTTTCAACACCAAGCTCCTCCTCTTGTGAATTCTCATGACCATATAGTCAATACTTTCACTACACACTGGTGATATATTGCCTCTTTCAACCAAGTTGACGTGTTTGTGTCATCAACCGTCTTACGGCACCCTCATCTATGTCGTTTTTTCCAGTTAGGCGAGTTCACAGAAGTTTATCAAGGAGATCCATCTAAGTTTACTTTTCTTGCGAAGGGCAGGGCATGGCAGTTGCGTCACAAAGTAAAAAGAGTAAAAGCCAAAAGATATAAATGAGATGCTCCCGGCACATTTTTAATGGTCAGGTGATTTATGGTGGCTGCGAAGTGACATATATGCAAAAAGTTGGCTGCAGATCAGAGCCGCGTGCCCTTGAGCAAAAACTATTAAATGATAATTGCACAATTAGTCCTTGGTTCACATGGCTGTAACAATCTGTCTATGATCCAAACAATGTGTTCCTGTATATTATGGCAAAGTGAAAGATAATCTATCATGAAGCAATTCTGTACCTTATTGATTGGTGTGTGTGTGTGTGTGTGTGTGTGTGTGTGTGTGTGTGTGGGAACTTCATATAGAAAAGTATTATCACTTTTATAAACAAACTTTATCCTTTGTGTTCAGGAGGGTTTTATTTGTTATCATTTTTTATCATCGCCTGGGGGCTAAAAAAGCAAAACAAGGGCACACAGCAACAGTTGTGGCAGATTAAAACATTTAGAAATCATCAAAAAACAACTGTAGAGATCTGTTGCATTTGGCTAAATGTTCTCATCATTACTATGTATTTGCATATTTGTGCAATTCTTCGGCAACAACAGACCAGCTGTAACGACACCAATCTCCTTTGTTCTTTCCTGTGGTTTACGATGGAAGTAAACATATACAGACAGTGACGTGTTAAAACAAAGGCATGTGTGCTTATGAGGAAACTGTTACTACAAACAGAGTCATGCAGACTAACACGTTAGACAGGATCTGGGTGTTACTCTATCTCTGGTTTTTGACAGAGTAGCTCATCAGTGCATTTAGATCACCGTTGGTTTAAGATCTGAAATGTTAGAATGCAGAGTATGTTATTAACTTTCATTTAGAGGTCTCATAATACTTAATCAAGGTTTTTGTATGCCATATGTCTTGTACTGATCATCACCTACTATATGCACCAGTATCTGGCTGAACAATGCCAAAAAGCTGTTTTGTAGATAAGCTAAGCTAAGCTAAACTAAGCTAAGAAAAAAAAAATACAACCTTATTTATTTGAGGGAAATTGGAGTGAAGCAGTTAAAGTGCAGATACAAAGTAGTAGAAAGCAATGTATGCACTGTAGTTATTCTTAATGGTATTTTAGAGTTCGTCATATCCTGACAAAAATGTTGATGAGTCATCGGTCCTGACCCAAGGTGGCGGGAAGGCGTTGCTATGGAAGCACGACACCCACACACCAGTTCCCCACCAGGCCATCACATTAACATGGTTAGCTCTGTCAGCACTGTTGCCGTTGTTAGCGCTGTTAGCATTGTTAGCCGCCACCATTTGGGGCTCATTTTTTCTTGTGACATCTGATAACGGCCTGTTTTCACTCCCAACTTACCAAATACTGCTGCATTGTCAGTGATTTGGGCGTCAGAAACTGATGCACAAAGGCACCTTTCACAGTGGTCTGATACACACAGGGGCAGCGGCTATTTCTGATGCTACTAGCAACAACTGAATTCATGAAATACCTCTGATTTGTCATTGGATGTTGGTGTGAAACACTGACGGACTGAGACACTCTTTGTGTTGGTATGATACGCAGCTATTAACGACTCTGCCAACACCTACCAAAGTATAAAGAGTTATTAAGTTGTATTCACAAAGCTTCCTAGTACAAAGAGTTGCTCCTAGTGACGAAATTCTATTAATTTTTTTTTTTTTTTTAGAATTGTGACGTTTTCTTAGAATTTCCCCTTAAAGTTAAGACTGGGTCCTTGTAAAGATAAATTATTCACAGAGCATCTTAGACCCTGAAAGAGATTCTAAAGCTTAAAGCTGTTAGGAGCAGGAAGGAGGACTTTTAAGAGGCTTAAGAGTTTCTTAAGAAGAGAGGAAAATAGTGGAAACACAAAGAGGTCAGAGAAATATTCTCCAAATACTGGATGACTGTGAGTAAATGAAATGTTACAGATTAGATGGTGCACGGATAATATGTGTGGTTGATCTCATTAGGGATATGCACACATTTCCCACCTAACGCTATAACGCCAGAAATAAAATGATCACAACACTAAGACGTTTGGAAAAATCAACAGTGCAGCAGTGATGACTTGAGTCTGTCTCAACCCTCCATCAGCAGAGTGATCACACTATCAACGACAACTCTTTCACAGTCAGCAGTTCATCTTATCTCCACTGGGTGTCCTCACCTTGCAGGCTCAGAAAAGAACGGCATCAACCACACCTCCTCATTAAGGTAAAAGTTGCTGTCCCTTTCTTTAGAGTTGCTCTGAGAACTTTCCTAAAAATCACTCCTAAGCTAGAACTCCCTGCAAAAATGTTTTAAAAACATGATTTGATTAAACATGACCAGAGAGTTTTGTTGCATAAACTTAAGGAACATTAAAATGAAGTGTTTTACCTACATAATAAGTTTATTTTGCAAAAGACTGTATGCATTTTCTGTGAAAACATAAATGTATTTTAAAAAGACACAATGCACATAACAGGCATGAATTAAAAAGGAATTGTTTTTCACATGAAATATGAAACTTTTAGTGTCAAACACTTAATACTGAGGGGGGTGCTTCCCCTGTGTCTCCCTAAAATCTACACCCATCCCATTAAAACCCAATGCTTCCAAAAATATTGCTTTTCTCATTTCACAGTATGTTTGTCACAGTTTGTAAGAGAGCACAGTTGTGTAGGCCTATAATAAACATCCTATTACTCCTCTGTCTCTATGTGCACCACTCTGCTTCAAGCTGCGTTACTGTACATTTCCACATGTCAGTATCTTAACTTTAGAGTGTTTTGTTTATCTGCAAATATATGCATATGTGTTGGAGACTGCAAGTAAGAAAGTTACAAGAGAGAGGTGTTAAGTCTTAGTATGCTTTACATGCTTGGACGGTGGATCTTGGATGTCCTTTCCATGCCTGTTGATGAGGTATTTGGCAATGTGACAGTTAACTAGCAATTTTTTAGTGACACTATATTCAAAAATGTTAAAATACATGAGCATTGAATAGTTTTTTAATATGCTAGATAGGTAATAAAAGTTAGGACATCAGCTGTAAATGAACATAATAAAGGTGACAGGGATCTCAGATAGTGGATTCAATAGTGTTTCCTCATAAAAAGTAAAACTCAAATTATCTCCACTTAGAGGAAGTGTTACTTTCTTAATCTCAATATAATTTAGAGAGGAAATAACATGATTATATTCAACAAAATGTGCTGCTACTGGATAATTGATGTCTTTGCTTCTAGTCCCTCTGTGTTCAGTAATAAGAGCTTTCAGTGCTTCCACTTGACTTTCTAACATATGACTTACCACATGGGCAAGTGATCGAATAAATGTACGAATTATTGTAACATGAAAAAAATATTTTTAAAGGAATCTCTTTACCCGTGCAGGGATTTTAAAAACTATTATAACAGGAAGTGTAGTTACACCGACTGCTGCCATCATGGCGGGGGTTGCCGTCAGGTGCTAAGGTATCTGGTACTGATTGCAGAGAAGGCAAATATGAGTGTTATAGATGCTCTCTCTGATTTTTTTTTGGAATCATTTTTGAATCATATTCAAGTATATGCCCATTATATTATCTGTTCTGCACCATTACCATTTGCAAAGTAGATAAGATAAGATAAGATAAGATAAGATAAGATA
>NC_065517.1:28324430-28326098 GCF_006386435.1 Epinephelus moara | reverse complement strand
TATGAAAAGTCTGCAGTGTAGAGGGTGAAGAGGAACGGTGCCAGCACCGTCCCCTGCGGGGCCCCCGTACTGCAGACAACCAAGTCCGATACACAATCCTGGGTCCTGACATACTGCGGCCGGTCCGTGAGGTAGTCCAGGATCCAGGATGTGAGGTGATTAGCCACCCCTATTTGCTCCAGTTTGTCCCTCAGAAGTGCAGGCTGTATGGTGTTGAAAGCGCTGGAGAAATCAAAGAACATGATTCTCACAGAGCTTCCAGGCTTCTCCAAGTGGGAAAGAGCTCTATGCAGGAGGAAGATGATGGCGTCGTCCACCCCAGTGCTAGGCTGGTAGGCAAACTGCAGCGGGTCCATTGAAGGGCCTACTGCGGGGCAGAGACAAGACAGGACCAGGCGCTCCAGAGTCTTCATGAGGTGCGATGTTAATGCCACCGGTCTGAAGGTGCTGAAGTCCTTGGGGTGCGGAGTCTTGGGCAGAGGTACCACGCAGGATGTCCTCCACAGCTGTGGTACTCTCCCCAGCCCCAGGCTCAGGTTGAAGATGGTTTCAACTATCCCGCATAGTTGGTCTGCGCAGGACTTCAGGAGCCTGGAGCTGATGCCATCTGGACCCGCAGCCTTCCTCGTCTTTATCAGCACTGTGTTTCTGTAGTAAGGACCTGACCTTACACTGCTCCTGCTCGGACAGGGCTGACAAATCAACTGCACTAAACTTCTCCTGCACTGAGTCAGTGGCTGTCTGGCAAGATACTGTGGCTGAAATATGTCCCTTGACCTCTGTGACCCCTGTAGGTAGAACCATTACATGAGCGTAGCTGAAGGTACCTATCACAGTGCGTGGATAGAGCACAACATCATTGACCCCTACATTAACTATAGGGATGTAGATTGTACCTCTTTTCAGCCAGACCAAAGCCAGAGATGCCAATAAACCAGCAGGTAATCCGGCACTCAGGGGTTCAAACAAGGCATCATTACCAACATGGTGCTGGGAGCAGGTAGCTGCCACCAGCTTCATGGTACCACCCGGGACTCGAAAACCCTCCTACCCTTGACTTTTACTCTGCTCGATCGGTCAGGGGGTGCATTGACCTGGGCTTGGTGACACTGTTGGAGTGCTTGTTGGAGTTGGCTGGGGGCCTGTGACACAGAGGACAGATCTAAAAGAGCAGAGCCATGAAGTACAAATAACTCTTTGTAACAGGGTTTGATAATGTTCATGCCTAAGATACCTGGGGCAGAGGGTGAATGACCAGGGGGCTCTTTCACAACCAATACACCTCGTTCGGTAATTACCTTATCACAAAGCTCAACATCAAGCTCGAGGTAACCAATATATGGTATGTCAAGTCCATTAGCGGCCTTAAGCTGAAGCCAATTACACGACCTGAGCTTCTCTGCTCCCCAAGATTCAAAGTTCTCAACAAAGAAGCTTTCGCTTATGGTGGACACCATCGACCATGTATCAACCAAACATGGAACCTCAATCCTGCATCCTGGTCTCAGTGCTGCCCAAGACGATTGAAGCTGACGTGCTGACGTATTGCGGTAAGCGAGTTGTGTCATTTCCGGTGTTTCTGTGACAGCGTCTCTGTACTGCTCTGGTGAATTCTGCTAGCCTGTTTTCTCACTTCAGTTGCTTTAACGTCTACTTCAAGTCTTAACC
>NC_065517.1:28320244-28320388 GCF_006386435.1 Epinephelus moara | reverse complement strand
CATTGTGTCATACGGATTACTGTTAATTTATTATGCTGATCTGTTCTGTACGACATCTATTGCACGTCTGTCCGTCCTGGAAGAGGGATCCCTCCTCAGTTGCTCTTCCTGAGGTTTCTACCGTTTTTTTTCCCCGTTAAAGGG
>NC_065517.1:28247425-28320173 GCF_006386435.1 Epinephelus moara | reverse complement strand
TTTTTTTGGGGAGTTTTTCCTTATCCGCTGCGAGGGTCATAAGGACAGAGGGATGTCGTATGCTGTAAAGCCCTGTGAGGCAAATTGTGATTTGTGATATTGGGCTTTATAAATAAAATTGATTGATTGATTGAATCCCTCCCATTAATATGGTTATGTGTGGACAGGCTGACATCAACTCTGGTATAGCGTCTGCATTCCCAGGACTTGGCTCTGAGCCCACTGAGTCCCCACCTGAACTTTGCCTCAGCAGTTCAGGGGGTGAAACTTTCCTGACTGCTGATTTTGTGAATAAGGCCTATCACTGCGAGTCTGAGCTGGTGCTTGAACTCTTTCACCATCACTTGCAAAATGACCAGGCTTCTGACACCTTTTACAAATTAAAGACTGTTTCCCAGTACGAAAACACCTGCGGACATTCTGGAGTGCAGCAAGACTGCTACTAGTTAAGTG
The DNA here is from genome assembly GCF_006386435.1 of Epinephelus moara. Classification (NCBI taxonomy): domain Eukaryota; kingdom Metazoa; phylum Chordata; class Actinopteri; order Perciformes; family Serranidae; genus Epinephelus; species Epinephelus moara. Next base: position 28,319,720 of record NC_065517.1, on the reverse strand, counting down.
GCGGGCACGCATACAGATTTGGACTTCCTCCACCCACTCTGCAATGCTTAAACCAGTCCTACCTCTAAACATTGGGCATTTTCTGTCTCTAGGGACATAAACCATTCATTCGATTACTGTGGCACTAGAGGAGAGGGGCTGAGCAGTAAAGTCACTTGTTGATGCAGCACTACCAGATGCTGTGTCCCGTTCTCGAAGCAGTTGGTTCTCAGCTCGCAGTTGGGCAACCAAGTCTCTTAACTGGTTCAGGTCCTCCATGATGAAGAGACAAGAGCAGGTTAGCACAGGCCTGTTGCTTGAAGTTCCAACACTTGCAGTATCAGCTGCTGTTTTGCCTATATTATACATGGTAACGACTAAAAAAGGTACAATTTTTTTATAAAATTGAACCAACTGGTAAACCAAACAAAAAAGAACACACGTCTCTGTTTTTACAGTAACGCTGCCGACAACGCCAGAATGTGGCGGGGCTAGAGGGGCTTGTAAGCCACCAGAATGTAACAGCTCGACTATGCCACCTGGGGAATCTCACCCCAGGAGTTATATTATGAACCTAGACTAACACATTGGTCATATACAGGCAACACAAGTTCATTAACTGGAGTAAGACAAAGACGTGGTTCCAAAAGAAATAAGAATTTATTGATTATCGAATAAGAACTGGAAGCATCTGTGGAGGGAGTTGATTAGGAGTGCAAAGAATTAATCAGATCTGGATAGAAATGTAGAAAAGGTTTTATTACAATTACAAATTTATTCTTAACAATATTACTTTTCTTTAAAAAAAACAAAACAACTTCACGCCTCACGGCTAGGCAGCTACAGACAAAGCAGATACGATACTGTCTGAAGGCCACCACGTATCAAGGCAGCATTATCAAAGCTAAAACTAAAGGCAAAAGAGCAGCCAATAAGACCTAAAAAGTACAAGCATATAACATGTTAATAACAAGCATATAACATGTTAATAACAAGTTCATAACAAAGTAATAACAAAGTAATAACATGGTAATAGCAGGTATCTCATATCCATCAACTGCTAGATACAATAACCCATACCTTGACATAAAGATGCATTGACTATGCAAACTTGAGGGGGTTAACATCCAGGTCACAGACAGCATCACGTACCTCAGAATCACAGAGAGGGGACCATGTGGCAACCAACAGGCAGAAAGAGCAAAAGGCAGCCATGTTGCCACAGGTGCTTTAAATACCCTCAGGTTGATTAGGGGGCTGGACCAGGGAGGAGTTGACCTAATTCACACCAACAGGGAGTCATGCAGCCTCAACACAAAGTGTCCCTGCTACAATCGCATACGTTCTCGTACTTTTGCTGCTGTGACATTTAGGCTAAAACTTTCTTCTTGGGATAAAGAAAAAAGTTGATTTTATCGTAATAATAATAATAATAATAAAAATTAAGAAATCTAATAACCTTTATTTGTATAGCTATTTAACCCTTTGAAACCTGACAGCAAGTTGGCTTGATTTCTTTGAAAACACAGGAAGAAGGCAGTGAGCAACAAGAGATGAAATGACCCAAAAAATTGCAAAGTCTTAACACTGCTGTGAAACTGTGCCTTCTTAGGGCAACAAAAAAGTTTCTTGGGTGTGTCGGTACAATGGACAACCAAGAAACGACGGCAGGAGAATACTGGCACACCAATTCAACTGAGCTGGACAGCCACAATAAAGGTTCACAGGCTGAGATCAATGTCAAAATAATGTCAGTTCATTCAGAGCACCAGTGCATAAAAAGAAGGGTGCTCAAAGTGCAAAAAATAATAAAAAGTGGTTAAAAACAGCAGCAAATGTTTCAGTCCTTGACTATCACCAGTGCACTGATGATGTTTAAATTGCAAGAAATTAGTAAAAAAAGAAAAAAAAGCTTAAAAAAAGGAAATTAGTAAAAAATGAAAATTTAAAAAACATAAAAAGGAAAATTCAAAACAAGAAAATCAGTTTAAAAAATTAAAAAGTAAACAAACAAACAAGGAAATGACCTGAAAAGGTGCTTAATTCATTAATTACAATAATTATGTACCATAACGTTAAATATGTAATAATAATAATAATTATTATTATTATCATAAATATCATTTTCCCTAGCTTTTTCCTTTTTTCTCGTTTTTTTTTTTGTTTTGAAATATTTATTTAAATCAGTGATTTTTTTGCAATTTGATTCTCACCAAGTTGCTCATTGACTTTTCCCCCATGTTTATGAAGGAAATCATAGGCTACTGATTAGCTCAGGTTCCAAAGGGTAAAAAACAAAAGTACATATAGATTCACAATCAGAGAAGAAGACTTAAAAGGCCAAACATGAACCAGGACATACAAAACATGAGCAAAGAAAAGGTTTTCTGTTCATATAAATGGGCTAAATTATTTAAAACAGATAAATCTTAAAAAGCTGAATTAATTTTATACATGTTAGGGGATGATACATATATCACACACTGTGTCAGACAGCGTGTTAGTGTGTAAACACCCCGGTGATCACCACCAACAGGTATCAGTCCCAGGATTAGGTAACTTTAATGAGCAGGTACAGGTTCCCTCTCGGATCAATGACGGACCAATGAGAAGCCGCGCTCCGCTGACAGCCCGCTGAGGCGGGGCATCACACCAGACGCTCTGCGCGCTCATTGGACGCTGCGCGCTATGCCCATGACTCGCCAACCAATCAGAGGCGTCAGTCGATCTGACGAAGTTGGTGCCTGAGAGCCGCATTCTCTCCCTGGTGCTGCTGCCGCTGCTGCATCTCAACGACGCATCGCGTTGATGGGGAACATCTCTGTAGGGGCACACATCACTTTGACAGAGTAACAGCTCTACACCACAAAGTAACATGGACATCCTGAAGTCACTGGGCCACCCGGAGGAGATATTCAACCTGTTTAAGTTTAAAATGGGAGGCTGCAGAGCCGTCATGCCAAAGTTGGACTACGTGAGTAATTCCTCTTTTTGAACACACACACTAAGAATAAACGTGCGCATAAAGAAAGCATCGACAGATCGGAAAGATGTCTGCATTAACAAATTTAACCTCTCGGATCAAGTAGCACATCATGTCCCCCCTGACAGCATCATATCTGCTCCTCTACAGCAACACGGAAACACACACATGCCTGCTATCACCATGTAAACTGCATTAATGGATCGACCTATATGGTGCGCAGTGGTGCTGCATGAGCCCATGGAAACACACTCAGCTAGTTGCACTCATTAGATCTCTCACTCCTGCGCTGGCTCGGATGTACACAGGCAGATATGACCATTGACTTGGGATTTACGTTACGTAATGAGCTTGCAGGGTTCAGCGGCGGGGAGAGGTGCTGTGCGCATGTTTGACGGCTAATCCTAACGTTTTAACACCAATGTCACCCCGAAGGAGAGGGGAAGCCAGAGAGGGATAGTCTGCATTAACTGCATCATGATTTGACCAGTGAGTCTATACAAGGCCCAGTGTCCCAATGCAGAAGTTTAACTCAATCATGCATTGTGAATCTGGTCATGTTATTACAGTAATAGTTTTTCAGGATGGTGTTGGATGCAAGATCATCCTCACTTATCTTTGGGAGTAGGATGAAGGCTCTTAAAACAAGCTCACAGTGTGTCCTGTATGCAAATCATGTCTGTGTTCAGAGTAGATGCTAATACCACAATGCAAAAGCCCAACCAGGCAACATTGCAGAGGTGGATTTAGTTACTACCCATGGGTGTACTGGCACCAACCGGTGTTGCAGCTTTTTCCGTGACCTCATCAAATTGTCCTGCAAAAGTAGCCACACACTTCTTTTCAGTCATTTAAATTGATATATTGAGCTATTAAGACAAAGAGGAAATTCAGTTTGACTCTTAGGATTTTGCAATATTGGCAACCCTCTAATATTTAGATGGAGTCACAGATTTTGATTAAGGTGACAGAGCACCTGATATCACTGGAGTTCAGACATCTGGCTCAGGAATACAGAGACGTTATCTCAGATATCTGCCACCGTATATGCTTTGGAGTAGGAATGGCTGGATTCCTGGAAAAGAAAGCGGGATCCATGACGGAGTACTTACCCCTAATATTTTCTGTCAAAGCATCAATATTTTTCCACATTTACACTTCTAGCACCACAGAATCTGACATCAGGTCACGGATTGTACTGCAACACCTGCACATACAGTCCTTCCCACTGTCTCCCACCAGGTGTCAACAAAGTACACTGCTATGCTGTGTATGGTTTGCAGCAAGAACAGCTTGATTCACCTCTGGGCCCTGTTTTTCAAATGTGGTTAAACTAATTTGAGCTTACATGCTGTTACCAGGCTACACTAATCTTCTTATTTGGCTAATTTTGAACATTTGAAAGCAGTTTGCAGATTCATTAGTTGATCCTGGATGAAGTTAACACTGTGCTCTTATTTTGAAAGAGAGGCAAAATGAGAAGAGAGTTGAAATTATAGTCAGAGTTCATATTATTGGTCGAGTGCTGATCATGTCATTGCAGTTTCATGAGGTAGATGTGTTGAGAACCGTCCCAGCATGCACTGGAGTAATAAAATCATGGACATTATGTGCTTTCCTGGACTGTTACAGGTGTTGTTTTGCTCTTTTCACTCCACACTTTAATCACTGTAAAACACTTCGAGGCGACCAGTGAATGTTGTTTGACTGTGGGTGTATGATTGGTTGGGGCCTCCTGTGAGTGTGCAAGAGACATTTAAGTGATAATCATAATACTGCTGTGGAGAATGTGAAAGTACATCGTGCTGTGTGGGATGAGGGTGCCATCTTTGAGATATGCACCCTGTTATCTCTGTTACCGAAGTGTATGCACTCAGTCCAAAAAAGCTTACAATACAACCTGCTCTGTGATTAATTAATCTAAATTAATCACATACATTAATTTTTGCTGTGAAAGTATCAAAAAAATTCAATTGGAATTAATTCTGGAGTTCGTCGGTCACAGGCAGACTCACTCTTTTTGTGTCTGATTGCCTGGTTGAGTGTAGCTTGACGAGGCTGTGCTAGCCCTGACCGGGTTCATTGCTAAACACTTTGCATTGAGGTGATATTTCAGGCCTGAAGTACTCAGCTGGTATGACAATGCTTTACTGCAGAAATTGCAGAGAACAGGTGGTTTTTTTACATGTAAATATTCCATTTCATTCATGTCTGCCAAAGTCACTGTGGCCTTCAATGGCGCACTGGGTCAAAGGGCACCACAGTGTTATTTTATCTGTGATTAATTAACAGACATTAAAGTGTTATTTTGCCAGGCGTAATAAAAAAGATAATATCAGCAGAATATCTAATAGAGTAGCTTTAATTGCACAAACTATTCAGCAAAGTGACTTTGCAGTTAACCCTTTAATTTAAAGTTTGTTGCGACACTTTAATGTCAAATTAAATGCAATGTGTTCTGGTTCTTTTTGCTTACAATATTTTGGGTTGTTTTGAGCTTTTTTTAGTGCACAAACTTTTATTTTGTTGTATTGTTTATCATGTATGCATACAAGTAACTTAATTGTGATGATTGTTAACACGGCTGCAGTTTTGTAGGTTTAGATTTCAGGACATGAAGAACCAAAAAATTATTCAGACTCATGTCAAATAATCAACATTATAATCTGGATAACTCCATGTTTGCAGAACTGGCTCCTATTTTTGACAGTGTTAATAAGATTTGCTGGATATTAACCTGTGTGCACGGATGGAAGTAATAAGACAGTACTGTATGACCTATATTACATGCAATCGCTGGTGACTGGAGACCAAAACATGCATGAGTGCCTCCCTCATGGTGACGATGGTCCCATAGCTCAACCTCCTGCACTCTGTATGCGTGTGCGCAACATGAGCTTGCATACGCAGCTCCAAATATGACCTACTATTCTAGAAGTGTGTTTCAGTTGCAATCACTAGCTTCACTCATATCACTTTCTGCTCTGTGCCGTGACACAGTCATGTGTGTGAGGTTTGCAGCGGATTGCACACACGTTTCCTCTGCAGAAACATGATGAAATGGCTCGTGTTGTTTTTGGTAGAGGTGGGAGGAGCAACAACAGCGTGATCATAACAGCAGATCTACAGACGCTCTGCGCAGACCCTGTTGGAGGATACAGTGTGCTCAGATCAGCGGTGCGCCACATTTAGCTCCCCCCGTCCTCTCTAAGCGTTTTTCACCTTACTCGACCCCTCTGCTCGCTTGTCCTCTACATGCTCCAAACCTCCCCACTAACCGGGCCGTCGACATGGACGGAGTCGCTTCATAGCCGCAGCAGGGTCAGTGGGGCTCTCAGGTTATTCGCATGGCCGGAGCATGCTGCAAGTGTCCAGTCTCTCTGTCCGTGTTCAAGCGCTCTTTCTCGGTGGCGCCGCGGGGCAGCGGGTCCGCTCCTCGGTGCCTCCTGCCGGGCCGGAGGCTGGGGGAGCGGGGCCTTCAGGAGGCCGCCCGACCCTCCAGCGTCTTCAGACCTGCAGGCTTTTACCGACACACGACCTTCTTCTGTCTCTCCTGCCAGGAGGCCATGACGGAGAGTCTGCGGACCTGCTATCTGTACCTGAACCAGACCAGCAGGAGCTTTGCAGCTGTGATCCAGGCGCTGGACGGGGAGCTGAGGTGAGTTAAAGCTGGCTGTAGGTGGAGAGGGGTGTGTCTGCAGGCATGTTTTCTTTCCTGAAGGGCAGAGCCAGGGGCGGTGGCTGGGCACTTCCCTTTTTCCTCGCCACTAGGCCAGCATTTCACTGTGAACTTGTGCAGAGTGGCACGTGTACACCGTTGACACTGCTTCCAGCATATTTGGCATAGACTACATGGACTGGATCTTATAAATTCTCTGGTGCATTTGTCAGTAAACAGCCCAGATATGATTTTGCACAAGCCAGTTTATCAGTAGCTAATCGACTGCACCACATGCAGCAGCCTCAGTTAACTATCATGCAGCTCATGGCTTATCCAAGCCTTTCAGCAGATTTAAAGGAGCAGTACACCTATTTTAAAAATGTACACGTTGTTCCATTGATCTTAAACACAACAAAGTACAAGGCAACAACTCTCTCCTGAATCCAAAAACTAGAGTGCTAAAACTCAAGTCTGGAGCTGATCCATAGACAAAGCTGTTATAGATCAGTGGTTCCCAACTAGTGGGTCGAGGTCCAAAAGTGGGTCGTGGGTCCATTCTGAATGGACTGCAAGTGACTAGTGAATTTGTCAACTTTGTAAAAAACCTCTCTCCCCCCTTCACACGTGTCTGTCCTATACATTAAAGGCTAAAAAGCCCCAAAAAATATCTTAAAAAAAAAAAAACTTTGTAAAAAACACACTTTATTTTGAAATACAGTGAATTTCTGGCACAGAGTTTTTAATTTGAGGTGGCATTTCCTGCCGCAAAGTGAGTGACTAACGGACAGCTCCTTTACAGAGACAGAAAACTAGCTGGACGACAGATTTGACACTAAATATATTAAACTGTGCGGACCTTAAACTGATGACGAGGGGCGGTACACATGCCACGTCTTTAACTGCCTGGAAATATAATGTATGGTAACTGGTAAATAAATTAAAGTTAATGAACAAGTATTCATCAGATCTGACAGGGTATCCCCCATAATATTAATCAGTCAACGTGTAAACAAACAAATGTTTAAATGCAGCCATTCAGTAGAGAGTTTAATGTGTATTTAAGTTAAAGTAACATTAAAACATCACCCATCCATCCACCCGGTTATCCGTATCTGGGTCATGGGGGCAGCAGGCTGATGATATGATGATAATTAATGATCATCATCACTCAGGTCAGATTTGTCAGCAGAGACATGTCAGTTTGTAAATGCTCATCTTAAGTGTGTGTGTGTGTGTGTGTGTGTGTGTGCACTGTATATATCCTGGGTCAAAGGGAATCCTCTACATATAGACTAACCTGATCTGTGGCGACCTGCTTGACTTGCCTGCTATATTTATCACCTTGTGTCAGCCCCTCTATTCATTATATATTTACCTTCTTTACTGTAACTTTTAATTGTACCTTACTTTTCATTTTTAACCAATGCTTCTTGTTTTGCCCTGTCCCCTTTCCTGCTGTAGCAGTGCAAATTTCCCAGCTGTGGGACTACAGCTACTACTACAGGATTATCTTATCTTTTCTTGCATGTGAAGGACACGACAGCCTTTCAGTCAGCATGTGAAATCTCATCTCATGTCTTTCTCTTCCAGACATGCCGTTTGTATTTTCTACCTGGTGCTGCGAGCACTGGACACAGTGGAGGACGACATGACCATCCCTCTGGATAAGAAGGTTCCCATGCTGAACGACTTCCACACCTACCTGTACCAGGATGAGTGGTGCTTCACAGAGAGCCAGGAGAAGGACCGACAGGTTCTGGCAGATTTCCCCACGGTCAGTAGCACTGTGTGGTGGTTTGTAGAAGGGCAGTAGGCAGTAAAGATGAGCAAGGATTACATTATCTGTATCAGCAGCTGTACTTGAGTGGGCGGAGTGTAGAGCAGACATGGGTGGAACTTAAACTGAAAGTCTGTGGGACCCAACCAGATGTTATATTTTTCAGCCTTAAATTGATGTGGGTTAATCAAAAGTTGCTATGTTTATTATTTATCAGAAGTTGTTTACAGAGCAGCCTCAGGATTGAGCTTCAGATCATTTTTGATCACAGGACTAAGAGATTGAACACAGCTACCCAAATGAGGATTTTCCTTCATTATACATATAGTTTCCCCATACCAGGCAAGGTACTCTGTCTCTGTCCCAACCCTCACTTTATGGTCATGAGCTCTGGGTAGTGACCGAAAGAATGAGATCGTGGATACAAATGAGTTTCCTCAGAAGGGTGGCTGAGCTCAGCCTTAAAGATAGGGTAAGGAGTTCGGACATCCAGAGGGAGCTCGGAGTAGAGCTGCTGCTCCTTTGCGTCGAAAGAGGTCAGTTGAGGTGGTTCAGGCATCTGATCAGGATGCCTCCTGGGCGCCTCCTGTTAGAAGTGTTCAGGGCACGTCCAACTGGTAGGAGGCCTCAGGGCAGACCCAGAACACACTGGAGGGATTACGTATCTCATCTGGCCTGGGTACGCCTTGGCATCCCCCAGGAGGAGCTGGAAAGCATTGCTGGGGAGAGGGATGTCTGGGGTGCTTTGCTTGGCCTGCTGCCCACGCTGCCCGGTTTCGGATAAGTGGCTGAAAATGGATGGATGGACATACATAAAGTGACATGTTACGCGGATGATACTAGTTTTCTTTATAGCCCGGTACATTATCCGTACTGCATACTCATTTCGTCCGAGTATTCGGCTCAGCTCCAGTAGGCATGCACATTAGACTCACCAAGCTTAATGAACAGATCCGGTCTCTATTTTAAATTCAAGAGTAACAGACAAACAGCATTCCGATTAACTATCTCGTTTTTTCTAGTTTTCTGAGTTTAGTTAGTAAATTAGTTGTCTAAAATCTATGATGGTACTCAGATTAAGGGCTGTTATAAACCAGTAACTATAATCTCCATGTGTGTCTCTGATCCAGATATCACTGGAATTCAGAAACCTGGCTCAGGAATACAGAGACGTTATCTCAGATATCTGCCACCGTATGGGAGTCGGAATGGCTGAATTCCTGGAAAAGAAAGTGGGATCCATGAAGGAATGGGACCTGGTAAATATAACCTTGTGTCACAGTTATGTGAAGATTGCAGCAAAAATGTAAATATGTGTTAAATAACAGTAAGAAAAAAATGACTGTAGCAACACAAACAGATCTCCGGCACTGTTTGTGGTACGCTGCACTGGCCGTGACATTTTTATCACACTTGTTAAGCTGTCACTATAGAATCTGACACCATGTCGTCTCTTTTCTTCCTCTGTGCAGTATTGTCACTACGTGGCGGGGCTGGTGGGTATCGGTCTGTCCCAGCTGTTCTCTGCGTCCCAGCTGGAGGACCCCGAGGTGGGGCGCGACACCGAGCTGGCCAACTCCATGGGCCTGTTCCTCCAGAAGACCAACATCATCCGAGACTATCTGGAGGACACGCAAGAGGGACGTGCCTTCTGGCCACAAGAGGTAAGACTGGGAATGTGTACTTTTGTCCTATTATGAGCGTGTTTGTTTTACCCGTGTGACGTAAACGAGCCTCACAGTTATTCAGTATGATGTAATATACAATAGGTGTTTGCGCTTCTCTTTATGCCGACGATTCGGCGACAGCTGTGGCTGGATTGTGTTTTCGGGTTGTCTGTCCGCCCCATTCTCGTGAACAAGATAACTCAGGTGCGCCTGGAGAGAATTTCTTCAAATTTGGCACAAACATCCACTTGGACTTAACGATGAACTGATTCAATTTTGGTGGTCAAAGGTCAAAGTCACTGTGACCTCATAAAGCATGTTTTTGGCCATACCTCTAAAATGTCTTTGCTAATTATTACAAAATTTGACACAAATGTCTAACAGGATAACATGATGAAGCAATGACTTTTTATATCTAAAACAAAGGTCATCTTCACTGTGACATCATAATGTTCTACAAAAACACTTTTCCCGCCGTTACTCAATGTCATATCTCAGGAACAGAAGGGGAGACATTTGATCAGCTACTGAACTGGTGACTCTGATTTTGCGTGTCTTTAAAACTGTGCTGGTTGTATAAATCTTCTGTGCTGGTGGGGGAAAGGTGTGTGACACATCCATGTTTTAGAATTTGTAGCTTTTCCTCAGAGACATTCATATCTGAAGCATTGTTATCTGTCATGACTTAATATGAATCTGGACAGACATGGATGTAAACTTCAACTTGACTGGTGGTTGGAGGCAGACAACCCTGAGGTGGTAATTCTAGTTTTGTTTTAGGACGGCAAAGGCATCACCCACCCTACTCTGCCTTTCTGTGTCTCTGATTGGCTTACGCTTACTTGCAAAGAGTGCCAGCCAGTCAGAGGGAGAGGAGGGTGGGTCGTGCTGTTACCATCCTAGAAAAAAAATGGCTTTAGGGAGAGGTGCTTGAAGACATGGGCTAAAACGGAGCGTCTCAGACAGAGGAAACACCTCAGAAATTGATCCCAGAGGGGAGATTATGATTCGTTACAGTTGCTCCGATGTAAAGAATAGAGAATTAGAGTATGAAATAAAAGTATGTAAATATAAAGCAATAGAATAAGAAAAAATAAAAATGAAATGTGCATTACAATGAAATAAATTGTGCATTATGCTACTGTGTTTAACACAGATATAAAAATTAAAATATTAAAATAAAATATAGAGAGTATATATATACGGTATATATATATACGGTATATATATATATAGGCTTTAAGTGTGAAAATTTAAGTGTGAAAATTTAACTACACTATATACATCAGTATATAAGCAATATGTACAGTTGTATGTCGAATTGATATAAACATTCAAGAGGTGAAAAATATTGCACAGTTGAATAATTGCACAGAATCTCGCAGCAGTTGAATTATTGCACCCAGTAGATAATTATGAATTATAAATGCAGTAGGTGGCGACTTCCTGTGGCGCTCTGTGGTGCATCTTGGGGGAATGAGTCTGTTATGTGGCCATTAAAGTGTGTAAATAGGTTTTAGTAGAAATCTTAAATACAAGTATGAACCTGAAAATGAGCATGATAGGTCAGCTCCTAAGAAAATGCTTCAGAATAGTTTTCTTTCTTTTTCAATTCCATTATGCATTGGAAAATGTACATTAATATAACCCCTGGTGCACCTTGTTGTTCATTATGTGTGTGTTGAAGCAGCAGGGGTGCACTGGAAAGTTAACTTAACTCAAATATCAACATTTTATCAGGATAAATTATAGTATATTCTGTCTCTATAACAAATAATTCAGCATGGAGAGTTGTTTTTCTTAAAGAAAAAGGAAGCAATGAAGGGAGAGAAAAAGAAAAACAAACATAAATTCTTTCTACGTTGCTCATGTTGCTTAGAGATCTGCTGAATATCTACGAAAAACCAAAGTATCACACGTGATGTGTGTTAATATCTTGTGTCCCTGTGCAGGCTTGGAGTCAGTTTGCCAATCAGCTGGAGGACTTGGCTCAGCCTGAGAAGCTGGAGTCGGCTCTCTCCTGCCTCAATATGCTGGTCACTGATGCTCTGCGACACGTACCGGATGTTATCGCCTACCTGTCCCGCCTGCGCAACCAGAGCGTCTTCAATTTCTGTGCCATTCCACAGGTACACAGTGGTGTATAATTTACTGCCCCCGACCAATGCAGTGATGTAATTTGATTGGTATGATGTGATAATCAAACACTACAGCTCTGGTAGAGCTGACAGATGCAAGAGATTTTGACTGCACATTCCTCTCTCGACCAGGTGATGGCAATAGCTACACTGTCGACGTGCTACAACAACCCCATGGTGTTCCAGGGAGTGGTGAAGATCAGAAAGGGACAGGCAGTCACACTCATGATGGAAGCCACCAACATGACAGCTGTGCAGACCATCATCTCCCAGTACAGCCAGGAGGTGGGTGTGTTTTTCTGTTTGCTTTCATACACCAGCCATATCGGAGCACTTTAACACCTCTCACTCTCCCTCTCTGCAGATTCTACAGAAGGTCTCCCTCACGGACCCGTCGCGGGACAAGACCCTGCACATCCTAGCTGTGATCCAAGAGAAGTCTGCCCTGTCACAGTCCAGCCTCCCCTCCAGGACCCCCCACCTGTCGCCCATGTACCTGTCTGCTGCCATGCTGCTCGCTGCTCTCAGCTGGCAGTACCTCAGCACCACCGCAGCACAGGCACAGGGCACCGGAGACATGCAGGGACAGTGAACTCATCCACCCTCACCTTTTCCAGGGGGGCCCACAGACTCAGAAAGCCCTTTGCCCACTCTGGAGGTGCGGATCTCCTCTGACTGGAGGAATCTGAAGCCCTTCTTCCCTCTTTGCCCTCTTGATTATGGCCGTTACAGGACCATGGACATGTGTAGACTGTGGACGGTTTCTGGTAGCAGGCTGGTCTCTTTAGGTTGTGTGACAGTTATTTTGAGTAGTCCATCCTGCATCTGGATAAATGATTCCCACACAGTGTTGTGTGGTTAATTCACCAGCATAAATGGCACATTGACAATTCAGGGCGTTTTGTTGTTTGATGTAATTTTATTTGTTGTTTGATTTGTTTAAAACATTTTTGACCCATATTTGAATACTTCAATACTTTAAATTACAAAGTTGAGTTTGTCTGGAACCTCTCAGTTTATTTTCGACATCCAAGGATAGACTTATCACCAATCAGAGCAACAGAATGACAAGGGCTGAGCGACGAACAAATGTAAACAGACTACAGCATGCAGAGATGAGCGAGTGTTGCTGTTTGACATGATCGAGGCTTCTAACACAACGTCCCACATTAGCTGCAGGCATCTTGGTTGTTTTTGAAAATGCCTCCATAGTGCACTTCTTTATTAATCTAGGTTTATGCTCACTATTGTGTCCCTGGCGCAAAGGTGCACAAGCCAAAAATGATGTTGTTGAAGGCTCTGCAAGTTGTAAATCACTGATTCAAGACCAGAGACCAGACTGGAATCACAACATCGCCAAGGACACAGCACCTTTTGGGGGAAAGAAACACGCTTTCACGTCAGAAGAGAAACAGCAAAATGCCAAAAGCTGTTGTGTAGCAGGTTATAACTGAGGCTCACTAAGATCTGAGGCACATTAGATATGTGAGTCTTCACTGTCAGTGTCGGGAATCTCTAAATGATGCTGGTGACAGTTATACCTGAAGGACAGGGAAGTTAGTAGTTTTATTTTCCACCTAAAGTGTGCTGAACTGGTGAAGTGCACACGACATGACACTACCCATTTCAGGATTTTGGTGAACATAGTCACCAAACTCTTAAGTTTTTCTTTTAATTTTGTGTCAAATCTTCATATTTTTCATGTCAAAGCTAGCTTAATATTCCACTTATGTTTCCACAGGAGAAACACTCAAATGAAATTCATCACAGTGCACTTTACAGCAAATGCACTGCGTGTTAGCGTAGATGACGTGGACAGCATCCACTCACAGTAGAGCTTTATTTCACCTTTATGTCTGTGTTCTGTTTCTGTCGTTTTGAAATAGCTGGAAAAAAAAAGAAAAAATCCAAGGTAGTTTTGACATGGACTGTTTAAAATGAACGGGGGAGAACAAATGTAATTTCTGCTACATTTGATACATAAAAAGATGCACACTGAGAATGCTAGCTAAAGTGTCCTTAACGCAGCTTTGGTGAGTAGAAAGGCTAGCACACAGTAACCTTGTACAGAACCAAAGGAGAGCTACAAACATTGCTATGTAATGTGACATTTTGATTTGTACATATTTGAACAAATAAAGAGGTTGAAAGAATTTGAACAGCCTGAATGCTGATTTTGCACATTTTGCACAAGTCACGCTTTGGTTTACAGCCTGGTGATTGTCATGGGGTTAAAATCAGTGAATTAGTTTATAGATGCCAGACTGTAAAAATATATTTTACAGCAGTTTCAAGCCTTGTATATTTTGCTTTGTTTTCGTTAGTGATATGAGATTGCATATGTGCGGACATGCAGAAATCATCATGAAGCAAAACAAAGCAAAGCAAAGATTTTAACGAAGCCAAAAACAAAAGGCCAAAATGTTTTCTTGTTGCCAGGTCAGGATTTTATGATCACCTGTCAACCTCTATGTCAGTCACATGAGGTGATTACTGACGATGCTTTAATAACACAGACATGTGAGTCTATAACTTGCTGCTTGTAAAAAGGGGCAGTAAGAAGCGAGAAGACTGGTGTTTGATTCAGTGACAGAAAGGAATCGCCCAGAAGAACATCCTTCGATACAACTGCAACACAGGTAAAAGTCAAGACTTCGATTTAGGAAACTGTTTTTCATTTTCTCTGTAATGTCTTTAATGATACTTAATAACATCTTAACATTTGAGTAGTGCTGGGCAATATTACCCATACTAAATCAATACAGTGACTTGAGACGAGATGTGTTCTCAGATTTTGGATATCATGATATTTTAAGTGTTGTCTTTCCCTGGTTTTACAGACTTAAAGCTGTTTAATAATTTGCCTTTACCCACTTAATCATTATATCCACATTACTGATGATTATTTATCAAAAATACCATTATGTAAATATTTGTGAAAGTATATTTCACATTTATATTTGAACTGATGTTTAGAAGAAAAGAGTTTGTGCAGGGGAGAGCACAGCACAACCTTACACGGGGTAAATTGTAACATGGACTTTTTAAGTGGTGACACAGGGTTGATCCTTCTGTGCTGCCGGCCGGTTGACTGCAATACCACCAAACAGTGACCTGCGAAATTCCATGGAGATTGGACGTGTCAAAGAGCTTGCATTTTTTTGGCCGTTTTGAGTACATTTCTTTATCATACTTGTTTTTCGATTACTAAGCTGTCTATGTAAGTCAGCGAATGCGACCGTGTATCATCTTAATAACTGTCTCCTTGCCTAAAATATAGCACCGTTTGGAACTGCGTAACCAACTCCCAGCAAGTGTTAGCTAGGCTAGATAAAATTTCCACATAGCACGTTTAGTTGTAACGTGGTGATACAACTAATTCAATGCCTAATTCAATGTGGATGAGGCAGAGTAACTCAACAGGCTAAATCCAAAAACCCAAGGAAAGGACACTGGGAGACAAAAGGCTGGAACACTACATACACACACACAAGGAGCTAAGACGAACTGGCACTGAGAGAAAACAAGACACACATTAAATACTCTGGTGAGGGGAAGGATAAGGAGACACAGGTGAGGCTAATCAGGGCCGGACAGACAATCAGACACAGGTGAAATCATCAAAAGGGAGGGAAAACACACAGGGACAGGAAGTGAAGTGAACTGAAATGTGAAAAGTCAAACAGGAAACAACATGAATGAAAAAAAAACATAACTTAAGAAACCTGAGGTGTGACAGAGATATACTTTATATTTTTAATTTGTCAGGTATCTTTTTACAGTCAATATTCATGAATTCAATTCTCATATTTTGACATGTGGATTTAGGTTGCCCAATCTATGTCCATCTATCGGTACAACCACTGAATATCAGTGATAGACTAACAGATGCTTGATAGGTATCTACATACATCTATCCATCAGTCTATCACAGATTCATTAAGATCAGATTAATTAATCATCGGAGGCATTGGTGGTTAGATGAGGGATGTACAGATGTTTGGATACCTAGCATAGACAGATCCATAAACAGCACCAGCCTCTAGTAAGTAAATAGAACTGTGCCCCTCTAGATACTACTAGTCAAACATAGAGTGAACAGGCAGGTGAAACAGTGATAGTTTTGTTGGCTCGGAGTCTTCCAGGACACAGGTTCAGTCCAAAGCACTTGGTGTGGCATGCCAAAACAGAAAACAGGTGAGTCAGTGACGTCCACTGGATGCATACAAAGACTAAACAGTTCAAACGTGTGCAGCGGTACCATGAGGGAGTAGACGGGAGGGGATGTCACAGAAAGACAGAATGTGCAGCCATGCGGTGAGATAACTCACAGCAAAGGAAATCACATGCCTCCAAACGGACACTAAGACACTAGGAACAAGGAAGCAGAGCTCTTGGTCAAGGACAGAAGGCTGAGTTGTTTGCCGAGGAACAGGTGAAGCAGGATAGTCAGAGGCAGGCGAGGTCGGCAACGGGAAAGCAGTGTGGGAACTCATGTTGGGAAGTTCTTGCATAAGTATGACAAAGAACGATCTGGCCGGGAGAGTCTGTGAGGCTGGAGTATTTAAAGTGTCAGGGAGCAATGAGGCCCAGGTGAGAGGAGGATAAAGCTGTGATTGCCTTGAGATGCTCATTCAGTATTGTCTCATAAAACGCTGTAATGTCTCATAAAACAACAACCTCTCTCTTTTGATTAATGGTTATATTGTAGGTGAGGACATTGAGCTTAAGTCTAATTGTCATCTGCCTCACAGGATGCGTTCCCTGGCTCTCATTTCTGTACTCGTGACAGTCTCTGTCACCTGGGCTTGGCCTCACCACCCTCATGCCTCCTCAGAGATGATCAACCTTATTAACAAAGCCAACACCACCTGGACGGTGAGTACACTGGGGTATTCCTACATTGCTGCTAACTATCTTTGCAGCATATGGTCACCTGAGGAAACCCTGCTGTCACAGACTGTGGTTGTGAATGTTGTGATTTCTGTAATCTCTCGTTTGCTTTTGCTCCAGGCCGGGGAGAACTTCCACAACATTGATATCAGCTATGTGAAGGGACTGTGTGGAACCATACTGAATGGACCCAAGCTGCCAGAGGTGTAAGTTTAACCATGTATGAGGGCATGTGGGTGTTAAATGTGTGTGTTAGCATGTGTAGTCTCTCACATGCCCAAACAGGTGACAGTCAGCAGATTCACCTTATCTGCAGTGCTCAGTGACCGTCGTCCTCTCTTGTTCAGGGTTCACAGTACGGAAGGCATAAAGCTGCCAGACAGCTTTGACCCACGCCAGGAGTGGCCCAACTGTCCCACAATCAAACAGATCAGAGACCAGGGATCCTGTGGGTCCTGCTGGGTAATGTAGACCAACAAAAGGACACAAATCAAAGGGCAGGACAAACTGTAACAGTGGTTCAACAGATGGAAACCAAAAGATAACTAAAGTGCATAAACCAATGTTTCCTTTTGTTGATTGCCAACAGGCCTTTGGGGCAGTTGAGGCGATATCCGACAGGATATGTATCCACAGCGGTGGTAAGATCTCTGTGGAGATCTCTGCTGAAGATCTGCTCTCCTGCTGTGATGACTGTGGCATGGGGTGAGTACTTTAGTAACAAAATTAGTGTATTCCAGGTGTGTTAAAGGAATACTTCACTCCCAAAATGATCATTTGTATATCAATTACTCACTCCGTGTTATGATGAATTTGTGAAGAAAGCCTTTATTTTCTCACATGCCTCCATGGTAAACGAAGAATCCAAAAGTGGAGAAAACTCTTGATGAATTGGGGTAAATGGGGTCCATGTTTAACAACAGCAAAATTATATCAAAACATCTGTTCAAACTCTCAAACAACTTGTGCAGCATAATCCATGTCTCATTTATCCAGTGGTACGCTCAGTACTTCCCAAACCGACAGCCCTTTCTGGAGGGGAACTGAATTAAACATGAAGCTTACTGATCCTTTCTTCAAATCAGTTAGGTTGTTTTATTGTGTTTGGATTCACCAAAGTCACACAACACCACAAACAAAGTAACTGAGTGAGGCAGCGGTACACCAGCAGCTCTCACGTTAAGTGAGGTAAAATTACTGTTTTGCTGATTGAGTCTGGATTTGAAGAAAGCTGATTTAGGGTGCTTTCACACCTGCCCTTGTTGGTTCGCTTCAATTGAACTCAATCGAAATTGTTTGCCCCCTAAGTGCAGTTCGTTTGGGCAGGTGTGAACACAGCAATCACACTCAGATGTGCACCAAAACAACTGGACCGAGACCTTGAAGAGGTGGTCTTGGTCTGGTTATAAACGAGCTCTGGTGCGGTTTGTTTGTGGTGAGAACGTGTTCCGACCTTGATCTGAACCAACTGCAGTCACATGACACATTGTTTGGGTTAAACATGAGCATGTTACAGTCCTGGAGGATTATTAATGTGCACCTCCTCCTGTACTGCCTTAATATGCACATTCAGCACATCCAATGCATCAAAACATTGTTTTCTAGTTGGAGCCGCGCCTCGTTTTCAAACTGTATGCTTTGACTAAAATGAACAATGACAGCAATATAGTCCACGATGAGCAGCGCTAAAATCAACCTGCGTAGTTGTCCCTCCATTGTGACATTAGAAAGTGTCACATTTATCTTGCAAGTGTACTCTTCTTCAACGTTTTGTTTACTTCCTGGATTTTTCCCACATGGAAATTCTGACCAATCAAGAGCAGCTTTCTCGCACAAGGCATTTGATCTGGTCTGCTTGTAAATGCTGCCGTGAGAACACGAACCAACTCTAGGCAGTTATACAACTTCGTAACAAAATTAGACCCTGATTCAGACCAAAGCAAGACAACTCTAGGTCTGAAAGCACCCTGAGTTTCAGGTCCGTTTGTTCAGGAAGTACTGAGCATGGATAAATGAGGCGTGGATTATACTGCACGAGATGTGTGAGAGTTTGTAAATGTATTTTTGGATATAGTTTTACTGTAGTTTAATGCAGTCACCTATGACTGCAATTCATCAAGCGTTTTCTCCGCATTTGGATTCCCCGTTCACCATGGAGGAATGCGAGGAAAACAGTTTCTCCATGAATTCAACATAACATGGGGTGAGCAACTCATATACAAATGATTATTTTAGGGGGTGAAGTATTCCTGTAGGAGAACACTGAACAATAATGCTTGTGGTGTTTTTATTTGAATTTGGATGCAGCTGTTTTGGTGGTTATCCCGAAGCTGCTTGGGAGTTCTGGGCAAAGAAAGGACTGGTGACAGGAGGCCTGTATGGAACCAATGTTGGTAAGTGTATCTTCAGTGTGAACTGAAACAGCTTTTTAAGGAAGCATTAAAAGAAAGTATTTCAAGTCTGAGCTGACATTAATGTTGTGCTTGACAGGCTGCCGACCCTACAGCATTGCTCCCTGTGAGCATCACGTGAATGGGACTCGTCCTCCGTGCCAGGGTGAACAGGACACTCCTAAGTGTACGGAGCAGTGCATTGATGGATACTCACCATCCTATCAGAAGGACAAACACTTTGGTAAAGACTATACATAAAAAAGAATCCATTTTCTCCTCCTGCAGCAGCTTCTCTCAGTCATACATTGTCTTGTTTCTATTGTTTCCTGTGTCTCCCTCTTCAGGTAGACGCACATACACTGTCCCGGCCAAACAGGAGCAGATCATGACTGAGCTGTATAAGAACGGGCCTGTGGAGGCAGCCTTCTCTGTATATGCAGATTTTCTGCTGTACAAGACTGGTGAGGCCTTTTTTTGACTTTGCTGCAAAATTAGATACAACTTGGAAAGTGTATAATGCACGCATGCACACAAAGCTCTCCTCTACACACAGCAGCATGCACACAAGCAGGAAAAGTAACCTCAGTTTCACTTCATCTCAGAATGAAAATTAATGTGAAACCTGCTTTAGTTTGTGTATTTTATATTCAGTCAGAGACACATGATCATCATGCCATCCCTGTTTGCTTATTTGTATTCCAAATTTTAACCCTACAATAGTGATTCCCAAACTTTTTGTCTCACGAAATGAAATGAAGCAGTATGTGGCTTCTCATCACATATTAAAGGGTCACTTCAAAATGTTTCAACCACACTTTTTCCATGTTTTAATGGGAACAACAACTTTTGAAATTGGTTTGTATCAAGTGAGAGCGCTGCCGAGGACAGTTGCAAAACAGGCTGCAATGTAACCACTCGGGGCATTTGTGCACCATCAATTTACGTCCACTAAAAGTGCTTGTTTTTGCCACTGACAGGCTGAGATTGTTATTCTAACTGTGTGACAACATTATGGAAAGGACACTACGGAGGTAGAACTTTTGTTAAAGAGTAAGATCTTTTTTGTTCAACCAGAAACAGCCCCAAAATCACTATGGCCAAACCCACCACCAGACTCCCTTTAAATAAACATTTTATCATCATAAAACACACTTCATTAAAAGGCAACTGAAACAAAATATAACTCACAAAAACTGTATTGTTTTGTCTTTCCACTCTTCCAACAATCACCAACTTTGGTTTGGTTGAAATAAACCCTTAATTCACTCAGTGAGACGTGAAAATGTGCTGACTTTATACACGCTAAAATTACTGTTTTTCAAAATGGAGTCTGGTGGGTTTGGCAATAACGATTTTGAGGCTTAGAATAACAATCTGAGCCTGTCAGTGGCAAAAACAAGCACTTCTAGTGGACGTACATTGACAGTGCACAAATGCCCTAAGTGATTAGACTGCAGCTTCTTTAACCGCTGCTTGCTGGAATGCTCTCTCTCAATACTGGATCAGTTTCAAAAACTGTTGTTCCCATTAGTCAAATAGACACAAAGACTTGAGAACACTGAGTCCAGGTTAAATAAACCAAAGTTTACCCTTTAAGGCGTCAGTGTGGCCATGAGCTGTGAGCAGTTCGACCAAAGAATGACTTTTTCTTCTAGATTATTTCATTTGAAGGATTTGCACATGAAAAGTACTTATTATTATTGTTAAGTATTGTAAAGTATTTAGTATTTCACAAGAAAAAAACTTTTTAAAGGTAAACATGAATGTGTGTAGCTCTCCTACAACATAGAAATGTAGTGATTATTGGTTACTATAAAACTTTGGATGTTGGTGATACAAAAACACACAACCAATCTAAAAGCATAGTTTATCCTTCAGGAAATCAGTAGTAAAATGTGGACAACAACTCCTCTTTTAAGCCCTATGTTATTGCACTTAACGTTCCTCTACTGCAGGTGTGTACCAGCATGTGACAGGGGAAATGCTGGGCGGTCATGCCATCAAGATCCTCGGCTGGGGAGAGGAGAAGGGGACACCCTACTGGCTGGCTGCGAACTCCTGGAACAGTGACTGGGGAGATAAAGGTACAATAAAATCAGCGTTGTATTTCTCTGTCACATGTTCTGTGAATGTCACATAACCCGACAGTTTAGTGAGTGATATAGCAAAGAAGTTTAAATTACGATTCTGTGTCTTCTTGTTTCAGGTTTCTTCAAAATCAAGCGTGGTAATGACGAGTGTGGCATTGAGTCAGAGGTGGTCACAGGAATCCCACTCAACTAGGTTCAATGAGTCCCGGCTGCAAACAGTCGTCAAATCAAGTTAATCAAGGAAGATTAAAATAAAGATTTTATTTTGTAAGAGACTTGAGTATTGCATTGAGGTTTCATGCAGCCAACAGGGAATACACTGCACAACATGATGAACATTAACTTTTGTGCTTACTGTGTTGCTGTTCTAAATGACTCATTATTTGCATCTCCGTTTTTCCCCCCAATGAACTATTCAGTGTTTCAGTGTGTTTTTAAAAGCCTGTAATAAAAACAAATTCTGTAAAAAAAAAAAAAAAAAAAAAAGAAGGTAAAAGTGTTACTTTTTGAGTCAGACTGTGTGTACAACGTCAGTTTAGGAGGTTTGCATGTCATATGGAGGTCAGAGGAGAATGGCCAGACTAGTTCAAGATCACAGAAAGGCAACAGTAACTTAAATAACCACTGGTTACAACCAAGGTCTGCAGAAGACCATCTCTGAACCAACAACACGTCCAACCTTGAAGCAGATGGGCTACAGCAGCAGGAGACCACACCAGGTGCCACTCCTGTCAGCTAACAACAGGAAACTGAGGCTACAGTTCACACAGGCTCACCAAAACTGGACAATAGAAGATTGGAAAAACGTTGCCTGGTCTGATGAGTCTGGATTTCTGCTGCCACATTCAGATGGTAGGGTCAGAATTTGGTGTAAACAACATGAAAGCATGGATCCATCCTGCCTTGTATCAACGGTTCAGGCTGCTGGTGGTGGTGTAATGGTGTGGGGGATATTTTCTTGGCACACTTTGGGCCCCTTAGTACCAACTGAGCATGGTTTAAACACCACAGCCTACCTGAGTATTGTTGCTGACCGTGTCCATCCCTTTATGACCACAGTGTACCCATCTTCTGATGGCTACTTCCAGCAGGATAACGCACCATGTCACAAAGCTCAGATCATCTCAAACTGGTTTCTTTAACATGACAATGAGTTCACTGTACTCCAATGGCCTCCACAGTCACCAGATCTCAATCCAATAGAGCACCTTTGGGATTTAAATTCTTGCGACAACTCAAAGCGCTTTTTACACTAAGCATCACATTCACCTATTCACTAACACATTCATACTCTGGTAGCCGAGGCTACCATACAAGGTGCCATGTGCTACTCAGTTTTGAACACACTCGCACAACGATGGAACAGCCATCAGGAGCAATTTGAGGCTCAGTATCTCGCCCAAGGATACTTCGTCATGCAGACTGGAGGAGCTGGGGATTGAACCGTCGATCTTCCCAATAGTGGACGACCCTCTCTACTTCCTGATTTCAGCACCTTGTTGTGTCTATGCCATGAAGAATTACGGCAGTTTTGAAGGCAAAAGATGGTCCAACCCGCTAGTAGCAAGGTGTACCGACCTAATAAAGTGGCCGGTGATTGTATAGAGCGTGTGTGTCCAGAAAGAAGAAGAAAGAAGTTTTGTAGCCTTCCGGTATTTGCTTTAGCTGGTCCAACGTTGCCATGGAAATGGCGGAGGAATATTTGTAGTGATGAGTCAGGTGAACCGTTATGCTGATTTGACATAGATATATATACATAGATGCCGCACCCTGGCTTGTGGGATGCGTCAATACCGCCGCCATCTTGCCTAGGTGCGTTAATCAAGTAAAGTAACTGTCCTGATCTGGTCCTAATGCTAATTAAGCTAACGCTATGTCACACAACTTAAAGAAAAAAGGTTAACATTTATATAATATTACTTATAAAATTATGATGCTTTGTCAAACAGCTATGTCGGTGTGTGTGTTATTCCAAATTGTCAACTATCTGTTTCATGGCACCAACGTGACATAACGCAGCATAACGTTAGTAGTTAACTTGTGGCCTGAATTGTAACTACAAATTATGTGGAACTGCGTTTTTCTGACACACTTATTTTGTGTGTAGTTTCCCAAAAAACACAGATAGGAGACGGGCATGGGTAGCAGCAGTGAAGGAGAAAGGCTTTGTCCCAAGTGACTCCTCAGTCATCTGCAGCTGTCACTTCAGACCTGAGGACTTCGACAGGACTGGGCAGACTCCTAAAAATAATACTAGCTACTGTACACTGTATTTTTTGTAAATATGACCTAATAATGTAAACAGTTCTGTGCCCAGGTTCCCATGAGCACTGTGGTGTTATACATATGAGATTAAAGCAAAATTCTGTGTAAACATGCAGCTCTAAGTCATTTATTTTCACTTGTACAAAACCAACATTTGTTAATCAGAATCCACACTCCAGTCCAGTAGGTGGCGGTGATGAAGCTAAAAGCTAGTCAGCCAGCCGCCATTACAACTCAAAGAAGAAGAAGAAGCGGAAGTACTTCCTGTATGGTGAAGGCGGAGCATTACATGTTGCATGAGGCGGACTTTGACATTGGAGGTGTCTCTTTAAACGAACCATCTGATAACCAGGAAGCTGCCGAAACACCCCGCTGAATAAAACCCTGCAGGTGGATACCGGCTTTTACCATTACCGTCAGAGGTGATGGGACGTCTCGGGGTAAAGGAGCGGCCGTAAAGCATCTTTAACGTTAGCTGGTGGTGATGAAGGCAGGTTGTCGGGCATTGCTGTAGCTAACGTTAACGTCTCTCTGTCAGCTGTCTGTCCCGGTGTGTCGACTAAAGAGTCTTTTAGCCTACCGTCACCGTTAACGTTAGATATCGTCAGCTACATAAGCTAAATAGATAGACAGTAGCCATGTTTTTATCACATTTGGAGCTATGGAGAACATACTGGGAGTGTGTGTCCAGACCTTACACGGTGTTCATCTGCTCCCTCACGGCCGCACTGTACTATCTGTGGGGCCGCAAGTGTCAGGTCAGTCACTGCGGTAAAGGGTACCGGTGATAATGACTGCACTAACGTTACATCCACGGTTTGTTTTTGTATTGTATAGTTTTTTTGTTTGAATTTATTGTATTGTTCTTATATATGTGTATTTATTTATTTATTTGTTTTACCTTATTCTACTCTATTTTATTTTAATTTATTTTATTCGACTTATTTTAAGTACATTTACTTATTTAATTATTTTTCTGATTTAACTCTGTCTATTGTTTTATTTTTGTCTTATTTCTTTGTATTGTTTTTATTTATTTTATCTTATCGTCTTCAATGTTATTTTAGCATATTTTATTTATTTTTATTATATGTATTTTTCATTTTATTTTATTTATTTGTTTTTTATATTTTATATTAATTAACTAATTAACAAATTTTCTCTATTTAAATTATTATTTTATGTTATTTCCATTTTTTCTTATTTACTTATTTTTTATGTTGTCTATTCACTTTTATTTTATTGCATTTAAAAAAACATTTTTTTTTTTAACGTTTTTGGTGACAAGGCAGTGTCTTTAAGGTTACATAACTGTGCACTATTGGGTATTTGCTGACACTTTATTATAACCCCTGTTTGGCATTTATAACAATCATATGAATAACTCATACATGGTTTATAACACATTAAGAAATAGTCATAAGGAGAACCTATGACATTTTTAAGTGTTTATTGTAGTTGTCAGTAGCTATAACTTTCACATTAAGCAACCATAACTTATGTATAAATTGGTAACGAATGCTCCAAATTTCCATTTGACACTCTTGCTACCATATCAGCTCTGAACACATCTAGTGAACGTTTTAAACCATTTGTTCATTTGTTTGTGCAAGTTATATAGCTCTCCCATAGGAGGAGTTATGATTGTTGACACCAATACATGCCAAAAGAGGGTTGAAATAAAGTGTCATTGGCTATTTTCATTATTGATGAATGTGCTGACAGACAGTTTTCTAAAGCCCAAGCGATGCCTTCAAATAACATCAGTCCCAAAATCCAATTATATTCAATGTACAATTATTTTAAACAGAGAAAAACACAAAATATTTACACCTGAGAAGCTGGAATGTGCAAATGTTTGGCATTGTAACTTGATAAATGACTGAAACATTTATTTGATTATCTTTGATTATCTGTTTACAACTCAATAAGTGCATGTTGGCTTCATACCACATAATACTCATGTTATATGTTTTGTAAACTGCCATAACAAAACAAAACATATAAAAGTGTGTATGATCATTTTTTTCATACAAACTGTTCTTGGATTGCTTTTTCGGGTTTTGCAGAACACGACACTGTTTACCACACATCATAAACACACACACATCACACAGACACACCCTACTCTTGAAGCTCCGTATCTCTCACACTATCTGCTCCCTCACCCAGCTTGTTTTGGATGCATTTTTTTCTGTCACAAGTATTAATTTACATACCCATTTGTTTTACCCCTTTAATTTCGTCTCTTTTCCTCCCAGACACCAGTTCTGGTTTCCAGCAAGGCTTTCGGCGCATTCCTCCACAAGCACTGTCCTGTGGTGGTCGAGCGCTTCAGTCCCACTCCGTGGTGCTGGGGAGGCCGGCTTCAAACGCTGGTCTGTGCCGTCCTCAAGTCCAGACCCTCCGTCTCTTATCGCAAGTAGGATGAACCTCTTGCACAAATTCTCTTCATTCCTTTTGTTGACTGACACAGCCATATTATAATCTTTCCACATCATCATTATATTTCTATAGTTTAACTTTATATGTATCAATAATCCTTCCTTCATCCCTCAGTGAGCTGATCCGAACGGTTGATGGTGGTCAGATCTCTCTGGACTGGGTGGACAATCAGGACAGTGCAACCTACCCAGAATCCTCCACCCGCCCCACAGTACTGATCCTCCCAGGTCTGACAGGCAACAGCAAGCAGTCCTATGTGCTCCATGCCATTAGCCAGGCCACTCGCCGCGGCTATAGGTAAGTTGTGCTCCTCACCTGTCACCTGAATCACAAGTAAAATTTAAACACCCTGAACATTTTTTATTCAGTAACTAAATCAAACATATGTGGAAATTGTTATAATTGCATTTAATTTAATGTCCAGTAGCTGCTGTATTTGTTTTCATAGACATTTCTCTTCTAGATGTGTGGTCTTCAACAACAGAGGACTTGGAGGGGAAGAGTTGTTGGTGAGTACAGTGATCACCTAATGAACCATGGTCATGTCACATTTAATACTGCTGCTATTTCCAAATAATATTTAGGTATGAGACTAGACATCCAGTATTTCTCTCATTAGCAAATCCCATGAAGAGCTATAGCACTTACACATATGTGCCATAGATCTACATACACCAATGAGCCACACTGTTGTACCAAGTGACTTGATCCTTCATAAGGATGAATTCGGGTACTGTAGTTTAGTTGTAGTCAAACATACACAATACTCACTAGAGCACCAAATGTGTATTAATCCACTGCTGAAAATAGTCCCACAGTAAACACATTGTTTCTAATGCTTTGAGTAACTTTCACCAAAAACTAAATTGACCAGCCATTTAAAGGAGACTTATTATGCTCATTTACAGGTTCATATTTGTATTTTGGGTTTCTACTAGAACATGTTTACCTGCTATAATGTTTTAAAAAACACTTGTACTTGTATTCACCCACTGTCTGAAATGCTCCGTTTTAGCATCTGTCTCTTTAAGCCTTCCCTCTTAAAAAAGCACAGTCTGCTCTGATTGGTCAGCTTTTCTGGGTCTCCTGCATTTGCACTCTTGGTGTCTCTGCATCATTATTGCAGCGGGGTAATTGAGTGTTATGGAGTATGGCGATGCTTTTTACAGTGACAAATCTCCAATGAAAGCTTCTAAACCAAAATCTTCACAACCGGACATGCTCCAGCAGGAATATGATCAGAAATCAGGGACAACCTAACAACATTCGCCACCAAGATTATATTCAATTTTCAATTCAATTAAATTTTAGTTAAAAAAAAGCCCAGTGTAACAAATAACAATTTGCCTTAGAGGGCTTTACAGCATATGACATCCCTCTGTCCTTGGACTCTCACAGCAGACAAGGAAAAACTCCCCAAAAGAAACCCTTTAACGGGGAAAACATGGTAGAAACCTCAGGAAGATGTTTCCCTGATGTTAGCATGTAGCTACATGTAGCACTGTCAGCCTGCTTACAGCCTGGGAATGACTGTAAAGGAGTGTACCTGCACTTTTCTACCTTGAAAAATCACCAGTGAAAGCTTCTTACCAAAATCTTCATAACCGGACATGTGCCAACATTAATATGATCCAAAATCTAGCAGAAATTAGATGCTAGCGTGAAGCTACATGTAGCAGTGTACTTGCAGCCAGAGAATGACTGAAAGTGTAGCTGCACTTTCTACTGTGAAAGCTTCTAATCCAAAATCTTCAAGATTGGACATGTTCCAGGAGAGATGTGATGCGAAATCGTGGAGAAATTAACAACACCAGCAACCAAGATTACATGTTTCCCTGACAATAGCACGTAGCTACATGTAGCAACGTATGCACTTTTTAAGGATTTACATATTCAGTAAGAACATTAAATATTACTAGTAAATATTACAGACTGGCAGGGTAGGTAGAATGTACTGACACCAACTAACGCAGTGTTGGTTTTGGTCTTCTCTCTGGATTTGTTGACAATAAGATGACCACAGAATAACGCCAGCTGTAGTAGCAGTTCAAACCCAAAATCTGGCACTTGAACACACCATGTAACGCTCCTCGTCTGTCCCTCTGCTTGCTTCAGACGCCTGTCACCTACTGTGCAGCCAACACCTCAGATCTTGAGCGTGTGGTGCAACATGTCAAAGGACTTTACCCACATGCCCCTGTGCTTGGTGCTGGTGTGTCTTTGGGAGGGTGAGTTTGCGCACGGTGTAATGGTTTCAGTCTGCTCTCATCTCTCTGTTATCAAAAGGTTATTTTACTGTCAAATTCTTCCTATCCATTTCCTTTTCCTTTAGTTGCTACCTTTTAGTCAAATAGCTGTTCCTGTGTTTTTCTCGTCTTTCACCCTGGATAGCATGTTATTACTAAACTACCTGGCCCGTAAGCGCTCGGAGTCGGGGATGGTGGCAGGTTTCACCATCTCCGTCCCCTGGAATGCACTGAAGTCTGCCACCTCGATGGAAGAACCACTTAACTGGCTGCTTTTCAACAAATACCTCACAAACGGCCTGTGTCGTGCTGTCACCAGGTCAGATAAGTTGAGGTTTCATAAATTCCTGAGTTTTGTGTAACAATTTTGGGGTTGTTGACAAAGTATGTTAAACAAAAACATGTGTCTCACAGGCACAGGAAGGTTCTCGAGAAAGTGGTGGACATTGAATATGTCGTGAAGGTATGGCTCATTCTTTACATTTGCTTTTCTGTCATAGTTTCTCATCTCCCTTCATGTGTGATGGCTTTTCCTCTTCATTTTAATTTTAATGTTAATGTCATCCCTCTCCTCTAGGCGCGGACTATCCGTGAGTTTGACGAACGCTTCACCTCTCTGATGTTCGGTTATAAATCTTGTACAGACTATTACATTGATGCCAGCCCAGACAATAAACTCCAAAATACAGCAGTGCCCATCCTGTGTCTCAACGCTGCTGATGACCCCTTCTCTCCCCAACACGGTGAGCAGACAACAGGAAAAGATGGACATTGTGTTAGGTTTACAGTTCTTGATGTAACTTTTAACTTGTGGTGATGTTTCAGTGGAATTTTGTCATCAGATTCAGCAGATATCTTCATACCATGTATCCTGTTGCACTCTAACTGGTGTGTGATGAATGAGTTGTGTTGCTTGCAAACCCAGACCGGGCCATATTTACATTTCTTTACAATGAGACCAGAAAGACAAGCAAACCAGTCCATCTCAGTGGGTTGGAAATCCAGTCTGACAGCGTTCACACCTGACACGTAATGGAGCCAGGTATAACTAGATGCAAATTTCCCTTTGAACAGACAGGTGTAACCACAGCCTTAGTCTTTGAATATCTTAAGCTCATTTGTATGATCCTAATTTTACAGCTTGTAGCATGAGTGAAACACAAGCTCTTCCCGGTCAGTATAGAGGGCCTAATGAGAGTTACACACGTAACTACAGTTCTGTGAATTGTGGGTGACTGCCAGATGTTATATCTAGGCATTAAATGGTTGAAAATAGGGGCACAGTGACGTGTGGTGTGCTCTTTCCCTCTCTGTTTATCATGATACTACTTCTGCAGGAGTGTGAGCTCTTATGTCTGGGACAGAGTTACACACGTAGTGACAGGGCTATCTGTTAGCATCACACGGCTAACATTAACCAATGGTTATTGATGTGTTTAACGTCAGAGTCGAGCTGTTTTAGTGTCGGTGTGAGATTGTTGAAACCATTTAACAGCTCAGTGTCTGATGTTAGCCGCTATGTTAGCTTGTGCAAGAGCAGACAAAGCAGGAGAAGAGTGACTCATGGAGACCGTCCTTTGGCACTGCTTTGAATGGCAGCAGCAGGAGCAGCTGATTACCAGCGTCCTCTGCTCAGGACGCAATTATTTCAATCAGGAGAGACTCATTCTGAGAGAAAATAATATTTATTTACGTGTGCACAAAGTATGAGAAATGTGAAAAGTCTTTTGCAATTAGACCCCATTGTGATATCATCTATTCCAGGAGGGTGGTAAAGATGTAGTAGATCAGGGAACCCCCTCTATGGAGTCTAGACCCTGGTGGTGGTAATGGTGGTGACAATGACAGCTGACAGGAGCAGAGATGAGAACAGATTTGAAGTTTGGCAGCAGCAACATGAATGGCTGAAGTAGCTTGTGGCAAAGTTTGATTGTACTGTGGCTAATATTTCAGTCTCCATGCTACAAGAGATGTTTTCTATCTAATGTTTAACGTGGCTAACTCACTAAATCCTTTCCTGCTCATCAAGCCTTCCCGCTGACCACAGTCCAGAGCCTGCCGAACGTCGCCCTGTTGTTAACGGCCCACGGTGGACACATTGCCTTCCTGCAGGGTTTGTTCCCTCGGGGCGAGAGCTACATGGAGCACGTATTCGGTCAGTTTGTTCAAGCCGTATTTGAACACCCTAAGGACATCATGAAAGCCTGCAGCATTAAGGAGGAGCAAATGAGCTGATCATCTTGTCCGAGCACCAGAACGACTGCTAGCTGAGAGGAATACAAAGTGGCCGGCATCTTAGCAGTAGAACAGCAATTCACAAAAATGCATTGCTCGGCTTTGCATGCCGTTAGCTTACCGCAGAAATGTTGGGTCTCCTTCATGTTTGCACAGAGAATGACCAACTGTATTGTACAATCATATGACCTCATTGCAACTTTGCTGATCTACCTCATCATCTCAGGTTCTCTATTTAATGAGCAATCGAGAAGTAAAAATGTGCAGAACTCATTTTTGAAATATCTAAGAAATCTTGCAGCCAGCTGATAAATTAATACAGAATATTGTATTAAGATAAAAACACGCAATATAAACATTATTTTAAAAAAAAAGATTACTTTTAATCATGTAGTTTCTCCCACATGCCGTCCCAAATTGAAGCACTTGAAGTGTGTGTTGACAACAAAATGTGTAATTATTCCCTGTTAGAAAATGTGTGCTTGGGTTTATTTGAAAATTATTAAATTATTTAAAAGGAAAAGAATGTGAAAATTTGAACATATATGCTTATGTTGCTGTTTGTTTTGCCTCATTAGCTGCTTTGGTTTTGCAGTACTAGTTTTCCTTGAAGTGTGCAACATTCCTGAAAAGATTATACTTCTTCACGTTTTAGCCTTGCATGCATACTTTACATAGACTTTCTCAGTGCCATACCATACTCTGTGGTAATCCTGCTAACAGCTGGGTTGTTTGAACTGTCAATCTCAACCAAAAAACAGCCACTCGGCAGGAAACAACACATCTGTCAAGAAGGAAAGACATGTACAATTGTAGGACAGGTTTGTCATCTGAGTTTTTGATTCTTAAACAAACAAAAAAAACCTGACATCAGTTAAATGTAAAAACTATTGTACGCTTGTAAATGCTTTTGCAGTGTGCTTGATTGCAATGTAAATTATGCACTACCCTAGACGTGACTGTAAAAAGTACTTTAGGTATTTGTACCTGCCGTCAATAATTTAATAGCGAGTGGTTTTAATTTGTGAGTGCTGTAAATCTGCCTTTTGTTTGTCACTGACACACATTGTTGTTTGGGGAATGAGTGATGGATAAAAGAATGTATATCATGTCCACATGATGATTATATGATGTGTAGTTTGTAGTTACAGGAGGTCATTTGTTCTTAACTTAAAGGGTAACATTAGCATTTTTTAACCTAGGTCATATTTTCCCATGTTTTTGTGTCTCAGTGACAAGTGAGAACAACAGTTTTTGAAATTGGTCCAGTATTGAGTGAAACAGGCTGCAGTATAACCACTTGGCGTCCACTAGAAGTGCTTGTTTTTGCCACTGACAGGTTCAGATTGTTATAAGAGTATGACACTTATTGGAAAGGATCCCTACAGAGATAGACCTTGTCGTTAAAGAGTAAGATCCCCTTTATTTAACAAGGAACAGCCCCTAAATCGCGATCACCAAACCCACCAGACTCTATTTAAATAAACAGTAATTTTGGCATGTATAGAGCTAGCTTGTTTTCACATCTAACTGGGTGAATTAAGGGTTTATTTCAACCAAACCAAAGTTGGTGATTCTTGGAACAGTGGAAAGACGAACCAAGATGGCTTTTGTGAGCTTTATTTTGTGTCTGTCGACTTGGAGTTAAGTGTGTTTTATGAGGATAAAATGACTGTTTATTTAGATGGAGTCTGGTGGGTTTGGTGATTGCAATTTCGGGGCTGTTTCTGATTGAACAAAAATGATCTTACTCTTCGAGAAAAAGGTCTACCTCTGTAGGGATCATTTCCATAATGTTGTTAGTAGGGCTGCAACGATTAGTCAACAAATCGATGACTAATCGACTATTAAAATAATCTGTGACTATTTTAGTAGGCGACTAATCAGAGAAAAGTACTATAAAAGTACCCCAAAATACTCTTATTGCAGCTTCTTACGTTCAGATATTGGCAGCTTTACACACTCTCCCATGACGGTGAACTAAAACCCTTTGGCGTGAGTACGAAACAAGACATTAGATGACATAATTTTGGGGTTTGGGAGAGACGGACCGACATTTTTCAACATTTTAACACATTTTTCGATAAAATGATTAGTCGACTAATCGAAGAAATAATCAACAGATTAGTCGACAATGAAAATAATCGTTAGTTGCAGCCCTAGTTGTTAGACACTTAGAATAACAATCTGAGCCAGTCAGTGGCAAAAACAAGCACTTTTAGTGGCTGTTAACAGACAGTGTTCACATGGAGTGGTTACATTGCAGCCTGTTTTGCAGGTGACGGCTTCAAAAATTGTTTTTCTGATTTATCACTTAGACACTAAAACATGGGGAAATAGGGTCCAGGCTGAAAAATACCAAAGTTACCCTTTAATCGTGGATTTGAAGTCTTTGTACAATAAGGACCAGGTCAGTATGTGTGTACTGAATGTCATTTTCAATCAGTCCAGAATACTTAGAAGGTTTTTATTATGTGTGTATCTATCACCAATAGTGCACTGATGATGCAAACACACCATTTTACAATGCCACTACCAACGTGTTATCACTTTATGATTTATGTCATTTTTACCAGAAGCTGCATTTCTTTTACTTGAACAGTAAATGTCTGCAAATGTGACCTGAGAACACAGCAGCACATGTTGCTGACTGCTGTCTTACTGCATCTACTTCCTCATCAGTTCTTTGCCACATTCTCATGCCTTTCATTGCTGTGTATTTTTTAATGGATACTTATTTCTCCAGTCTGTATGAGCTGTAACCACAATCACATTGTTTTTGCAATATCAACGGTGTATTCACTTGAAAGAATGTTGGGCATTATGAAGTATGTATTTGGTTTTTGGTTATTGAATCACACTTGAATTAAAGAATGAAAATAACCTCAGCTTGGTATTTATTTTGCATGTTAAATTTATCAAAGTAAATGAAGGGAACAGGTTTCGTTTCAACATGGGGGGTGGCCTGCCAGAAAATTTCGAGCACCACGGAATGACAGGACGGTAAAATAAAAACATACATGATATGTTGCAATGGTGATGCTGTGCTGTTCACAAAAAATGTAATAAAATCCATTCCGTGTGAATGCAGCATTAACTAATTGCATACTGGGGAATCTTTATCCACCAGTTTGTGCCTTTTTTTTTTGCATAATTTTAGGTGTAAATGTCTTAATTTTTGTCAAAATGGATGTCCTCTGCTACTTTTACTGCTGTTTTTATTGGGTAGGACAATTGCACATGTTCTAGATATAGAGGGTCCCCTGTGTCCCCCCCNAATGGTGATGCTGTGCTGTTCACAAAAAATGTAATAAAATCCATTCCGTGTGAATGCAGCATTAACTTCTTGCATACTGGGGAATCTTTATCCACCAGTTTGTGCCTTTTTTTTTGCATAATTTTAGGTGTAATTTTTGTCAAAATGGATGTCCTCTGCTACTTTTACTGCTGTTTTTATTGGGTGGGACAATTGCACATGTTCTAGATATAGAGGGTCCCCTGTGTCCCCCCCAAAATCTATGCCTATGATTGTAAACTACAGGTAAGATGAACTCATTGTTAGCAGTAGCTGTGTTCAGCAGCAGCACTTAATCCAGCCTGGCTTTGTTGCAATTAACAGTGGCTCCTAACCTCTTTTCTTAAGGGACCTCTTTTCTATCAGTGAGTAAACTGAATCCTGACTAAGTTACATATTTTTTTAAAAATATTTTATTTTATATTCAACAACACAACAATTCAATTCAACAACGTATGAACTGCACATTTAACCCAAATACTGAACGCAATAACTGCAGGAAGTTGTGTAAAACGACTGATTAGGATGAATATTGAGCAGATAATTTCCTGAGAATGTGTTTTCCTGATATTTTTAGGAACTTTTTAATATTGTTCTCTGATTGTATGATATGTTGATTTTTAATTTTTAACAATCATACATACTTAGTGGGCTTTTCCTGCAAGCCCTTTGGTGCTGCGTCCTTTCTAAAGCGTGTTCAAGCCTTCACTGTGCCCTTATCCTGTAATGTAAGGGCAAATTATATCTTTAATAGTAATCCATTCATCCATTTTCATAACTGCTTATCCTCTTGAGGGTCGCGGGGGGGCTGGAGCTTATCCCAGCTGACATTGGGCGAGAGGCAGGGTACACCCTGGACAGGTCACCAGACTATCACAGGGCTGACACATAGAGACAGACAACCATTCACACTCACATTCACACCTACGGACAATTTAGAGTCACCAATTAACCTGCATGTCTTTGGACTGTGGGAGGAAGCCGGAGTACCTGGAGAAAACCCACACTGACATGGGGAGAACATGCAAACCCCACACAGAAGGGCTTCCTGCTGGGATCAATCCAGGAACCCTCTTGCTGTGAGGCGACAGTGCTAACCACCACACCACCGTGCCACCCTGAATAGTAATCTAAACTTTAATAATAACAAATGCAGTTAGTTTTCGTCACAGAAATGGATGAAATACTGAGATATAATAATAATACATTTTATTTATAAAGTGCTTTTCAAAACAAAGTTACAAAGTGCTTTACAGGGTTGATCTGGGATTTAAAACAATGCAGAATTCAAGCAAATTAAATGAGGCAATTATCAGAAAACACAAAGAACAAAAAATAAGGATAAAATACAGTCACTGAAGCAGAAAAGCAAAGTTGGCAACTAATTGCCCTATAGATTCCACTGAGGTACAGGAAATCAAACAATTAGAGTCGTACAAAATAAAAGAATACAATAATCACTGACAACAAAAAATATAGGCCTACTGAAAAAAAAAAAAAAAAAAAGCTTTCCTACACCCTTTATCAAGACGGCCTTACAACCCCCTTACAAAGCTTTGCTGTCCCCTAATGGGAGTCAGGACCTTCAGACTGGGCACCAGTGAATTAACCTATATCACCATGTTAATGGAAAAATGTCATAACACATGCTCTGCCTGTCACACAGTCCCCTCAGGTTCCACGGCTGAAATCCGAGCCTTTGTATCTCCGATCATTGGGGTCGTTAATGTCGTTGATTAACCAGACAGAGTATCAATAATTAACTGCGAACGATAAAGACCCACACCCTCTGTCACACTGCTAACCCTTCAGCCCTCATTTAGATTCATTTAATGACGCTGCGGCCTGGAAAACATTCAGTGGCATTCACTCTGTGGAAAAACTGGAACCTAATGAAGGAGGCACTTTGTAACTGCGGCAGATCATTCAGAGTTGTCCTGGTTGCCCTCGGCTTTGATAAGTTCCCTCAACTCCAGCTGTCAGTTGTGTGAATGTGACTCTCAGACGAAAGGCAAATCACTGTGATCATTTTGTAGAGAGGCTGTGTTTGAAAATCTGTGGCTCGGTTTGCAAAAAATATCAAGGTAGAAGAGAGCGTTTCAATTCACTTCCTCTTTCCCTCATCTTTTCCAATGACTGTCTCATTGTGTGCTCGTGCCTGCACTCAGGTATCTGTCTTTGACGTCAGCAGGATATAATATAAATGTATAAATGTGTATATATGTCACAGAAATCACAAATCAGTATTAAAGGTATGTTTTAAAGTAGAGAAACAACACTATATGCAGATAAACGCAGTTAAATCCCACACAAACAATGGTTTAAATATGAATTATAGCACAGTTAAGCATGATTTTTACACCCCAACTTCAGCTTTCTCTCCAGTCCATCCTCCTGCCTGTATACCTCTACCTGGTGTGATGGGAGGAGCCTCGGGTTATCGTTAATGATTCAACACCAGAGCTGCTGAGATTGACAGATAGACATTGAGAGTGAGGAAGAGAAAGAGAGGAGAGAGAGCTGGAGAGAAGTAAAAATAGTAAAAGCTGAGGAGCAGACATGGCAGTGTAAGCTGAGAAAGTGTGCAGCCGCGGTGGACCAAGTACTGCTACGGAGGTTGCAGAGTGCACGCTGGTATCTGCTCAGGTGTGTCCGGGGGTCACGGAGGTCAGAAATTTATCAAGCAACTCCTCTACAGCTGGAAGTGGATCTTGTGAGCGGTTCGGGGTGATTATTGTCCCCTGTATGATCCATGTGGCCTTTATAGGCTGGACAGACGTTCATCTACTCTCCTGATCCACACACAGCCTGCAGGTGAGTGCGACTCTGTCTATAAATCATGGCATTGTGCCTCAGTGTGGCTCCATGTGTTTAAGGTACAGATGGTTACTTTTACAGGCTTGTAAACAGCCAAACACACCTTTTCCATTGCTTCCTTCTGTAAGGCACTAAAGCTGTCGCCATCACAGTTCTATTAAGTAAAAACATGCTCATCTTCATGTGACAGAAAGCTGTAATATCCACTGAAAGAGTCTGCCTTAAACACACCACCAGACTTGGCACACGCTCTCTCCAGGTTTCTATTTCAGAGCATCTTATAAGAATTCAGCTGTAGTTACACTCGGCCATGAATTAGTAATGAGACAGTATGGAGTGTACAGTTTGCTGCCCGTATCAGTAAAATGGTGATCAGTCCAGCATCATGTTCTCCCTGTGCAGCTGACAAGAAGACAGAAATACTCCACCCCTTTTTTTTGTTGTGTCTGCTAATTTCCTGCTCTCAGTATTGTTGTAGTCGCTGCATCACCATCACCTGCCTGATAAAAATGTTGTGAGTAATGTAACTGTTTTAGTTACTTTATTAAAGTAATGTTACTTATTACATTTGATTACTTTTTAATTACTAATTCTGATGTGACTAATGGCAGTTACATTAACTGACCTGTGCAATACACTGTAAACCCCAATTCACTTACTCAACTTACCATAAAACTTCAATTAGTAGCCCCGGCTATTATCCGCTTGAATCACTGAAATCAACAGGCCTGTATTTGGAACAGGCCTTTAATTCCTTTCACACAAAAAGGTTGCTCTGCAAAGATGGGAAACACAGTCACATAGTTTATTTAACCGGTATTGATATTACTTGTTTAATAATCAGGCTTCAGATAATATATCAGTTATGAATCATTCATTCAATCTAGCTAGAGAGACAGAGTTGCAGCACTCGAGGATAACAGCACCCAGCATACCGACACAACAACACTTTATCTTGTTAAAACAATACTCACAACTTGGATTAATTTTTATGAAAAACCTTTTTGATTCTTTTGATTTCAGGACCCTTATAGACTAAAGGAATATGAATAACTTACAGAGTGATTGAGGAATGGACACATAATTTGAGGTAGCCAGTAACCCAGTTTTACACATCCAAAGTACTTCTATAAAAAAATGTTTTAATTGCTTGGCAACCAGACCAAGCGTCAAACTGAGACAGGCGTTTATTTGTCAAAATGTGTAGCTACACCAGGCTGCTAAAAGGGACAGAGCATTTAACTAGGACGAGGCTCTTAATCAAAGTTTTACTGTAAACATTTTTTGGAAATGGCACTCAAAACCTTAAGTTTAATGCAATACAGTAACATGAAAGTTTTGTGTAGACAAGACACAAAATAAATGTGTCACATGACCCTTGTCTGACAAAAAATTGTCAGAATGTCAGTTTGACATAACTTGTTTTTGTTGTTTGAGCTTTTAATTTTATATCTTATGAACATAAACATTTTTCCAACCATTTTTAATTTCATTGAATT
The DNA here is from genome assembly GCF_006386435.1 of Epinephelus moara. Classification (NCBI taxonomy): domain Eukaryota; kingdom Metazoa; phylum Chordata; class Actinopteri; order Perciformes; family Serranidae; genus Epinephelus; species Epinephelus moara. The sequence goes on along the minus strand of NC_065517.1, from coordinate 28,281,337 downwards.
AATAAAATATATGTTAAGCATACAGTGATAGTGTTGTTAATTGGTCTTGAACTAATTAGGCTAAATTCATAAATCTTAGTCAAATTAACTCAAAGTGTTTACTTAACATGCTTTTTTTCAAGTTCACAAGCAATGACTTTCTGTGTCAAGTGAACATAGAATTTTTATGTCATTTTGACAATCCTTGACATGTGTGTAGACTTTAAGTTAAAACTTTGTTTCCTCAGGTTTGACATTGAGCTTTTCGATATCAACAGCATTTTCACCGCTGGTAAAAAAGTGTTACACTGTACAGAAATGTTGGAGCACTTTTCTGATTTCAGAAGCAAAATACTGTTGAATTTCCAGCGCAGTCATTTTGTTGACAGATGAGAGGTTGTGCAAATTTAAATAAGACAACCACTAAAAAACAACACTCAAATTTGAGCACATACCAAATGAAAGGAGCCTGTATGAACAAAGAGACAGCTGTAAGACATCCTTCCCTTGATGGTTACAATCAGATCTGTCCCTCTGGCTCTGCTGACCCGTGTTGTCCAGAAATCTGCCAAAAGAAGATGCAAAGAAACAAAATGAATGCTATATACTACATAAAAACGTTTTACTTAAAAGAATACACTCCTACACTACTTCCTCAGTAACTGTAACGTATTACAATTAAGTAATTCAATTATGTAACTCCATTACATTAACTGGTTCTCCCTAACACTGTTCAGTGATAAAAATTATATTCTATAAAAATAAAATACAACTGCATTCTGCAATTTTCCTTTTGATACTTGTAATTACGTTTTCCTGATAATACTTTTGTACTTTTACTCATGTAACATTTGGATTTTAGGACTTTAACTTGTAATGGATTATTTTAAACTTATTTAGGTAATTCTACTTTTCCTCAAGTAAAGGATCAGACTACTTCCTCTACCACTGTAAATAAATGGATAAAACAGCCAATAGGCTACACAGTTGCTGTTTCCAGTTGCTCAGGGCTGAAAGAGTTAAACTAAAAGTGGTTTTCCTCCATTAAATGTTGACCTGCAGGCAGTAAAAGTTAACATCCCGATCCACCCTGCAAGTTCCTAGAAAGCTTACAGATTATGTTTGTCCACAGCTCTGTGTGTGTTTGTGTGTGTGGGGTGTGTGTGTGTGTGTGTGACAGGTTAATATATCCTCCTAAGGCAAATTTGACTTTCTAGTACGTAGTTACATATTTTTTTGCAGCCATTGTGTTCCCTGTAAAATTTTAATGACCATCAAGCTTTCTCTTTCCCACAACACTGGTGCACATTAACCCCTGGCCCTGCAGCTGCATTGTGTGACGGACTGGACTGAAGTATCACAGTGTTGTTGATAGTAAATCACTGGTGTCATGGAAAAAAAATATCACATCCAATCTAGGTGACTGCAGTAAAACTGCCTGTCAGAATCACCGTCTGTCCAGATTTGCAACAAAGGAACAATTCTGTTTAACAGTGGAACAGGAGCCATTTTATATTCTCCCCTCACAGTTTGCGGTGCTGTTGCTCATTGACTTTATGATTCACTTTAACATCATGTCTAATCTCAGAGCTGTCCAACGTTCAGGGTGAGGCAGCTGTAACTGGGGGTCACGTGACGAGCACAGTGAGGCAAGGCCGTAGCCATGGATTCAACATTGTACTATTGTTGGTAGCTGGGTGAATGTGGCTAATTAACTGCAAGTAACTTAGCTACCGTAGCTGATATTAGTAATGGCTGATTTATTAGCACTCACAAATCAGCCAAATTCCACTCTGTCACTTGCAATGGGAGCACTATGTATTCATGCTATGCTACAAACATCAGCAGCATGATGAGGTGCCAAACGTCTATTCTGCACTCGGCGCTGCACATTTGGCTTTTTTTTTTTTTCTGGTTGGCGAGAGCTGAAAAATGTCCAACTTTAAAATGCTATGCTTGTCACTGTCACTTTTAACCGCTGCGGTCCAATCATAGTGGAGGAGAGGCGGGATAAATATCACAAACATGGGGCCAACGGACCTGCTGGTCTCTGTGGGTTAAGAGAGGAAGCATAAATCAATATATATATATATATATATATATATATACACACAGTATATCAACACATTTCTCCTCCATTGTTATTGTTGTTCAGCACTTATACATGCGATATGATGATGGTCTTCATGGTATTCCTCCCACCTCGTCTGTGATTGAATGGCTGGGTAAAAAGTAACAGTGAGGAGCAGGCCAGCCATCAGGAAATATGGGCTATACACCATTTTGAAAATGGGAATGTTCATTTTTCCCTCGCCAAAATTTAGTGTAACTTTGGAACATTTTTAGCCCCCTTTCCAACAAGATAGCTTAACATGGTTGGTACCAGTGGATGCCTCAGGTCCTCTGGTTTAATATGATACCTATGTCATCATATTAGCTTTAAAACTGAGCCCTCTACTTTACATTTATTCATCATGTAAATACATATAACTTGTACTGTCGATAATTTAAGTCAGGAAGTAAATGTTTGCACTTAATCCCATTTAAGGGTCAACCACAGACCTTTTCGTGGGCGCTCCTTTGGTCTTGGGGTTGACCTACGAGTTGAATGTTTTGCAACTCTCAGTGACCAGAGAAAAACATCAAATGTGCAGTGCCCAGCACAGAATTGATGCTTGGTGCCTCGTCATGCTGCTGCCGTTTATAGTGTAGCATAAATTCCTGGCGCTCCCATTGCAAAGAATTTAAAAAAATACACTGGCCTCATAAAAAAAAGCTTTGGTGGACACTAACCCAAACAGATCCTAAACGCATGGCCTGTATGCTTGTTAGCAAACGTTCTGACAGGAATTTAGCCAACACATTCTCACTCTGATTTCGTCACATATTGACACATATTGACGTTTGGTCATGGACTTTCCATGTCCACATACGTTGTGCAAGGTACCCTGGGTGAGTTGGTTGTTGATGTTCTGGGACACCCTGTCAAGTTCTGCCTGTTACATACATTGTCTTCTTTCAAAATACACTTTAGTTTTCACAGGAAATTTAACGTTTACATACAGTTTCTTTCAAAATAAAAGCACTACGTCATTACAACACCCCAAATTGACTTTTTTTTTTTGCCTTCAACAAAAAACGCATGTCGTTCAGTTAAGGCAACAAAAGCACTGGGTAGGTTTAGGAAAAAAAACAAACAGGGTTTGGCTTTAGAATCTTACGGGACGCAAACACCACTCTCTCCGGTGAAAGTTGGTGTTTGTTAGACCCATCCACCACCACTCCTGCCCGCCCCGATCGGACTTTCGCAGCCTTAACTTCCATCTTTGTCCCACCGTGTTTACCCCCCATGCCGCCGAAACCAACTGCGTATCATGCCAATATTAAAGGATGTCTTTTTTTGTTGGTTTTTGATGCCGCAAGTCAATGCTTAAGCGCCAGATTTCGACGACTTCGGAGTGAGACTGGGCTCAGTTAGCATAACATTGTGAGACGATAACCATTCATAAAATATGCATTTTCATAACACTTTACAAAGGCTATCACAATAGACAGCGATTTAGCAATATATTATATTTTGAGTGGGTGGATATTGGGGGGATGTGCCCCCCTATAATCACTACCTTGCAGTGAGGCAAACTGCTTGCCCACCCCTGGCTTTACTGAAGCGTATGCGTTTAGGATATTGATTGGGTAACCTTGTGTTTGCACTGATTGTGATGTTTGGCCTGTCAATAGAGGCATAAACATCTTTCAGTGAACAGCAAAATGAAAATAGTCGGGGAGCTTTGTTATCAGCGTCTGCAAACAGATCATCTGTAAGACAAAAAGATATTAGCTCTGTCGTGCGGTTAACCTTTCTCACGCTCTACTAAATCTGTGTCAGCTAATTTGTTAGCATGTGTGCATATCTGTTGCTCTACTCTCAAACTTTAATTGTGCAGCAGAGGTTGTTCATGTCAGACATTACTGTAGAAGCACACAAGAAGAGAGAGTAAAGAAGTACACTCGAGCACGTAGCCTGCAATAGGGGAGCTAATAATGAAGGGTTTAATTTGACAGATTCTGTGCAGCTGACAGTCGCAGGTACAGTAATAGATCTTTAGCGCAAGCTGGTAGGGTGTGACAGCGTTCACAAAGCACCCTGTTGACTGTCCATCATTAGTCTGCATTATTCAGTGTGGCTCTTGCTGTGTGTTGGCAGCAGAGTAGAGTTCAGTGTCTTGTGAAAACGGCATCAGTGTAGTTACATACAGTTGAAATGTGATGTGTAGGGCTTTGTCTGAGTGAGTCTCCACACGTGTTTATATTTACCTGCCTACCATTGATTCTGCTGTCGGTCATCTTCAGTCTATCGATTACTCACATATATATCTTACATTTTTTGGTATTTTTTCCCCCCCGTAGTCATGGAGAAGCAAATAGAGGAGCTGAAACAGCAGCTAGAAAAGCAGTGTGTGATCAACCAGGAGCTGCAGAGGCAAAACAAAGACCTGGGTGAGTATGATCACGACTACATCACATTAGAGAGTAACTTTACATTAGATCACACCCAGCATCACAGCTAGGTGTGATCCAGCTGGATGTGACCACATGCAGCTGTGATATAGTGCAATGCTACATCACTTTTGCACAGTGAGCTGAACATAAAGAGAATAAAGTCACCACGGAAACTGCAGTCAAGACATGCCAAGCAGTATTTTTAGAGAGCCGTGACAACAATACCCTAAAACCATAAAATGTCCTGTTCAGTTCACACCTTAGTCACAGGTCTTTAATAACTACATTTCAGGGATCATCATAAAAAATGTTTGTGTTAAGAACATGCACTCTAGCAGCATGTTCCTCGTATTGTTTCAACGTTGAAAACGCTTTTCTGCTTTTATCCTCACAGAAAAACGACTGCAGGAAAAAGAAAAACTTTTGCAAGAGCTGCACAGTCAATATCATGATCTGGGTAAGAGGCCATCATGGGCACCAGGGACAGGAACACACACACACACACACACACACACACAGTCGAGGTGACCTTTGATTCAACGTTACGCTCCAGCCATTTACAGTCCCTAACCCTTCCTTTGCATTCCCGTTTGTTTGTCTCAGACTTTCACTCTCATGGTGATAATGAAATCGAAGCAGAGGTCAGGAAGAGCCGTGCGGCCGTCATTGCCACTGAACCAATCCCTGAGACCCTGGAGATTAAACGCATGAGGGTCAAGAAAACAGCTAGGTTGGTAATCAGTACTGCTGACGACAGAACATCACATTTAAAGCAACACTTACAAACTCTCACACACAATGCATATAGTATAATCCAAGTCCCATTTATCCAGTCGTATGCTGAGTGCTTCCCAAATACATGCATTTTTGCATTAAAAACGTATTAAAAAACGCATGCATAAACAGTCTTGTGCGTTGTGTGAGTGTTTGTAAACAGATGTTTTTGTATAATTAAACGTGGCCCCTTGTTATTTCAATTCCTGAAGAATTTTCTGTTTTTGGATTCTTCGTTCCTTGTGAGAGCATGCGATAAAGCCAAAGTTTGCTTCACAAATTCAAGGTAACACAGGATGAATAATTGATACACAAATGATCATTTTGTGGGTGAAGTATCCTTTAAGTAAGTCCGCACTGGATTTTTTTTACTTGCCACTGTGGCAAATTCAATGTATCATGTCAAACACCTAAATCATGTATGATGGGTTTGAATGTTGAGGGGGAGCTCTGCAAGTTTTCAGTGACCTTAGCTCACGATGACTTCTCTCACCCCATCATCAGCGAGACGAATCTGATCGTCAAATCCATCCAGAAGAATGACTTCCTGAGCCGCCTGGACGAAGAGCAGACAGCCATGATGGTGGATCTCTTGGCGGTGTCTAACTTCAAACCGGGGGAAGACGTCATTCAAGAGGGCTCTGAAGGAGACAGCATGTACATAGTAGCAGGTGGGGATTCGCCTGAGTGTGTGTGGATGTGTCTTTGTGTTCATCTTACTGTGGCTGCATGTGATGGAGGATTTTATTTAAAATTCTACATTATGTTTTAAGGTTCTCTTTTATGACATGAACCCCTTTATTTAAAAAAATCTATATAATATTTTATGGAAGACTATGTTGAATATTCTAAATATTTATCTATGAAGAAACTTCTTTTTTTCCTTCCACCTTTTAGCTGGTGAGCTCGTCGTCACCCAGGCAGGCAGGAGCCTCCGCAGCCTCACCACTGGAGATGTGTTTGGGGAGCTGGCCATCTTGTACAACTGCAAACGGACAGCAACAGTCAAAGGTCAGTCCTGTAATGATGACCTCTGGAAGTTGTTTATCTTCATACTATAGGTAAACTGCAAGACAAGATGCCAAAATAAAATGTTGGTATTGTATGTTTCTGCATACCACAGATTACATTCAGGTGAGCTATTGAGCGCTCCAAAAAGTGGGTATTTTTAAACAAGAGGTTGAGACATTTCCAGCCATGTTTGTGGCGACAAAAGTGGGTATTTTAATTGAGAGTTTGGGACATTTCCAGTCATGTTAGTGGCGACAAAAGTGGGTATTTTAATCGAGAGTTTGGGACATTTCCAGTCATGTTTGTTGCGACAAAAGTGGGTATTTTAATCGAGAGTTTGGGACATTTCCAGTCATGTTAGTGGCGACAAAAGGGGGTATTTTAATCGAGAGTTTGGGACATTTCCAGTCATTTTTGTGGCGACAAAAGTGGGTATTTTAATCGAGAGTTTGGGACATTTCCAGTCATGTTTGTGGCGACAAAAGCAGGTATTTTTTATAGAGAGACTTGGACATTTCCAGCTGTTTATAGTGTCCAAAATAGGCATTTTAAACCAAAACATGATGTCTTCCTAACCTAACCAAGTGGTTTCTGTGCCTAACCCTAACCACATGTTCACCACAGTGATGTCAGAACATAAAGTTGAAAATTGAAACATAAAGACAGGTAAAGCTTCAATTTATCCATCCATGTATATCCTATCCATATACATAAAATGTACAAATGTAACATATCGGTGGTTTGTAGAAACATACAGTTTGAGTCTAAATAATTGTGGTATCATTTAATTGTCTTTCTACCACCTGCATGAGGGGCCACATGCACACATACAGACACTCACACTGTAGATGCCTCAAATCAAGTTTTTGGTCATGTCACAGAGGGGGTCAGGTAGGTCGCTGGGTGTGATATTTTCAACTGTGCATTTGTATAATTTCAGTTTTAGTACAAAGTGGCCCCTTGCACTCTTTTCTAATGATAGTAAAGCCAAACTTTACAGTTCTGACTTCAACTTTTATCACTTTCCCTCACACTGCAGCAAAGACAGCAGTGCGTGTTTGGTGCATGGAGCGACAGACCTACAGGACGATCATAGCCAATAAGTCCAAGAAGAAACGGGAGCAGCTCATGGGCTTCCTGAAGACGTGAGTTTAGAAACTCTGCAGATAGAAGAAATTTAATATCCTGTTTGATTTGGTGGTTTCCTCTCACGTCACACTGCCATAACAGTACTTCTTCTTCATGGATTAATTGACCATATAACAACTGTTTCTAACTCTGCTGCTATATTTTCTGTATGCTGTCACAGGTCTCGGACTCTGAAGGACCTGAATGATGTCCAGTTGTCCAAAATCATTGACTCCATGGAGGAGGTATTTACTCAGATGTTTCACTGTGAACTTGGAGTGTTACAAGTCAATAGAAATCCAGTCTTTTTATATGCTGACAAAACACATTTTAAAACATTTGTTTTTGAGGATGAACTCAAAACCGATGGTCACTAAGTTAAAAACAAGGATTTCTTATGTTTTAAATCGCAGTAGTCTGGAGAGAAGACATTTTTAAGACACTTGATGTGAGATTTGTGGCTTTATTTTCCTGTAAATCACAAACTCTATTTTCATCACGGACATTTGATATAGTTTTGTCATTATATTGAAATGACTCTTATCATTTTGCCTCCCTCAGGTGAAGTACCAGGACAAAGATGTTATAGTTCGAGAAGGAACAGAAGGAAACACATTCTACATCATCCTCAAAGGAGAGGTACTTTCACGGTGTATTATTTTGTGCCCAAACTCATATCTAAATGTGTCAGCGTGCTGCACCAACCAGGTCGTACACTGTATACATAATCATGCGCTCACCCCCTCTTCCTCCCTCTCATGTGTGTTTCCCCCTCAGGTCCTTGTGACTAAGAGTGTGAATGGGCATCAGAAGCAGATTCGTAGGATGGGAAAAGGGGAGCATTTCGGGGAACAGGCCCTCATTCGGTAACCATGGCAACACATCACATGCCTCAGGGCATTTGTTGGAGCTTTGTACAACATCCACTGCACTGATGTCATGTCTGGCATTATGGTTTCACAATCTGTCAAGTATCTTCTAAATATGAACAGTCATTTGCAGCTACTGAAGTAAATTAAATCGCTCCACTAAATTAAGCAAACCCAGAATGTTTTCTTCTTTGCTGTTTTTAGCTAAGTCAAGTAGAAAATTCAAAATTTCTTGCAAACTTTTAATTGTTGCATTAAATGTTAAAGTTTACTCTTCTGTAGAAAAATTGTGGCTGGTTTGTTGTGGGTGTTTGTTAAACAGCCTAAAAACCTACAGTACCATATAACAGACTCATTGGTTTGATTATATAAGGATGATTTTGGCTTTCTGAGATAAAAATCATATGATTAAAAAATATTCTCCGCATTTACATTATTGAGCATATAACACAGTAACCTTGTTGCTTTATTTGGAGGTTTTTCAGATGCAGATTTCTGCAGCATAAAGATAAACACATTAATAAATATGTAACACTTCACTTTTCTTAATCCACATGTATTAAAGAAACACTTCAACACCCGAATGAACATTTGTATATCAGTTACCCACCCTGTGTTACATTAAATTTGTGAACAAAATTTAGTTTTTCTTACATGCCTCCACAGTAAATAACTGGATAAAATTCTTGATGAGTTGAAGTCATAGGGGTCCATGTATAACACCAGTAAAAACTACATCAAAACATCTGTTTACAAACTCTCACACAACTCATACAGTATAATCCAAGTCTCATTAATCCAGTTGTATGCTCAGTACTTCCCAAATAGACAGCTCTTTATGACCAAGGGACTGAATGGAAAGTGAAACTTATCTATGCTCTCCTCAAAGCCAGACTCCATTCACAAAAACAGTAAATTTACCTCGCTAACGATGGGAGCTGCTTGTCTACCACTGCCTCGATCAGTTTGTTTATTTTATGTTATTGTATGACTTTGGTGTTTTAAAGCGTTAATATGAATTTAGCAAAGTCACACAATAACACAAACTAACTAACTGAGTGAGGCAGTGGTAGACCAGCAGCTCCTGTGTCCAGCAGGGTAAAATTACTATTTTTGTCAATGGACTTTGGCTTTAAAGAGAGCATAGATAAGTTTTACTATCTGTTCAGTCCCCAAAGGAAAGAGCTTTCTGTTTGGGAAGCACTGAGCTGGATATATGGATATGACTGGATAAATGAGACTTGGATTATACTGCATGAGTTGTTTGAGAGTGTGTAGACAGATGTTTCGATTAAGTTTTGCTGTGGTTAAACACGGACCCCTATAACTTCAATTCATGAAGAACTTTCTTCGTTTTTGGATTCATCATTCAACATGGAGGCATGAGAGAAAACGTAATTTTCTTTACAAATTCAATGTAACACAGGGTGAGTGATTGATACACAAATGGTCATTTGGGGGGTGAAGTATTCCTTTAATGTGCTTTAGATGATGCCAGCTCTGTAGCAACAAAACCGTAACCATGTAAGATGGCAGTTTTCAAAAGTTTCTGAGACAGGGTGTTGACGAATGTATATGTAAGTACTAATGACATACAGTTTTTCTAGGCTGACATGTGTGCATTGTTTTCCCTCTTGCAGGGAAATCTTGAGAACTGCCACCTGCAGTGCTGACGGCCCTGTTACCTGCTTTTCCATTGACAAGGAGTGAGTCTGGCTCCTCATTATTTTCCTCAGGGCGAGAGAGATTCTTGAAGGGATTTCTCCAGGGTGTTTGTTCTCCGTCGCTGTTGCCTTGTTTGCACTGTGTTTATTTTTTATGTACTTTGCTGGTTGATGCAGTTTATGTAACAATGAATTTTCTTTAGGGTATTTGAAGAGACAATACCCATAGAACACCTGGAGCTGTTTGACGAGTACGTATGGCAGAACACTTTTCATCAAAAACTGTTCACTCCATCATAGTGAGAATAGTGGGGTGTGTAAATGACTAATAAACTTCTCTGATTTATTTGGTTTTTACGTCTAGCTCCAAAGTGATGCAGGAGGCACAAGCTCCACCAGAAAAATCCAGGTGAGTGGGAGATGATAAGATTTCATGGATGCAGACTGAAAGATGTAACACAATCATATGAATCACACAAATGACTTCCTCAAAATTAGAGTTTAAAGTTCTCTGTCTGTCTCGGTTAGTCCCAGCTCCACTCTGAGGTTTAAGGACCTGGTTCCTGTGCTGTACCAGGAGGGCCGCTTTCAAGGGGATCCTGTCACACTTGGAGTTGGAGGGTTTGGCCGTGTTGAGCTGGTGAGCGTTTGTCTTTGTATAAGCACTGTTTCAATATTTGCTAGAATGTAAAAAGCATTAGTTCTCTTATGCAAAACCATATTGGGATTGAATATGGTTAGAATATATTAGACTGAAGCCCAGTAATAAAATGCAAGTGGTAAGACTGGAGCTCAAATACTGAGGGGCTGTATTAAAATCATTAGGGTGAGGAGAGTGAGCTGAATATAAAAATGTAATTTATCAAAAACAAGTCCCTTTCATGTGTTATTTATATTTCCCAAGGACCCTTTGCTTTACAAGTACAATACGCCTTCCCCATGAATAGATTACTGAATGGGCCTACCAGGCCCCGGGGCGCAAAGTGTTCATATACCAGCGCTATTTCAGTGGACAAAAGATACCAGTGTGCAAAGGCACCTTTCACGGCAGTAGGAAATGCACTGAGCAGTGGCAGTTTCTAATGCAGTGTAATGTAACAACGTAATGTAAGGAGCTGTAGAGTCTCCATAGGGTGGGCAGGAGGGGAGGTGGATGGGTCCAACAAACCCTGGACTTTCACCCAGGAGCTTGCTGTTTGTTTCCTGTGTGAATGTTGAGCCAAACTATGATGTTTTTTTCCTAAACCTAACCACATGCTTTTGTTTCACAAGGAGATACACATAAATACTAGATGTTTTACCAATGTTTTAAGTTTATTTTGAAAAAGACTGTATGCATCTAACAAGCAGAAACTGTACATTTCCTGTGAAAGCACAAGTGTATTTTGAAAAGACACAATGCATGTAACATTTGATAGACTGGGATGAGAAGGCATTGTGTGAATGTGATATCTTAAGAACTCCTTGGGGAATTTCTTTTGGCACAAACATCCACTTGGACTGAAAGATGAACTGATTAAAACTTGGTGGTCAAAGGTCACTGTGACCTCACAAAACATAATTTGGCAATAACCCAAGAATTCATTTTCGGATTATATGTCTCAGTTGGGGTTCTATTTCATTCTTCCTGACCGTATCTGGCGGTCATTCAGAATTTATAGAACCGTAGTTACAGCTGTAACTCTCGTTTTCACTGCAGTTTGTGTCTCCCAGCTTCTTGCCTGCTTATGCTCAGCTCTGTGTTGTACACAAACCACCAAGTCTGTGGGGTTAAGATACATGCCCAAAAGAACGACCCACATTTCTGGTTGGAAGGAGAAACACACCTACTTTTAAACATTATGACAGACTTTGATATTAACAGGTTTTTGGATATATGCAAATATTGCAACATTGCCCTTTTTAAGAAGGTGGTTGAAGGAATTTAAAAGGGAGGCTGTATTCATACGACAGAACCATTCCGCAAGCGGAGGAAAACTTGTGAAATCGTGACACAAGAGACTGCCATTTCACTTTCCCATTTAGAGTATGCACAGCTGTATGTATAGGAGTATAAGTAACTTTGAACTTTCAATAAGGGCAAAAAAAGTGAGTTTTTTAGTGCGCGTTAACAAAGTCATTGTTTTGTTGTCATTCTAAGATGACCACAGTGAATCATGGGAAATACTACGCCCTGAAGCGAGTCAGCAAGAAGCACATTGTTGCCAAGAGACAGGAGGAGCACATGCTGTTTGAGAAGAAGATCCTTAAAGCTATCCAGTGTGACTTCATTGTCAGGTGTCTGCCATCACACACACACACTTGTTTAATCACAACATTTAAAAACAGTTTAATATACGGTTGATTTAAAAAGGTGTTAATCTTTAATCTGGCTTTTGTATTCTCTCTCTGTAGACTTCACGCTGCCTTTAAAGACACACGATATATCTATATGATCATGGAGTTCTGTGGTGGAGGAGAGATCTGGACCAAACTCAAAGAAGTGTGAGAAAACAGTAACACGAAACAGCTCACTTCCTCATTAAGGTGTTGGGATAGAATTTTATGAAAGAAAGGACATTTTATTTGAGCAATTTGGCAAAATCAGTGACATTTTTATCGGTAGGGAACTTCATTACTGCCGTTTTTACACCCTGAGATCTACACTTAATAAAGTTGCACCTACAGTAGCTGCTAGAATCTGACACACAGATATCAGCAGTAGAAAGTGATGAAGGAGATCAATTTGTTTGAAAGTCATTAAAGTGAGAAGGAGGAAGTTGTTGGAGAGGGGTGATTGAACCTTTCATGTCTCTGTGATTTTCAGAGGACGTTTTGATGAGTCCATCGCTGTGTTCTGCACTGCCTGTGTGGTGGAGGCCTACGTCTACCTCCATAAGAAGAACATCATGTACAGAGACCTGAAACCTGAGAACCTGATGTTGGACGTAAAGGGTTACGTCAAACTGGTGAGTAGTTATCTGTGTAAGTGTAAGGACAAATTAAATATTCAGAAAATGCGCCTGTTTGTTTTTATTGAGAGATCTCTAGTGGGAGAAAATTACACATGCACTGAAGCCCTCCTAATTAGTGAAACCCATTGTTTTTTTATTTCACCTGTTATGCTCTCAGATGTCCTTTTGTTTCAGCAGCTGGGCATTTGCACAGGTTTTTGCCTTTTTATCAAAAGCACAGCTGAACATGGACAGGAAAGGTTGAAGAATGACATTCAGCAAAGGCTTTGGGCCAGAATCAAATCCCAGCCGCTGCAAAGGACCCAGCCCACATGGGGCACACACTCCAGCATGCGAGCCAGAGGTCGCCGCAGCAGCTGGACATTTTATGGACGTGCAAAAAAAACTGACCTGTGTATGTCTCTTTGCAGGTGGACTTTGGTTTTGCCAAGGAGTTGGTGCGTGGAGAGAAAACCTACTCATTCGTGGGTACTCCTGAGTACATGGCCCCAGAGATCATCAAGAACCAGGGTCACGACTTTGCAGTTGACTTCTGGTCCCTGGGCATCCTGATCTATGAGCTGTTGGTGGGAAGGTAATGGATTACTGAACGAGCTTATCAGCACAGGCCCAGGGGCCCAAAGTGTCCCCCTGGCCCTCACTTGCAAAACATCACTCAAATTAACGTGTGATGACCAGAGAGACTCAAAACAACCACAAAAAGATGCAAAGGAACTGCAACCCCCCCACAAAATGAATGGAGTGATGCCTGCAAGTTAGTCTGATTCATACACACAGGGGGGAGGGGGATTTATCGCTCCCCAATATCTCATATAAACCTGTGGGGAACGATAAGGCCCGAGTCTAGATGCCAAACTCTGACTATGTTCTGCTGTTGAAGTAAACATTTAAATGTGAGTTTTCTGACTGAACTACAAAAACGGCCAACACTACCACAAAGAGACACAAAATGACTACAAAGAGATTCAAAATACCTACTAAGCAACACAAAATAACCAAAAATAGACATAAAATCACCTCAAAGAGATGCATAATTAACTCAGAGACCACAAACGACCACAAGGAGACACAAAACAACCACAAGAAGACACAAAATGACTACAAAGAGATTCAAAATACCCACAAAGAAACAAACATAACCAAAAGTAGACACAAAATTACCTCAAAGAGATAAAGAAATTACCTCAGACACAGATTTACCTTAGAGACCCCAAACGACTACAAAAAGACAAAAACAACTACAAGATGACACAAAATGACTATAAAGAGATTCAATGTACTCACGAAGCAGCACTAAAAAACAAAAAATAGACACAAAATTACCTTAAAGAGATAAAAAATCTTACCTCAGAGATTAAATTACCTTGAAGAGACATATAATTACCTCAGAGACCCCAAACAACTACGAGAAGACACAAAACAACGACAAGAAAACACAAAATGACTATAAAGAGATTCAGAATGCCCACAAAGCAGCACACAATAACCAAAAATAGACACAAAATTACCTCAGAGAGATAGAAAATTACCTCAGAGATACAAAATCACCTCAAAGAGACGCCAAATTTCCTCAGAGAACCCAAACAACTACAAGGAGACAAAAAACAACTACAAGAAGACACAAAATGACTATAAAGGTATTCAAAATACCCACAAAGCAGCACACAATAACCGAAAATAGACACAAAATTACCTCAAAGAGACACAAAATTACCTTGAGGATACATAGAATAACCTCAGAGACCCCAAGCAACTATAAAAAGACAGAAAACATCTACAAGGAGACACAAAATGATGATAGAGAGATTCAAAGTGATTACAAAGTGACATTAAACAACCAAAAGAGAAATAAAATGACCTTAAAGAGACACAGAATTACAAAAAAAGACACAAAATAACTACAAGGAGACACAAAATGACTATTAAGAGATTCAAAATACCCACAAAGCAGCATGAAATAACCAAAAATAGACACAAAATTACCTCGAAGATACACAGAATTATGGCAGAGACCCCAAACGACTATAAAAAGACACAAAACAACTACAAGGAGATACAAGAAGACTACAGAGAGTTTCAAAATACCTACAAAGCATCACAAAATAACCAAAAACATAGACACAGAATTACCCTTAAGCGACACTAAATGACCTCAAACAGACCCCACACAACTACAGTGACCCCAAAGAGACACAAAACCACAAAAAGATGCGTAACAACTACAGAGCGATGCAAAACCACCACAAAGTGTGTGTGTCTTGCTCCTGTGTAGGAGAGATGGTGGGGTCTTTTACATATCTGTGCCCAGGGGCCCATTTATATTCACCCGTGGCTATTTACTAATGCACCTGACCTTGAGTGGAAGCAATCATCTCTGCATTCTTGTGTGGTTCATAAATATGGTGAAATAGCAGTGAATCATGAACGAGTCAAACCTTAATAATAACCAGTAGATGGCAGCAAAGAAATATGACACACAGGCTTCAGCGTCTGCAGTCACAGGCTGAGGTTACCCGACAGCAGCTGACTGGTTCATCTCTGAGCCATTATTTTTATTTCTTTGCTTTAAATTCTCTTCTCATTACTCTTCTCTGTTTCCCTTTACAACCTGTCAGCCCTCCCTTTTCAAGTTCAGAGCCTCAGAAGATTTACGCCAAGATTTTGGACGGGGTGCTCAAGTACCCACCTTACCTGACTGAGGCAGCCAAGTCCATTATCAGCAAACTGTGCAGGTGAGACGAATGTATCGGCTGGATGATTAAAATGTCATATACTGATATTCAAAATGAACTCGATGAATAACTTTATCATAAAATAGAACTGGATCATCTAATATGTATGGTAAAATCATAGAGGTTTGAGTGTATGATACAGTTAATCCCAGTGTAGAGTATGAATTATGGAACATATCTGCAGAGTTATACGCTGTATCATGATGTGCACTTGCATCTTCATGATTTTTGAAAAGTGGAATCTCATGAAATAAAAAGGGATCTCGTGTTTTTGTTTGCAGACCTCGGCCGGGTCAGAGGTTAGGAAACACCAAGAATGGAATCAAAGATGTCCGGCACCACAGGTAACCATGGCAACATGTCCCATATGTATGGGTGTTAGATAAATATTGGGTGAAACGACACAGGAAGTACTCACCAGTTGGCTTAATTTAATTTTGTAATCAAAGTTTGTTTTCGTTCTTATCGTCTTGTCCTTATGGTTAAGGTTCCTCCGCTGCTGACTGAGCTTCTTAATGTGGGCTGAATCATTTCACTTATTTCTCACTCTCAGTGTGTTTGACCTGCAGTCTCCCTCGTCTCTTCCCTTCAGGTGGTTCAGCAGTATGAACTGGCACAAGCTGCGCGTGGGTCAGCTCGACGCCCCCACAGTCCGGCTCATACGCAAGGCAAGTCACACTGCTATTTATTTTTTCTACTATTGTGTGAGAAGTGACTAACACCTTTTGTTTGGTTGAAGGAGAACAGAAGCAAAGAACACAGCTGGTTCACTCCACAGAGGATTTTGTAGAGTCATTTTTAAAGACCTTTAAAACAGTTTCAGATCTTCCGTATTTCTGTACTGAATGTGCATTTCTAACTTTGAATATGAAGCCCAGTCACCAGACGAAAATGTTGGCATTGTATGTTTCTGCAAACAATGAATATGTGTCATACAAAGTTTCTAAAGTAATGTAGTTCTGATTGCATGTAGCCTATAGGCTGAATCACTGTGACGTCATGCTAGCAACAACAGTCACTTCTGAGCAGACTATTGCTTATTGATTTGACTTGCAGATATGGTGGTGCAGTGGTTCGCATTGTCACCTCACAGCAAACAAGTTCCTGTTCCCCCCTGTGTCAGTGTGGGTTTTCTCAGGGTACTCCAGCTTCCTCCCACAGTCTTGGTTAACTGGTGACACTGACTCACCTACGGACAAAATTGTCCGCAGGTGCGAATGTGAGTGTGAATGGTTGTGTGCTCTATGTGTCAGCCCTGTGATAGTCTGGCAGCCTGTCCAGGGTGTACCCTGCCTCTCCCAATACAGCTGGGATAGACTCCAGCAGTAAAATGACTATTTTTGTCCATGTGTTCTGGTGGCTTTGAGATAATGATTTCAGTCCCTGGTCAGACAGGGCTGGCAGACAGCAAGGTAAAACAATGAAAATATTCTAAATATACCATATACTTAAACTGATTTTTTTTTAAAGGGTTAAAAAAACAAACAAATTTGGCAGCATCTGTTTCATATTATGTACATGACATGAGGGTTTTCTACCCAGAGATCATTGCAAACAGACATTATGAATCAGCCTATGAGCTGACTTTGTCACCTGGAGGGAAAGGGGATGGAGGATGGCGTGTCACTTAGGCGAGACGATTGCCAAACTATGGCCTAGGGGCGATTGCTCTGAGACAACAAGGGAGGCTGAACTTCCCCTAAAATTTCATAGAAAAAATGGTCAAATATGCACTATTGAATTTACATTAAAATAAGAATTTACATTGCATTAAACGTGCGTTACATTGCATTAAACGTGCGCTAGGATGCGTTTCACATCATGACTATGATGTTCAAACGTCAGCGGGTTATCACCAGTTTTCAAAAGCGACATCCCTGTCATACATTCTCGTGTCAGCACGGTGGACGCGGAGCCTCCAATGAGACAGCGCTGAGCAGGTTTTTTTTCATGCAGCAAAGCGAGACAGTCATTGGATAAATGCGACAAAATCGTAACTTCCGGGGAGGCTCAGCTTCCCTGGGACCTAATGGAGCGGTAGGCAGGAGAAGTTGCTCGGTGTATGCATGATGATTGGAGGAATTGTCTAAGAGGCTGAACCCCTTTGTGATTGACAGCGCTTACCATTTCAAGCTCAGCCCCATCCAGATATTTGTGAGTGGAGTCTTCTGACAGCGTGTCGTCTGGAGTTTCTTATTTCCATAAGTGATATAGCTCATTTTCACCGTTTTAAACCCATCTGAAAATCTTTGAGGTGTGTTTTGCTGTGGTTCTATTCTATGGCATGAGTGTAGTCGAATAATGGCTTTCATTAAATGTTCCTTTTATAAGTTCCTGCCTCGCTACAATATGACAAATTTTATGATGTAAACTTAAAGTGAGCTTCCCCTGTTTGAAAGACCAGCAGCCACCACTGATATGGAACTATATTCAAGACTAACACACAACAAAACCAGCTTTGTTTTAGCGAGTCATTGGATTTTTCACCAGCTTTTAGATGCAAAAGACGGGAGCTTTGTTGCAGCTTGTCGCTGTCTTTCCAGCCTGGGTAGTGGCACAAAAAACGTTGTTTTTCCTGAAACATGATCTTTTCTTAACTATAACCATGTGTTTTTTGGCCTAAAACTAACCATGTCATCCACAGCGTTGTTGGAACGTATCCACTACATAATAACATGTAAATGTAACGTATCTGTGGTTTGCAGAAATGTACAGTGCCAACATTTCCTCTGGCGACTGTGTTGTGAATATGTGCAGCAATCAAAGTTGCAACACCATTAGATATTTATTAGGAAAATAATACCTCAAATTGAGCACCAATAAGACTGTGTGAGTATGGTTTACAGAAATAAATTTAAGCCAAACTGTTAAGAAAAAGAAAATGTGTGTTTACTGGTATGTGCAGAACAACATCATTACTCACAGTGAAAGGTTGACAGCTTTTCAGGGCCTTTGACTTTAAAGCTTCTATTTACATCTAAGGAGCAGGCTGGGAGGGACAGACTGTTGTTAATAAGTCACAGTTTGACAGCAGTGCACATGAGTGTATTAAATGCACATTATTTATTCCTCTTCCAGGGTCCCTGCTACATCAACTTTGATCGTTTCCCTCTCGATCAGACCAAAGCAGACGAGGAGTTCTCTGGATGGGACCGTGACTTCTGAAATTTGACTTCTGATGTCAAAAAGGATCAAACGCCTCAAGAGTTGCCTTCAACACCTAAATATGGAGCCAAATAAGAACGACGTCAGTGTCAGACAACACATGATGGCAGTCGGAGCTTCATATTGAAAAAGCACAACCAATTTCAAACTAATTTAATTATTAACTTAGAGTGAAACTGCAGGAAACCACCTCTCCCTGAAACTTCTGTTGCCATAGAGAGACGACCATCTAGGTGGCAAAGGGCCAAAATATGAGGAGGTGTTGAGAGAAGATGTTAGGACATTCTGTCTGATTCAGTGCCTGATGAAAAGTGTTAACATCATCTATATAACACTCACTGATTAGAATAAAAACACCCGTCCATGTGCTTGTTAGCTGAGAAAAAAAAAAGGCTTGAGTCATGTTGTACAATCTGTACAAAAGGCCAGCTCAACCGAGCCTGACAGTAAAATCGATACTGATGTCATATCTGGATTTTACCCCGAATGTTTATTGTCCTTTTGGATCTATGTTAGATTTAGAGATGAAACATTCCTAACTGCTGATAGCAAAGATGGTAAATGCTCTAATATTGTTCCACATGTTGCGTTTTTTATTGTAAACTGACATTTTATTGCAGTTTTTCCTTCAGTTTTGGATAATCTGCCCTCTTTTTCTGTGCAGATTATTTCCAAGCACCTTGATTGTACCTTCAAAAGATCAAAGAACATCCTGATAAAAAAGATTTCTACAAGACCTCAGTTAATAAAAGTGATCTAATATGCTTCATTTAGCTGTGTCTGTTGTATTGTACTACAGTTGTACCCACACATATGGCGTATAGCAATGAATGTGTGAGCAATACAGAAAGGGAAAATGTGCTAAAAATGTGTTGTTATCAGAGAGTGAAATTATGTGGGGCTGAGTGCAATGCCGACAGGTTGCAGCTGATTGTTTGGCTCCGGAGGGGTCCAGCTGTCTGTCATGGCTGCAGGTTTTGAGGCAAGAGGAAGGGATCCTTTTTTCCCTTCCTGTTAATGCCTGTGAATTTCCTACTGAGACTATTTTTCCACGTCAGAAAAAAAAAAACCACATGAAAGCAATCATATCTTCCAAAAGGGGAAAGATACACTGGCAGATGTTTCCCCACTGCACTAAAATAGTAAACACCTTAATGTTTAGGATTTGAAGCATGGACAGCAGTGGATGTGCAGTATAGTACAAAATGATCTCTCAACAGCGGTGAACTGTAGTTTCCTGCTTGGTTGCATGCAGGATCAACATGTGTTTCGGGACAACGTTATCTTACCTGCGGTGTGTGTGACTTGAAAGAGACAGAGGAAACAGGATTAAAGGATAAAGCTTGTGTTATTCTATAGATTTCTTGCTGTCAACAAATCCAATGTAAACACCAGAAAAAAACCCCAGACAAACAAGTAACAGAAAAAAGCACATTGTGTTTATTCTTTTCTTTGCTTCTGTCTTACTCTGTCCGTGACACTCAGCCCTAAGGCAAATATTTGCCTCCACTTCCATTCAAAGCGAGGGAAGGGGTGATTTAAACATTCGCTTCCAGTGGCAAAGCAAATTTGGTGAACTTGTACTATAGATTTATAATGATACCTAAATACCAGATGCCAAGATGGCGCCTATGCATTCCAATGGATTTGCTTGCTCCGGGTTTACTTCCATGGTAAACTAAATATATGTGCAGTAGTTTAACGCCCGGAGTTCCCGCTCAGTTCATAGACTTTACATTGTGATGACGTCACTGATTTTTAAATAGTTTTTGCAGCTCAAGGAACATTTTGAAAATATAAAACGTCCATGGATCAAAAATTGGCTGCAAGGCATTCCTTGGGCCCTGACTTTGACCAGCAGGTCACAACCATAACCAACTGCAAAGAAATATGCGTGGAGAAGACACTGATTGTTGATAGGGTATGATAACGTGAAAAGTGAAAACTGCCCCACATGTGAGATGCTGCCTAGCTGGCTTAAGAAAATGGAAAATATACCAATAACATCATATTTTAGTAGCAAGTATTAGTAGTATTTAGTAGCAAGCTAGCTAACATTAGCCAACAAGCTAGCTTTCCTTGTGCGTCATACCCGACACCGTCCACATCCAGCACAACTATCATCTCGGCAGGTGATGCTCACTCGCCTGCATTTGTCATTTTGGCCCTTGCCATCTTGGAATTTTGGAGCCAGAAATGACCATATTTGGATGAGAGGAATGAGATAACCCTGATGCTAGCTGCTAGCCTGATTAGCATGGTGCTTTTACAGTTATGGTTTATTGTGATTATGCTAATGCTTGTTTTCACCAGTGTAAAACTGGCTTAAAACCATTATAACAAAATTGAATATCCGGCTCCTTAGAGGGTCTTTTAATACAACCAAACACTGAACAAGACTTTTTTAGGCGGCCAAATGTTACAGTTCACACCTTCATGAACTGAAAACACTGAAATAGTGACAGCTATTGCTATGCCAATAGTTTGTGCATCTGCGGTTAAGCCTAAGTTACATTACCTATCAAATATTGTTACCATGGTAGTGTTTTGTCAGTGGATGGCACCCACGTGTCACTCAAAGTGACCAAACCCTTAATTATACATAACTTAAAGCCTTGATAAAACTTGATAACTGGTGAGTTTGCAAAAAAATTCACCCTCTTTCAGTTGGCATGAATGTAGAAATTAGCTAAAGTGACCAAAACTGATTTTCTACCAGGCTGTAAACATGTTCATTTCTGCTATAAAGGTTGGGCATTTTAACATAGCGGTCTATGAGGATTGACTCACTTTTGGAGCCAGCCTCTAGTGGCCATTAGAGGAACTGCAGTTTTGGCACATCCACATTGGCTGCTGATTGAAAGCACAATTGATGCATTTTCTGAGTATCTGCAGCACCAGAATAATATATGTGGGATTGACTCAAACTAAATGACAGTGCCCAGGTTCATTACAATGAAGGAAAGTGTTACCCAGTGCAACAATGTGGCTCACTGATGTGTTTTTAATAGTTATTGTACAACAATGAAGCTCTATGACACAAAGGAATGAGAAATATCAGCCTTTGGCAACACACACAACAGCCTACTTGTTGATTGGATTCATTCAGATCATATCCTATTATATTGTTTTTTTTAATTGTGTGACAATATATTAATTAAATGTATTATTGTATATGTGACATGGTTTTACATCATATAGGTCACCTCGAATTATTACCTTGTAACCGCAGCAATACATATACTGAGCAGCAGTAAGTGCTGGGTAGACTATTTGCCTGCAAGGCTCATACCTATACAATACTGGCTGCCCTTCTCTCTGATTAATGAAGGTTGTTTGAGCTGCAGCCTGACAGAAAGAGCTTAAAGCACTTTTAAGGGCGGATAAACAACTCATATCATTGTATGAATAAAATAATGCAATCTGTATTATGATTAACAGTAAACATTCTCCTATAAGACGGAGTAAGAGGCCACTGATGTAAGATAAGGCAGTGAAGGTGTATTAATTACAATATGACCCACTCTGAGGACCGTGGCAATGTAGCAATGTAGTTAATTGAACTGATTTATGTACAAAAACAAAAAGACAGGCAAAAGACATGAGATGTGAAATGACAGAAGAGTGAGTGGATATGTGGGAAGTACGGTGTGCAGGAGTTGGTGGAAAAAATGATAAAAGATTCAAACAAAGCGCATTGAGAGACTCTCTGTGAGGATTAAAGTGGCAGTTTCTGTAGTGACTGAGAGCACTGGGCCCAGGTGCTCCCAGTCGGCTTGAGTGGATGATCCCGCCTACCAATCACATCCACCTGCAAGAGAAGAGCAGACAATGCACCAAACAGAGCAGAGGGTCGTTACAATGAAAAAAATGTGAATTTAAGTAAAAATGCAAAAACAGCATTACTAAACTGTGCAGGGAGGCTCCAGATCCACAGAGACACAAGGTTCTGTGACAGTTTGTGGTTATTTAATTGACTGTAAAATTATTTTATAATATATAATACTATGATTGTTAATCCTGTGTGCACAACAAAGCACATTATTAACTTAAATGATGGGATGCTTTAGGCAATTATCTTCCAGAGGGGTCCTGAGTTAAATCATAGTTTTAAAAGCCTTTATTACTTCAGTGCTTACATGCTGCAGTTTATGAAATTTATGCTTAATACATACAGGATACAAAAAAGAGGAGGTGGGAGTCATAGGAAGGCTCACATTTTTGCCCATGGGCCCTGTAGTGAGTGGATCCCAGAACATTTTTTGTTGTTGTTGGAGTGCCATTGTGCTGGAAAGCATGATAAGAAGTGCAATCATAATATATTATTTAAAATATCCCCAACATCATTAGCTGTGTTTCAATTTGAAGAGCAAATTTTTTACAGGAGGTACAAGGAGGAAGAATGAACCTTAAAGGCCCTGACATAGCAAGCCCACGGTCGGCCGTCTGTCAACATTAGGCTGTCGGTGGGCATCTGTCACCCTGGTTGGTGCGGTGTGTCCTGCACTGCTTCCCCTTGTTGGCCCCCACCTGGGTTTTTATTGGCTGAGTCAGTATGTTGAATTGGTGTCGGCAACGACAGAGCACATCGGTGAATAAAATCACTCTGATTGGCAGTTGAGCTCAGTGCACAAAAAGAGAAACGGAAGTGAGGAAAGTAAACAAAAGCTAAAGTCAAGAGAGTGTGAGATAGACACAAACTTGTTCCATAAGGTAAGTTGAGCTGAAAATATTTTGTGATGGTTTGTGTTATTATTCACTGGCGCACAGTTAATATGCCTCGTTATATCAACATTAGATTGTAACTGGCTGACAAGATTATGGTCTTCCACTTTCCATTTTTTAATGACAAATACAGACAATCTCTGCTGGTATGGCGTTGTTTCTCTCATGCAGGGACAGAACATACGTGCTGGTTGGCTGTCAGCTGTAGTCTTTGACGTGTGTTCATGTACCAATATTTGCTTATATGAGGTAATGCAGCAGGGGCTTTCAGTTCAGTTCAGTTCAGTTCAGTTCAGTTCAGACAACTTCATTTATCCCAGAAGGGCAATTCAGTTTAACAGTCTACCCCGGACCTTACACAAACTCACAGACTGAAACAAGCAGCAATCAGCAGTAGTAATATGCCAGAGAAATCAATACATGGGCAAAAGATGCACACTGGCACTTTGGCCATGTGAAGAAGAACAGAACACAGAATGAACCAACTGTGTGGTTACAAAATAAGCCATTCATTTGAAGAGACTTGCAGCTTGTTGCCGCTCCTTCTCTGAAGTCGGTTTGATGTGTCTGGGCCTTAAGGCTTCATGTATGTGATGATTAATTAATAAATTAAATTAAATTTCCATTGCAACAGTCTGGCGTCCTGTCCAGGGTGAACCCCGCCTCTTACCCTATGTTAGCTTTTTGTGTTTCCACTCAGGTTTTTTTTATGCACAAATTGAAAATATGTGCATAAAAATGTGGCTGGAAACACATCTATTATGTTCTGGGGACAAAAATCTGCCCATGGTGATGTATCACACAGAAATGTGTTGCACTACATTTTTCACATATTGCATCACAGAGTGTTGTATCATATATATCAGCTGTTATTAGCTATAGCTTTTATCTATTGTTGCATACAATCAGTGTGAAAGCCTCCTTAATGTGTCGACTAGAGTGGATTAAAATAAAACATTTTCACAGAACAACAGTTCAGTCAAGGGTTCAATAGCATCTTCCTTCTGTGAATATCTTCAGGTCTTTCTCTCAGTGTGTGTGTGGGAGGTTTCTGCTGGGCTCAGTGTGAGAGGATTGACTTCCGCAGCCTGAGCTTTACTTTAGACCACCGGGGGAGGCAGATCATTTATGTCACAGCGGGGCATCGTTCTGTTTCCTTTCCTATTTGTTTTGTCACTAGATGTTCTTTCTGGTTGAACTTTCTCTGCTGAGCAGTCTCGAGTTAATTACTCTCAGTGTTTACACCTGTGTTGATTAATTATTGGTTGCACCTGTGCTCGCTCTGCTGAAGCTCTGCTGTTTGCTCACTCTGCTCGGCTCTGCCTCTAATGTCTGAGAGGTTTGAGTGGGCATCTGTTTCTGTGTAGTGTAGTTCTTATAAATTATTAGCCAGCCTGCTGAGCTGCAGTGATTTTGTTTCGCACAGTTTCTATCATTTGCCTCAGTTTCGTGAGAAAGACAACAATACTGACCAACCTTCCAGTTCCTGCTTCAGAGTTTTCACAACACCTCTCTCACCAATTAACATTCATGTGTCTTTCAATCTTTCAAATGTTTCATTTTGCTCTGATGTAGAATTTGTTCTCTAATATTGAGCATCTCCTTCTTGATACCCTGCGGTGCATCACACTGCTTGTTGTTTACCCCAAGTGGATTTTATAACCTGAGACTACTGGGGAGCCGGCATGTCTGTTGTGTAAGGGATGTATTCCAATCATGCATGTTAAAGTATCAGCATATTGCATGTGATATGAAATAAGCCTCTGTGTGCTATATAGGACGCAGAGACATGTTCGTGCTGAGCCTCTCCATATAAATGTGCTTATGTAACCACTTCAATCAGCAGTCTGAATCTGCATTCACATTCGAGAGGAGACAAGCACTACAAAAGATATTTCCTTCTCCGGGAATAGTTGAGGAACAATCATGTTAGAACAACAATCCTTGAAAGTGAACCTTGAAAAGAGAGACTAAAAAATAATCTGCGCACTTTAATCTCCTTCTTCTACGACCTCTTAAACTGCTTTCACACCACCGCACAGTTATAACTGCCTACCTGCAAGAGCGTTCACCCAAAGTAAAGTGTTTTTAAAAGTGGCTGCTGCCGCTAAGGTCTGCGACTCTGATGGCAGGCTGGTGCTTCTGTGAACACTGGCAGAAGTGCAAGCTTGAAGCTGCATACTGTAGCGAGACAATGGGAATCACAGAAATTACCAAAGATTTCTACATATTTGGACAATTTACCAGTCATCTAAAGTTTAGTGGGAATATTATCTCAGGCCCAGTTTTTCTTCTGGTTGTCCCAACACATTTGTATTCCCAACTTGTCACATATCGTCGCTTGGTCAGTGGACTTTCATATCTACATATTAAGCACTAGGTATCCTGGATGCGTCAGTTGATGTTCTTAATGTTGATTTAGGTCTGTTATATGTATTGTGTCTTTTCAAAATATACTTCCATTTTCACAGGAAATGTACAGTTTAGTTAGATGCATACAGTCTTTTTCAAAATAAGCTTACAATGTTGGTAAAACTCCTTGTATTTATGTTTATTTCCTTGTGCAACAAACGCACGTGGTTAGGTTTAGAAAAAACACATCAGTTTTAGACCTATTTCTGAGATACCTTTTGTATCCAAAATCTTAGAAAAAATAGTGTCTAAGCAACTTCTTTCTGTACTGGAAAATAACAGCAGCCTTCAGTATCACAGCACTGAAACTGCCCTGCTCAAGGTTACCAATGACATTTTAATGGCTGCTGCTGATGTGTTCTGTCCTTGAACCCCTGGACCTGAGTGCATTAGTACAGCTATCTGGTACAGCTTTGGAGTGGTTTTTATGTTATCTGATGAACAGGAGAAATAATTGTTATCTTACACACCAATCCAACACAGCAGAGTAATTTAATTTAATGAAAATGTAATGCAATACAATAATATTTCGGTAACGCTTTACAATAAGGTACACAAAATTAGAGTAGTTACTGAGGAACTAATGAGGAACTAACTATTACTTAATCATTACCTACCCTTTTTGTGTACCCTAAAGTAAAGTGAGACATCAAAATTATTAAAAAATTATTTCCTCAGTTCTTTTAAAAGTTGTTGTTTTCATGCCTTGTCTGAAACACCAGGCTCCTGGGTGAAAGTACGGTGTTTGTTGAACCCACCTGCCCTAAAGCAATTTTCGAGCACATTAAATTAAGTTGTGTATTGTACCACTGTGAAAGTATGCCTGTTTTTCAGTGGTGTCTGACACGGACATTACTGACCAAGCGGTGATATTTGATGACTTTGGAATGAGAATGGTTTGGGTTGTCCTTTTAAGTTGCTGGCGATGTAACTCTGGGTATTCAGACACCAACATTATCAGTTCCTCCATCTTGTCTTCTTTGTGCTTCTGTGATGCCCCCTATTTGACCCCCCTTGCTTATAGACTGGTTATGTTGTGGAATTGGACAGCCCTCAGCAGTCACAGACTTCCGGAAATGCACCTGCAAAGTCTGCAAATCCGCAAGAGCAATGAAGTCTGGACATTTGGATTCAGCCCATGTCTTTTGCTCACTGTGTGTAACTGTTTGTGTGTTTGCCTCACTGTTGTTTTGCCACTCACCTGAACCCTGCCTCCCAGTGCACCTGCATTTCAATCAGCTGATCTCCTCTCCCTCCCTGCTCCACACACCTGCCAGCCATCAGCTCATCAGCCCTACACTACATCAACCCTAGCTTTCTTCCTACTCTTTGTCAGAATGTTATTCTGGTCTCAGTGGCAGTCACGCTCAAGCCAAGCTCTTGTATTTTTGATGTTAGTTTTCCTTTTCTTACCTGTGTCAAAGCCTGTTTGTTGCCTGTGCTCCATTAAAGCCAACAATTAAACTAACCTGCATGTCTTTGAACTGTGGGAGGAAGCTGGAGAACACAGAAAACCCACGCTAACACGGAGAGAACATGCAAACTCCCCACACAGGAGAGCTCAAGCTGTTTGATACTGAAACCCTCTTATTATGAGGTGGCAGTACTACCCACTGCACCACCATGCTACACTCAATACTGGATGTAACCTCTAAATAAAATACAACATTAAGGGTGATGTGGAATCCCCTTAGCTTATACAAAAGGAGCAGGACACATCTGTCTCTGGTTTTATCCAGATCCCCAAATACACAACATAAAGTGCTTGATTTAAGCTAACTGCAAGGGGTTCTTGGAATAATGTGTTCTGCTGGTAATGCATGACTGCAGCATTTGTCCAACATTCACTCTACTTTTAGCTCTGTTTTTGGCCTCCACCAACTCCTAAAGCAGGGGTTAGCAACCTTTACTATCAAAAGAACCATTTTGGCCAAAAAAAAAATTCTGTCTGGAGCCGCAGAACCATAGGCGTCATTTAGGTATGGCGAGGTATGGCAGCTGCCATACCTTGGAATCGGGAGAAAAAAAAAGAGAGAGGTTCTGTAGTCATCTTACTTGTGAGTGTCCTTCATATTTGTTGCAAGTGATCAGATGTGATATGTTAGATAGTCCGAGGCGCACTGGCTGGTTGTTTTCATTATATTGCACCTAAATAGGTCAATAATATGCTCATCAGTGAATACGAGTGTTATTGAATCAAATTGTTCGCCACTTCGCTCCTCCACGAGTTATGAGTTATGTTATCTATGTGTTGTGAAAGCATTTTGCTCTGCTGCTGTAGACAGCCTGTCTAAATGATGTCTTGAAGCCCGTCTGATTGTATGTGGGTTTTTTTCTTCATGTTGGCATGTTAAGCTTGTGTTTTCGGTCTCTGGAGACAATAAATTCGCCTATACAGTATTGTACCAAATTGGCCTTTGTTTTACTGTGTTTCATACACCGGACCCCTTGGTTATCTTCTAGAAATGAGCTTGTAATTAATTTATTTTCTTTATTTTCTGTGAAATCAAACACATGACTAATGATAATTAAACGTCCGCTCGCTGTCCGTGGTGCTGAAATACGCGCCGAAATAGGTCCGATGTTTTCACTGCTCTCACCAAGTCGTGCATTACATGCAGACATGAGGTATTATGAATGTGAGAAACAGCTTCATGTCCTTTGAAGCAGTTTTCAATAGCATAGTATGTACTTCTGACAGGTCAAAGACCAAAGTGAAGTTTTATATAAGTTCATATTTTTGTATCATCAGTAGCTCTGCGACGTCATGTCATATTGCCGTACCTTAGCTTTTGCTGAAACGACGCCCCTGCGCAGAACATATGAGTCTTACACAGACTATTGTGTTTAAAATAGCCTATCAAAACTATTAATAGTTCTGTAGCAGTGGACTATTTATGAACATCTGGTAAGAGTTGCTGGTGAAAGCAAATAAATCTGTCCACCCATTTTTAGTGTCTCTATTTTCCTCCAAGACCTTTACATTTTTGGATTTTGAGTCCATAGCTAGCATCTCTAGGGAGATTCAAGACTAGCCGCCTTTACTGAGGTTCATTTAGACATGACCTGAGCAACATGTAGAAAATGTGCCAGGACATAGCCATAGTTGACAAAATGTGGAAAAATTTTGTAGGCTACATATTTTTTACAATTAGAGAATGTAAAAATTTCTTTAGGCCCACAACAATGATTAATATAATTAAAAGTGTTTTTTAAAAAAAAAAGAAAAAAAAAGAGAACACTATTCAATGCTATTTTGAAAAAAAGAGATGCTATTCATCCCCATTTTTCTTTTTCTTTTCTTTTTTTTTTTTAAATTTTATTTGAAAATAATCTTATCAACCTGCTCTCAGACAGAAGGCAAATATTTCCCCAAATGTTGAACACATCCCCTAAAATTAACACTGCATATAAGTGAATGAATGCATGAAAAAATGATCAAATTCACACAGAGGCAACCAAAGTCATGTTGCTAAAACCACTGTAGAGGGGCCAAAGAGCTGCATATGGCTCTGGAACCACAGGTTGCCTACCCCTGTCCTAAAGGAAATATCTAAGTCTTTAGCAGCTAAATGCTCCACTGTGTTCACCAGCTATAGTGTCTAAGGCTGTCTGTCCCATGTTTGGTGACAGCAAAGTAGCCTGCAGTGGGTTTATCAGAGCTTTGACACTGAAAACAACAAGTCGATGAGAGTGAACCAAACAACTGTAGAGTCGACTACCAATTCTCTATGGGTTCGTCAGCACAAGTGACACCTGCACACTACACACTGATCATTGTTAATATAAAAACAATGATCATTTAACCCTCGCTCACATAAGTGACACTCCCCTTTACAAGCCTGGAAAGCTAAAGTTTGTTATGATGCAGTCTGATAATGATCTTCCACGATGCTCACTTCCCTCCTGTGTTTTACTGAGACAAACCCCTCGTTCCTGTTTACCTACTCTCATCTTCATGTGTGTGAGTTCCTCTGAGATTTCCTTCTCACTGTTTTTCCCCGACTTAACACATGTTTCTCTCCCGAGCGTTTGAGCCGATGTTGCTATTATTTATTTTACTTCTTTTCCCCCACCTGTTGCAGTGGGCATGAAATAGCGTGACTTAGCAGATGTTATATCCTGTTCAGCTATTTGCAGTTCAAATTCAATTCACAGTGGTTGTACAGACCATTCTCAGCTGCTTTTGGGCTGTTAAACACATCTCAGTCGCTGGTCTCAGTGGTGAAACTGAACATTTTCCTTCCACACAAATACACAGTAAATTGCTGTATATTTACATATCTGCCTTGCTGCCCATAATTTAGAGCCCTGCCATAGCTGCTTGTGTATGCACAGTATAATGTACCTGCAGCATAAATATTTTGTATGCATGGCCTCAGTCCTCAACGTGCTTTGCTTTCCTGACAGTAATCATTGTGCAACAGCAGCTATGGCATATTTGAATTGAGGAAGTCAGTCTTGAATCAAACAGTTCTGTCAATGATTTTGCTTCTGCATCTTTGGAATAAATTGCTCATTAAGGCTCCCCAGAAACTGGTTGCAATATGAGATGCTTGAGTGTATGTTTTCTGAATCCTGATTGACCTTCCTCTCTCTTAGGCTTACATGGATTATGAGACAATGGACCCTTGAGCACAGACATGCAGAAAGCCTCTCCTTAATGAAAGCAAGACACACACACTTTATAGTTGTTAAGCCTCTTTCTTTTGAAGTTATGCATCTCTTTGTAGTTGTTTTGTGTCTCTCAGGATGACTTTCACACCTGCCACGTTTGGTTCGGTTCAATCAAACTCAAGTTTGTTTGCCGGCTAAATGTGGTTCGTTTGGGCAGGTGTGAACACAGCACAGGTATGCATTGAAACAACCAGACGGAGACCTTCTTGAAGAGGTGGTCTCAGTTCAGTTACAAACAAACTCTGGTGCGGTTCGTTTGTGGTGAGAACGTGTTCCGACCTTGATCTGAACTGCAGTCACATGACACATTGTTTGGGTTAAACATGAGCATGTTACAGTCCTGGAGGATTATTAATGTGCACCTCCTCCTGTACTGCCTTAATATGCACATTCAGCACATCCAATGCATCAAAACATTGTTTTCTAGTTGGAGCCGCGCCTCGTTTTCAAACTGTATGGTTTGACTAAAATGAACAATGACAGCAATATAGTCCACGATGAGCAGCGCTAAAATCAACCTGCGTAGTTGTCCCTCCATTGTGACATTAGAAAGTGTCACATTTATCTTTTCGTAATCTTTGAGTCTCTTTGTACTTGTTTTATGCCCAGTCTCTTCCAGGTTGGTACATGTATCTTCAAGAGGCATTATGCAGGTAAAGGCCAGGGGGTCCCCTGACAATTTTGGCTGCCAGGCCTGTGCCTGGTTGGACTGTCAAGTAATCAATCCATATTCTTACCCCTCAGTCCTAATCTCTCATGAAAGTCTTGCTCACTTTCAATGACGACTACAGTTTTCCAGGTGTTGAAAGACTGGATGCTGTGTGGTTCGACCTCCTGTGCTATTTTATGTTCATTGCTGGCATTTTGTTTGTTTCCCATGAGGCCAACGGTTATTTCAAATTTCCCAACAGGCCAAACCTTTTTGCACACCAATCAAAGTTGCAGGAGTTTGGCCATGCTTGACTTCTCTGCGTAGGAAGACGGATCTAAATCTGCTTCCACTTTTGGCCTCAGTGATTGGTTTCTCTTGTGCCTGAATGCGTTTGAATCCCTCTGGAGCGTCTGCACTTCAAGGCTCACAATGCCTTATTTCTATTCTTCAGCTTGAACCCACTGGTGAAATATATATAGGGGCTGTGGAGGTGTAAATTGCTACGTTTGGGATACTTACGATTAAATGTGCTGTGAAGAGAAGAACAGGAAAGAATAAGTCAGGCTATAAAGGGCAGCTGCACAGTGCTGAAAACAGGTGTGTAGAAGTTTTCAGCAGAATAATCACCATGTAATTATAATAGGCCGCAACATGTCATCACAGGAAAGCAGGTGTAATTAATATCATTAAATGGCTGGCACATGTGTTGGGCATGTTGTTGTCATGACTCGCTTGGGCATCAAAATATAATCATTAATGGCTAGCATGGCTCTGTCAAAAGTTTAAAAAAGCTCCTACCACTATTTTAAACTCACTAAGTAACATGGTGTATCATTTGTTTAATTACTGCACAGACACAAATGTAACAATGATGTTTTTCAGCGGAGTTACATGCTGTAAATAATTCCAGCATATTTAAAGATAAGCTAACATCCTGTCATGATCATTTGTAGTCTCTAGGATTTTGTTTGTTGGGTTTTCTGTTTGTATTATTCCTTGTTTCATTCTTCCCTAAGAAGGACTCATCCTCCCAAGGAAGGATCCTTGACTTTGAGGAAACACCATCTGTCAGCCCCGCCCTGATTAGTTTCACTCACCTGGTTTTCCTCCCCCAGTTGGTGCCTTTCCCTCATTTACCCAGCTGCACACCTACCCTGCGTTAGCCTCATTGCTCCTTCCCTGCTCCGATCAGCCTATCAGCTCCCTGTCTGTTCTACTCATCACTTTATTCCCCTCACCTGAGCTTCTCCACCTGCAATTCATCCCCTCATCAGAATAGTTTGTGTTAAGTCCTGGCTTTCAGTTCAGTCTTTGTTGGATGCTTGATTTTGGTTGTGTGATGTTTAGTTGCTGTTTCTGTGGAATAGAGAGCGGTCTATTTGAGTTCCTGTGGTCTGCTGTCTCTCCTGCGCTGGGTCCACCTTCGCCACACCACACGACACATCCCAGCGTCACCTATGTACTTAAAGAAATATTCAGTGACATTTGAGGAAATATGCTTAATTTATTTTATTTATTTTTGCCAAAAGTGCTTGTGTTAATTAATTCAAATGTTTATTTAACACTTAATTAAGGGAGACCCTCAGTTTTAATGATGCCAAGCATGAACAAGGACATTAAAAACAATCAATAAGCAACCAGAGACTGTCATGCATACCAATTAAAACAGAAATACATTCATACAAACAACAATAGCAACAAATGCTAGCCAAAAGTAAAAATACAGGATGAGAAACATGTTATAGTATAGTTTATAGTATAGTTTTATAGTTTATAAATGAACAAATACCAATGCTTGTCCCACCTCACAGCCAAATGTGGCCATCCAACATTTAGGTAAAGGTGGCAGTGATGGATGCTGTAAGAATCACCTGTGATGAACCTCAGGGCTGAGTGGTGGACAGACAACCGTATATAACAACCCCATAATGCTAAACAGACAACAATACAAATTCTACTATTCTTTTTCTATGAGTTATTATCTCTGTACAGAAAACAAAGTATTGTTCTCAGTTTGGTAGTCAGAGTGTCAATATGGTGCTTCAAATTAAGATTGTCGTGTGTGTGCATTAGGTGCAGAGCTGGAGCCAGGAGGTATTTAGCTTAACATAAAGGCTGGAAGTGAGGGGAAACGGTTTGCCTGGCTCCATCCAAAGTTTAAATATCCACCTACCAGGATCTCTATAGCTATAATTAACACTTTGCATTGTTTGTTTAATTCTGTGCTGGAACTATTTTTTTGGCAAACAGTGGAGGGCGGTGCAGCGATATCCTGGAATCATTTATCATTCTTTTTTTTTTTTTTTTTTTTTTTTNTGCAGAGCTGGGCCAGGAGGTATTTAGCTTAACATAAAGGCTGGAAGTGAGGGGAAACGGTTTGCCTGGCTCCATCCAAAGTTTAAATATCCACCTACCAGGATCTCTATAGCTATAATTAACACTTTGCATTGTTTGTTTAATTCTGTGCTGGAACTATTTTTTTGGCAAACAGTGGAGGGCGGTGCAGCGATATCCTGGAATCATTTATCATTCTTTTTTTTTTTTTTTTTTTTTTTTCCCCTATTTGTCTGCATTGGTCTTCATAGCTTAGCGCCACAAAAGGGTGTAAGCTTCTTGTGAAGATTGATGCACTGTTAATCTTGCAGTCAAGTATTTTATACCCATAATGCG
>NC_065517.1:28203812-28245017 GCF_006386435.1 Epinephelus moara | reverse complement strand
AGCATACCGAGCACTTCTAGCTTCTTGTTGATGGATTCCAAGACGCTAAATTCGGAGGATAATAAGTCTTGTGTATCGGTGGCTGAGTCGGTCTTCTTCCTCTTATTTGGGTTGTCGGCAGGACCCTCCATGACGCACTCGTAGTAGTAGTGATCGATAAACTCTTCTAGGTCCTCCACTCTGGCTGATGGTGCAGGCTGGAGTTGTCACCCGTTAGGTAATTATATTTGTTTGGCTAGTTTGTNTCGGTCTTCTTCCTCTTATTTGGGTTGTCGGCAGGACCCTCCATGACGCACTCGTAGTAGTAGTGATCGATAAACTCTTCTAGGTCCTCCATAGGTAATTATATTTGTTTGGCTAGTTTGCTGATATCTAATCTAGCAGCTAGGCGCCGCCATGTTAAATCTCAAAATCTCACAGTGGTCTCGCGGTCTCACGCTGCCATCCGGGTGCCACTCATTTATCATTCTAAATGTATACATACTGTGCCTCAGAGATACCAATTTCTGTCTGTTTTCTGCTCCTCACCATCCAGTTCAAACTAAAGAGGTGCTGCAGCATGATTCCAGCATATTTACACCCACAGATAATGTCCATGTCTTTGTGGTTTTGAGAGAAATTAAAACCAAACTGCATAAAAATCATATGGTAGCAGAGAGGGGACTTTCTTATTTCATGTATTCCACTCTTTGAAGGGACTTTGGAAACATGTGCTTTGTCTCAGTTCACATTTTTCTGTACCAACACATTCTCACGTCGACCTCGTCACATTGAGGTTTGGTCATGGACCTTTCACGTCCAGATACCACATGTAAGGTACCCTGGGTGCCTTGGTTGTTGACGTTCTGGGATGCCATAGGCCCGTTTCCACCGCAGGAGCTTTGGGGTAATTTTACAGGGCCGGGGCCGTTGGTGCGTGTCTCCACCACAGGAACCACACCCGAAGGACAGAGTTCCGGAACTTTTACAGGGGCTAAACAAGTCCCTGCCTCGGAGTAGGTACTCAGAACGGCCCTGAAAAACTCCTGGGTGGGGCTTGGGGTTTACTTGGTGCTGATTGGATATACTCAAGGCGGGATGTGACGTCAACAGAAAGCGACAAAATAGCTGGCATTTTTAAAACTCAGCAGACGCACAACGATTACATCACATCCAGAGCCCGGTAAATTTACAGGAACCTTCCTCCTACTCCGCCCTCTCAGTGGAGACACGGCAGTTGAGAGGGCCGAGCGAGAGGACGTTCCTGTAAAGTTCCTGCCCCCCAAATAGTACCAGGAACTTCTTCAGTGGAAACGGGCCTCATGTCAAGTTACGTCTGTTTGTCTTCGAGTATCGTACTAACGTAATAGGACTACTTTTTTCGTCAGTGTCTGATGCTGCAAGTCGCTGCCTAAGCACTGGATTTCAACAACTTCGGAGTGAGACTGGGTTGTCTGTATTTATTCTTGCCATTTTAAGCGTATAAGTGTGTTCTGACTGAATACCTGAATGGTGTTCAGCATTCCCTTAACAACAGTTACAATGACATCCTGCAAAAAGGCACACACAAATTAGCTTACCTCTAATGATGTTGCGTACTTAACATAAAGTTATGTACTTAACGAAAAGTTATGGAGGTTAGATTAAGGCAAGTAAAGTTACTGTGGTTACGTAAGAAACATGGTGAATGACTCTAAGTTAACTTATAATTCACACAGTTTTTAACATCAGTCTTGTGGGGAAAGTCCTGTGTTTTGTGACCCATGCACCAACCCAGCCTTCCTCCTTACGGGACGGCTTCTTTCTTAACTTCCATCAGCAAATTGGTGATTGCAACCTTCCCAAATATATGAGTTATACACAAAAAGCCTGAAAAGTTGAGTGTGGAGCACTGGAGACTTCTCACCCTCAAAGGTCACAATCTTGGCTACGTAGCAAAAGGGAAGAGACCATCAAACCAGTGAAAATGGCCATCGAGAAAGTGATTGCGGTTGCTGTGTTGAACAAGCCGGAAGATATTTCGGTGAGAATTGTGTTTGAATGTTGACGGTAATGCGCCATCTGGTGGCAATTTGCCACTAAAAATAAGAACAAGTATGCAAATGTTGCAATTGCTATTTCCAGTAAGAGCACAACAGCTTTGTTTGGTTTGAGACAACATTACTCTGTCAGATTTTATGCACTATGCAAGTACATAGTGTACACAGTGTCCTAAATGAAGCGTATGCAAAAGGTCTGAGTTTTTTTTTTAATCTGTCATCCGAAAAAAAATGTTGCACACTGACTACAATGTGTTTTATTGTTATGTTCATTGCAAATATTTACAATACATGAGAAAATGAAAAGACACATTTCCCCCTTCGCCTCTCTCCCCTGGAGTTACTTCTCTCGCTGTCATCACTCCCTCCTGTCTTTCATTTGGCACTGCAGCTGCATGAAGGGGTGGAGCTGTCCTCCCTCTCTGTCTCCACATTCTGTTTGCGGTCCACATCCTCCTCCTCCTCCTCCTCCTCCTCCTCCTCCTCCTCCTCCTCCTCCTCCTCCTCCTCCTCTTCATCCTCATCATCATCATCCAACTGAAAATGACTTTCTGACCGGTTGAAAGTGAGCTATCTGAGTTGTGAAATGATTCTGTGGGCTCTGTTCCTCTGTCTTGTCAAGGCCGTGTCCCGCCGCCACATTTTCCTCTCTGATTCTTGTTTAAACATCTCTCGAAAGGCTTTGGACTCAGTGTGCAAACATGATTGACACAATGTGAAGTTGTATTTATTTTTAGACATTCAACACGATTTCGAGCGAAAAAAAAAAACTGACTCAGTGTGCACAGGCCTTTACAGTCAGAATCCTATAACTTATGTTCCAGGTTGCACCAGACTGAGTCGGCCTATTCTTGATGCACGATCTGTCATGAAGTCGTCCCTTCCCAATCTAATAAATTACATTTTAAGTGTTCTCCTTATGGTCTGCATTGAGGAATGACGCATCTAAAACCCCACAGCAGGAAGTAGCAGGAAATATCCACTGACTGGTGTCAGAAATAGAGTCACAGAGAGATTAAACCTATTCTGAGACAGAACCTGCAGGTGCACTGAGGCATTAATACTACACCTTTCAGACAAAAGACATTGGTTGAACTTGCAGGGGTTGGCTGACGTGGAAAGCAAAATGGATTTTAAATAAATATGAACAGTGACAACAGTTATGACTCCGGTGACTCACTGACCTCCACATCAGCCTTGACAGCTCTCTGCTGAGACTGAACAGTGCAGATGATGCTAAAGGCTACACATCTTAAATTTTTTTTTTGGACTTCAAACTAAAAAAATAATTCAATCCACCTAAAAGAAGAAAGAAGTGGTCTAAATATCTGAAAGAAAATATCAGTCTCAAGAGCACTTTTGTAAATTGTTTAGAAGGAAGAACTGGGAGAACCAACTCCTTCAACCTGTTCAAAGAGAGCTTGAAAAGCAAATTGCAAGTTCCCAATATATTTCAAGGGCACAGAAGCACCCTGACATCTGGGCTGCGCTGTCAAATCACAACTGTGTGTAATGGAGTAGAAATCTGTCCAGACCTGAGCTTGTGAAGTCATTTTTAATGCCTTGGGCAAAGACTTACAGCTGCACAGCCTGTCAGGGACGCTTCAACATCTCACAAAAAATCTGCCAGATTTTGATGAGATATCAATGAGATACTCTGAAATACTCATGTAAGACTGTGAATGCACAGTAAATCCCTGACAGGAGTGAATAATGAAATGATTCTTACATCCGGAGAACTTTTGGGACCTTTTTTCTAAAAGTAATATTCAAGGTATTTTGAATTTCATATCGTTGGGTCGCTGTCATTACTATTTATCAAGGACACTTTCTCTAACTATATATATTCATGCTCCACAGGGAGTATTGAAGCAGTAAAGGTCAGGAAGTCATTCATCCTCTCAGCGTGAGAGGATATCCTATCTGCAACACTCTGGACATGGCAGGAAAATGCTGCGATATTCAGGGAAAGGTCAAAGTTTAAATCATTTCCCTCTGGATTTAAGAGTTGGTCTTTGCTGTCAGGTTGACTTTCAGACTTGGTTTCCTGATTATGTGAATGAAAAGGTCAGTGATCATAACAGGCTTGTTTGACACAGGTTTTATTCGTTGTTAGAGGAAATAGAGCTGACACTTGCGTCATGAGCTGATTGAG
Organism: Epinephelus moara; assembly: GCF_006386435.1. Lineage (NCBI taxonomy): Eukaryota > Metazoa > Chordata > Actinopteri > Perciformes > Serranidae > Epinephelus > Epinephelus moara. The sequence continues at coordinate 28,240,844 of NC_065517.1, read as the reverse complement.
TTTTTTATTTGGACTAAAAATACCCTCTAACTTAAACTCTGAAAACAATTTCACTGCTACTTAATTAATCTTGAAGGAACAGTTAAACATTCTGAGCTTCTTTAGCTTACCATTTTGGTCCACACTAAAAAATCTAAACAACTATTGGCATGAAATTTTGCACAGACAGTCATTCGTGGATTGCATTTCTGCAAACATTCGGGGGCTCAGCTCATGATTATTTTTCCCATTTATAACAGCTATATGGATGTTTTTCCAGCCAGTTGAAAGAAAAAAGACTGCCTGAAAAATCTGATAAGGGAAAATGATAGCTGCCAAGAGAAAAAATCATCCTGCAAAGCCAAAATCCTATTTCTGTATGTTATTGTTCTCAACTGTCTTCATCATTCTGAAACCAGAACACAACAAATGTCGAGGATGATGATTGTTACATGTTTGCCACCTAAAGAGAGTTGTAAAAATATATATAGAGGGTAGGAAATGGACGTAAACAGCATCGTTAGTCTTGAAACCTATTTTTGCTTTACAATGCTGGAGTAGAGTTCACAGAAGGTTAGGTAAACTTTAAAGTCCCAAAGGTGCAATCTGAGATACAGGCAGTAGTCGTGAGCACAGAAAACAGACAATACAATACAAACATACAGAATCAAGTAACACACTCATTCATTCATTCATTCATTTCCCGTAACTGCTTATGTTGTTCGGGGTCGTGGGGGGTTGGAGCCTATCCCAGCTGACACTGGGCGAGAGGCGGGGTACACCCTGGACAGGTCACCAGACTATCACGGGGCTGACACATAGAGATAGACATTCACGGTCACATTCACATCTACGGACAATTTAGAGTCACTAATTAACCTGCATGTCTTTGGACTGTGGGAGGAAGCCGGAGTACCTGGTGAAAACCCTGGTTCAAACCCTAACCCCCTAACCCACCTCTTGATGTGAGGCGGCAGTGCTAACCACTGCACCCCTGTAGTATCACACACTGTCAGGGGTAAATCACTAACAATAAGTGGTCACTGCTGGTAAAGATAAGCGATGGCAGACGGAACAAAGGACGATCTGTAAGACTTAGTGCAACATTTAGGGAGGCAAACCTTGGCCTTGAAGCATCTGAAAGTCAACATGAAGGGGATGTTGACAGTCAAAGGATTGAGATTTAGAGGTGAATGAATGTTCAGCTGACGATTCTGCTAAAATAAATCCATGCTATAACAATCTGGGCCGCTCTGACTGCAAATCAGGGATCCCCAAAAATCGTAAGTGCTATATCGTAGGCAACTGGACTTGCTTGCGTTTCTTGAAGATGTTTTGCCTCTCATCCAAGAAGCTTCTTCAGTTCTAAATGACTGGTACAGAGTTGCAGGTTTTAAACCCTGGATGGGATCTTGGATGAGAGGCGAAACGTCTTTAAGAAATGCAAGCCAGTCCAGTTGCCTACGATATAGCACTTACGATTACCATGACCTGGATGACTGAGAATCTTCACCGACAAGATCCCCAAAAATGTCAAGTAAATATACAGACTTGAATATTTGGACAACATTCGAAGCTTGAGCCCCAGAAGTCCCCCCTGCCTCCACAAATGAAAAACACAAACCAATTTTGCCCAGAGATTGCGCTATAGGGCCACAACGAATCCCATGCTGCCTTTTCATTTTTACAAAGAACCAAACACCGACGGCATCATGCTGCCCCAGAGTGTGATTTCCGTCAGCATGCCGACATAGTGGAAGAAAAAGAAGCGTGACGGGTGTGACAGAGTACACAGCCTCTAGTGTTACATATAACGTATGTGTCAGCAGGGCTTTATAAACAATAACAACAGAACAACTTGGTAGCAGCAATCATTGAACCCCGCCTGTTCAAACTGGCTTATTCACCCTCACAAACACCCTGTGTTTCCCCTTTTATGCCTACAGTAGTACTGTTTCATCCCAGCTCCTTTGTGTCTGCTCAATTCATATCTCTTTGGTTCTGTCTGTTTTATACTCGCTGGCATTCACTCGCTGTCCCTGTTGTATGGTGACTAATCTCGTCTTCTGCTTGGAGGGCGAAGAGCTCCCAATTCTCATTGTCCACCCAGTTTGCAGATATTTTCAGCTGCTGTCTTTCTTGTTTGAGTTAGCTGCTAGTTACCGTCTGCTCCTTTTTAAATCTCCCGACGGTGGGTCGCACACATAGCATTCTCACTCTGACCTCATCACATAAGGACGTTCGTTCATGGACTTTCCACGTCTAGATTCAATGTGCAATGTACCCTGAGTTGTTCCACGTCTAGATTCAATGTGCAATGTACCCTGAGTTGCTGATGTTCTGGGACGCCATTTCAAGTTCTGCCTGTTACATGCATTGTCTTCTTTCAAAATACACTTCTGTTTTCACAGGAAATTTATCGTGTACATACAGTCACTTTCAAAATAAAAGCACTACGTCGAAACAACAACACAAATTAACATTTTCTTTTTCCTCCAACAACAAACGCACATGGTTAGGTTTAGGAAAGAAGAACAGGGTTTGGCTTTATAATCTTACCGGACTTGAACACTGCTCTCTCAGGTGAAAGTCGGTGTTTGTACTCGTTTTTGTCCCGTCCCATTTGCCCCTGACGCTGCCAAGCACCATTAAACTGTAACAGTGACGGGACAGTCTTTTTCGTCAGTGTCCGACGCTGCAAGTCACTGCCCAAGCATTGTATTTCAATGACTTCGGAGTGAGGCTGGGGTGACATAACACATCGCCATAACGTCAGACCTGTCTTGCCAGCTCTCTTTTTACACAGACGTCAATAAAGTGTTGTTACTGTTGGTTAAGAGGCAATTCCGTTCTTTTAGAAAGGATGGCAAGACGGAGTAATGGTGTGAAATTCCTGCCTTGAACAGGCAGTGTAAAAAGGGCTACAGGGGGGACCTCACATTCCACTTTATATACACACAAAAGAGGCCCTGAAACTGATGTTAAGACTCCAGCACAAAGCACAAGCATAACATGGTCTTGTCTAACTTGGGTCAAGCCACACTAGCTGTTTACCCCTGCTGTTATTTATGCTAAGCTAATTGACAAGAAAGTGTAAAAATGGATGTCTCAAAATGTCACATGACTCCTTAAAAGCTGTATTCTCTGGAGACAAGTCAAATATCAATTTAACCGATTAAAAGAATCAAAGAAACTCCCATGCCTTTCCTTTTCATGTTTGTATAATGGACACACGTTCTATTAAGCCGAGGTCGTCAATACAGTGGCTGGGCACCACATGCTACCGGCAATAAAAGGGAGCCACAATGGATGTCTCACAATGAAGGCAATCAAAACAGTATTTCCAAAACCAATACTCTCCAACTTATTCAATAATGCATTCTGTGGTCACAGCAGCTCGACATAATGAGTGCAAAGAAACTAATTCTTAAAAAAAAAAGACAAAGGAAAAGACACTATGAGGCCAATTATGAGCTGACTAATACTGTTGAATAAGGACCTGTCACAGTAAGCCATTCCACCCACACTTACAACCCACCCACCCACACATACACACAATCCTACCTCACACCCACACACAGACACACACAACTCGCCCACGCACAGTTCCAGCTTCCTCTCGATGTGTGAGGTTACCACCACTCTCACCATGTACTTCTCCAGCTCCAGTGGTTGGTGGCTGAGTCACAGTTTTTCTCTGATGTCACTGTAGACAGAATCACTAATGAACCACCCAACCTCCAACCGTGCTCTGTGGTCGTCTGTCTGCAGGATACTAAATACTCCCTCTTTGAATCTGAGTTTATTTCAAGCAGCCGTTTGAAGCTTTGAGTTACTGCGTGGATTCACTAATGCAGTAAGATCGTAAAGTCTTTTCCCTTTAATATGTTAAGACTGCTTACAACAAAACTTTTGAATTCTACAAAATAAATGCCTGTACATTTGCTATTTACCAAATGAAATGAGTCTGAAGGATTTTTTTAACACTCAAAATCACCTTTCCTGTGCCAACAAAGAGCTCAAATCTATTGGTTTCTTTGGGTCTATTTGAAGGGCACAGAGTCATGGGTCCTGTCCTCTCTGTGTAATGCAGCATCTAAGGATGCGCTTATGGTCCTGTCTGTCTGTTGACAGGGAAGAGGCTGTGATGTGACGCACAATGTCACTCTCTATCTTTAGAGTCATTAAGTAACCTGTCAGCTTGCATTAAGGAAAACCGTCACAGACCCTGATCAGAGTGAGTTTCATCTTGATGTCGCAGATTGCATGTTGTATTTCTGTGTCTGGGTCATAGGAAAGTAGAGGAAGGACTGTGGGAGAGTTGTACAGTACAAAGAGAAATCATCAGAACAAAAGGTATGAGGCAAACAGGCACAAATGAAGCAAAGGCGTCAGTGCAGAAACTCATGAGCGGCAGCCTTCTCGATCCACGATGTGCTTGTGAGCTATGAAGAACACTTTGTAACTTGTGACTCAGATCAGTTTGTCAGCACTGATCCATTATCATGTCTGTCATTGTGTTTTTTTTTATTGAGCTGCACAGAACAGCCATCTGCAGGTTGTTTATCTGGGACAAGTGCTGTACAAAACTCTCTATGACAAAATAAGTGACTTATGTAGGAACCCACCTGGACAAATTATTAAAAAACTTTAAAGTATAGGAATGCAATGTATTATCCACCCATACATTGATTTTCAACTGCTTATCTAGAGCCAGGTCGCAGGGGCGGCAGGCTGAGCAAAGCACCCCAGACGTCCCTCTCCCCAGAAACGCTTTCCAGCTCTTCCTGGGGGACCACAAGGTGTTCTCTGGCCAGATGACATATCTAATCCCTTGAGAGTAGGTGTTTCTGTGGTGATCTGGAGAATTCAAGGATGAGGCCGATCACAGAGTTCTTTCTTAAAATGATGCTCTGACATATTTAATTTGACCTTGGGCCAACTAAAATTAGTCTAACTTGTCCATTCATCAGTAAGCCTAGCACTTCTGACGCCATGACGTCTGTCATAACGGAACATGATCCCCTAGGGGTATTGACCAAGTATCCACTGGTCAGTGGAGATGTAAAAATACATTCTAACATCCCTCCAGCGGGTTCTGGTTCTGCCCCGGGGCCTCCTACCAGTGGAACGTGTCCGGACACCTCCAGCAGGAAGTGCCCAGAAGACATCCTGATCAGATGCCCGAACCACCTCAACTGACCCTTTCGACATGAAGGAGCAGCGGCTCTACTCCGAGCTCATTTCGGATGTCCGAGCTCTTTATCCTATGTCTAAGGCTGAGCCGAGCCTTATGAGGAAACTCATTTTGGCCGCTTGTATCCACAATCTCATTCTTTCAGTCTTTACCCAGAGCTCATGACCATAGGTGAGGGTTAGGACGTAGATGGACCAGAAAATAAAAGTTTTGCCTTCCAGCTCAGCTCTCCCTTCACCATGATGGTCTGGCACAGCACCCGCATCACTACAGATGCTGCGCCAAACTGCAGATCCACCTCACGGTCCATTCTACCCTCACTTATAAACAAGATCCCGAGATACTTGAACAACTTGCTAACACCCACCCATGCAGTGTGCTGGTACAAAACAAAACAGAATCCTACTATAAAAGTATTTTTGACCATTTTTGTCCAGACACACTGCTTTGATGTGTATTTTTTAAAATTGCCAAAAACGACTGAAAGCCCCAATCAGCTGATCCTGCTAATAAGTAAAGCATACAGTATGTAGCTAATGCATGATATGGGTTGTTTTTCTGTGACATAGGCTTAAAACTATTTAAAAAAGACATAAATGTATCACATCTTTGCGCTGGGTTGCATGTTTCTTCATTGCCATGAACATGGACACTGTAGTTTTGAGCCAATCCCTGATATACTGTCCTGCTACCAAAAATACTCATAAGAGCACCAAATGTGTATTCATCCGCCACTGAAAATAGTCCCTTTCAAATACATTATTTACTTCTGTTTGAGTAAGATTTGCTTAAAACTACAGTGCCCAGGTGTTTGGGGCAGTGACTTGGCCTTTTTTAAACTATGACTTTGTGAACCATTTTTAACAATTTATGTCTTCAGTTGCAACCAGTGGGCTCTGGGCTGAGTGCCCAAGACAGGAGAGATGAACTATTGCATTGTCTTTTTGGTCCTTCAGTGGGATGTGTTGAGTAAAATATAGAAATACACCATACTTGTCCAACAGCTGAAAGAAAGAACAGTGACCTTCAGGGTTTTTTTTTTTTTCATAGAAAATGTTTTATTCTAAACCTTCTGAAAAGTTTGTTATGATCTGAAATGACATACCCACATTAATATTTGAACATACTGGAAACACATGGTTGCCATATTATCAAAATCAAAGCAGAGCCTGCAATTATAGACACATCTGATCTATAAACACTGGAAGTAACATTTAAAGTGGCATGCAAGACTTGATGGAATAATGTGGCTTTAATGTGGACACTGACCCTCACATGTATATCAGCAAATGTTTTTACAGAAGAGGTTATTGGGAAATTCTAAAGAAAAGAGAGTTAACAAATTTGTTTGCCTTGACATAACGGGTCTCATTTAAAAAATATTTTCATGCATACATTTTTGGAAGTTGACCCAATCAAAGCTGTTTATGAAAAATGGATCTTAATGTCACTGATGCACAATTTCATAACAGTGCTATCTGTTATGATGATTACGACTATGATTGGTGCATAATCGTGTTTTTTATGGCGTTGTGTTTTTTAATTAAATGAAGGCCGGTGGCTTTGAAAAGCCTGTAGCTGTTTTCACAGCATACCCACTGAGCTAATTGAACTCCTCTGCGTACATAAATCACAATGTTAAATCATAAATGTGCTTACATTCATAATGAGGCTCATCTCTGTCGTCATGAATGAATAGGTACATTCAACATGCTTGAACTGGGATTCTGATGCAGCAACAGACTTAATTAAAAAACTGTCACCAGGGAACAGAAGAGGAGGCCCTGTGAAAATGCTGTGGGTGGAAATTAAATGAGTTTTATCAAACCCCAATACACACACGCATTCACACGTACATTCATGCACACAACCACTTACTGTAAACACAATCATGCATGGGTATCCTGACATATGGCCTTAGCCTGACAAATTATGTAACGTGTCATTGACAGCACTCCTCGACTTTCTTCAGCACTGACAGCTCTCCTCTGAGTGGCTGTCAATCACACGGCTGACTGAGAAAACGCAATGGGATGAATTCTGGGGGCTTCGCTTTGAGCAGCTGCACTAAATCTCACACTGCTTCCCCACAGGTATTAATGTATAGTAGTCTTTCTGTCAGTGTATTGCCAGTCAGTACAACATACAGTGTTTTGATGCTATTGGTTGCTTTTTAGAAACACAAGAACACATATAAATATTTTTTTTCCAGAAACTCAACCATGTTTGAAAGTCACCCATCCTTATTATCCTGTTCTTCATTCTCTTTGCTTCACAATCTCTTCATGTTTCCTCTTTGACATGATTACACATGACAGCTGATGACCTTACAGTACGTCAGCCAGTGCTCACACTTGGGGCAACCTTTTTAAGAAAACCAGGAGATTCAGAACAGAAAAAAGAGCAAACTCACAACCTGGTAATACTGTCCTACTAGTCTGTCCTAGACTGGGCTGCACCAGCTAATTGTGAATCTATTGCTGATTGTGTGTGTAAAGTCCTTCATGATTTCTTAATAAGGGCTAGCTAGTTCACACTTGGGCCAGTAAACTCTGGCAATGTCTTAGCTAGTTAAGACTTTATTGATGTGCAAATTAGTTTCTAGTAAACATCTGTAATGACTTATAATCTTATTTCCAGTTTTAGGAGGCAGAGCGATATATTAAGCTTGTCACCAGAAAAATGATTGGCATTGGAAGTTGCTGCAAACCATGGATACCTTACATTTGTAAGTTACTATGTAGTGGATACCTCAAAAATTTGATTTACATTGTCTCTTGCTGGTAAAATTACTTCTGATACCTCATACATTATTTGAAGAATATCAACTTTTGCCATCAAACAGAAGATTTAGAGTCCCACAGACTCGACTGAACTGCACGAGGAACTCATTTGTTCCTGAGCCTGTCAACCTATTAAATCAATGTATGGTTTCTCAGTATCCTGGGTCGGACACTGAATGTTATAGTTAATAAGTAATATATTGCACCACATCCACTTTTCATAATGTCTGTTATGAGTTCTAGCATTTGTTGTATGATTTTGATGTTTGGTTGAAAGTTATTTTTGTTTTTATGTGTATTTATGTTAAACAGTTGATGTCCTGAGATTCAAGACAAATTTCAAGTTTATTCTGACAAATCAAATCAAATCAAACAATGCTGTGGTTAATGTATGGTTATGTTTAGGTATCACTTGGTTAAGGTAAGGAAGAGATCATTTTTGGGTTAAAAAAACTGTTTTGGTGACACAACCATGGCTAGAGAAGCCGTTGAGGTCTCATAAAAATCATCCATTTTTCACATCACAATCCTTGCTGGAGACACAGCAATAGCTTGGTAAAAAAAACAATCACTTTTCGTGGAACTATTGCTGGTGGAAAGCAACAGGTTGCCAAAAAACCCATTGTGGTGGCCAAAAAACCACTGGGATCACAATGATGACACGCCATAAAATAGCCATTTTTGTCATTTGCTGGTCTTTTACAGTGGTCTGCAGGGTGACACACCAACCATCACCTACTGATGACAAAGTCAGCTCCTGTTCTCCATCACTTACATAATGATACAAATGTATCCATGGTTTGCAGAAACGTACAATTCCAACATATTTTCCTTGCAAATGGGATGCTGATAAGCTTTAACAATGCATAATGCAAAGATAGGGAGGTGTGTTTTTCTGACTTAGTTTTCGCAGTTTAAAATGAGTGGGGAAATATGCTAACCATTATTTGGTTATTTAGTGTAACTGTATTGGTATATCTTTTAGTTTGTGCTCTATTGTGTCATTTTTGTCAACGTAGTTTAAAATCTTTAATAAATAGCTAAGCGTCGGGTCAGATGTGTTTAATACTTACATTACCTCTTGTAGTCATCATTCTCAGTGGGTAATAAATTAGCAAGTTAATGCACTTTTTGGCAGTAAATTTAGTTAGCCATGTGACTTTTACATCAAATGGGTGTACATTTTTAGTAAAAAGGAATCTCTACATCTAATCTAAGACCAAGTCTGCTTGGTGCAAGCTGTTTAAATTTAGTGATGTATAAATCTCCACCTCATCACTAGACTATGTTTTGAAACTAAGGAGCTGGTGCACCTGCCACATTTTTAACACAAAACACTCCTTTCTACATGACGACCAAGGTATTACAGTAATTTGGTTTAGCAGACAAGTAGGCTTGGTTTGCCACATGGTATACTGTCTTGTAAATGTATTGTAAATGCATTTTAATGCTACAAACTGTAAATAGCACGGTCAAACGTATTGAGAATATTCCAGCATGTCGTGCTGGTTAAAAGCACTGAATAACACCATGAGACACACAATCCAAACCACTCAACTGGGAGACACCAGAACCTAAAATATCCTTGCATAATGCATGAAGCAATCCATTCCCATCCTTGCAGAAAATTCTCATTTTAAGGGGCCTGTTTAAAGTATGAAATAAATTTTTGCTGTGCCATGACACTGCTACCATTTTTGTAATCTTTAATCGACACCAAATCAGCTGCAGAGAGGTGTTTATTTAAATCAATGCAACTCATACACCTCTAAAATCCTCATAATTTAGTCACTGCAGTGATATACAGTAAATAAAGGTTTCTGATGGTGTACATTCATCATTGGCGAGACATAAAGGATCTCATCTTCAACAGCTGAGGGAATATTCCCGTCCTTTATATCTGAAGGTAGTGACGAGAGCTGCAACATAAAAAGCAGTAAGGTAAAGATACCGCTTTTATTGCTACAGTACTGTACATGCCAGGATTTATTTCCAATTGGAAAAAAGACAGTGTTGTCACACCAAGTTTTAAGTTTCAATTTCATGATAAAAGAAAAAAAAAAACAGTGGATTAAATTTCTAGAAATCACAGAGAGCACTCCTGATCCTTCTGATCACACAGAAGTCCTTAAAACAGGATAGTTACTTTGGTATCGGGGAGAATGGGGTCTGATAAGTGAGCCTGGCACTGTGTGGTTGTAACTCAATATATTAAGACTGATAGGAAACGTCTAAATCACACTGGCAGACTGAAAGCTGACATTTTCCCAGTTGTTAAGAAACAGTTTTTCCACTCGGTTGCCATGCATACTGTAGATTCCTCTTTAAATAACTTAAGAAGTCCATGTCCTCCTCATCTGTTGGCCTCTTCTTCATACTGTTTTTATTCCAAGATGCCTTCTGAATATGTCCTTTTTAACTACTGTGCTCATATATTTATATATATATAACATATATAACAAGTATGAGTGGACAGACAAAGCGAATCTCAGTCCTTCATGCGTCACCATCCTCACATGTTTGCTAAGGCACAAGTGGATTATTCCTTAGGGTGAAAAGCTGAATGTCAGTCATGGAGGAACAAAAGCATCAACATTCGTCTCCTAAGCGAGGGCAGACTGATCGGTGAAATGCAAGGCATATAAATTCATACTGGAAGAGGTGTAAACTTAAAAGAGAAAAGCCACATTCCTTTGTGTTAGCGCAGGACTGCTGCCTCATCAAGAACAAGCGTTCATTGTTGATTGTGAAGTGCTTTCAGCAGTGAGGATCCTCTTTATCTGATGCAGATTTCAGGGCCTCTGGAAATTCAAAGAGATGATGAGCACAGATGCATCTATTGCTTTCTAGGTTTGATGAATGCATTTACCTCCTGTGTGTTCACGGGCTTGTTTGTGGCTATGTGAGAAGATGTCCAGTGCGCTGCTACCACAATATGGGCGTTCATTTCCTTCCTGCTCATTAGATAAGTTTGTTAAACTCATGCCTCTAAATACAATCATTTGTTCCAGTCTGGAGCACACTTCTGATTTGGCTCAATCGCTAGCACAGCTGTCGATCATGTTGGCATGGACACAATGAAAGGAAGTCTGTTCTCTGTTGCATGAATGGGACCTGAGAGCTGGAACATCATACGCTTTTGTTTGAGTTTCAATCACGCACATGAAAAGAGGGAGCTTGATGATTGATCTCTGTGAAGTCACTCTCGAGGTTTTTAATCAATGATTGGAGCACAATCCACTTAATGAATGCGCACGCACAGGTATTGTATCACAAATGCTCAGTCAATAAGCACTAAAGTGTGTATGTGTCTATAAGCTCTGTCCACCACCAGACATGTTTCACACAGTTTCCTGAATCTCATTTCATGCTGCTCCTCATTTGAGAGTTTCAATGATGGCGATCTCTCGCCGATCAGCGTAGTCTGGGCTGAGGCCATTCAGGTAGAGGCTGCCGTTCCTGGCGAGTGTCCCTGGGACAGGACTGAGAGAGAGAGCCATGTTGGGGTAGGCCTCTTTATCCTCACACAGGTTGGCAGACAGCGTCCTCTTGCCAGGAGTCATTTCCTGGTTGATGGTATTGATACCCAGCTCAGATGACAGCTTGCGCTTGATGGATGCAGCGCGCTGGAACTTGTCATAGATGTCAACGCTGAGTCGCCTCCGGGTTTCTTTGAACTCCGCTGACACATTTGCCGTCCACTCGGCTGCGTGAGCTCGAAACTCCCCAACCTGTATAGAGACACAGAAGATTAATGCCTGCAGGTGACTGAGCACAACGTCTTCCTCCCTATACAGCAAAACATCCACACATGCTACATTTTTAGCATGCCACGCCACAAAAACAGTTTCTTCCCGACTGCAGTAGGCCTCATCAACAAGACCCTAGACCCCCACCTTTTGGTGCCTTAATGGTTAACAAAGATCTACCATGCACGAAAGCCTATTCTTAGGCTAAAGGTATTATTCATTCATTGGTGTCAGACATGATAGGTTAATAGAACTGACCACCTAAATGTCAACAACTGACCAATGATTAATGGAGTTCACTCATGTGAACTTAAATGCCATTACTGTTCATTTGCACAGACTTCTTTTTAAATGCTTTGGCTGCTCTCCAATTAATGATACACATGACCTTCATATATTATTCGCAGTAAATGTGAGTGTAACTGCAGATGTTGAGATTTAAAAAATAAATTATTAAAAATAATATATTTTCTTTGCGGCAGATGTGACGAGGTATAGATACTTATCAGTGTCGTGCTATTTAGAATCTGATTCAACTCATTCCTGAGTTATTTAGGAATGATTGTTAGTGATGGTTCAGCATTTTGGAAGATATGCTCATTCTCCTAGGAAAGGTAGTATCTGCATGGTCACTACCTGGAGCTCGCATAAACGGAGCCTGGGTTTGAAGGTGGCAGTGTTGTTTGGGCTGAGAAAGCCATGTGTAAGTAAGGTAAAGGAGGTTGTTGGGTTGGTGCGGGGAGCAGTAAGACCTGGCATTAGGGGAGTGTCTCTGGGACGCCGGAGATCACTGTCTAGCCTCCTGGAGGTGTCGTGGGACCAACTAGACGAAACACTGGTGAAAGGAGGTTCCCACCTGATGACCCCAAAGACATGTTAGTTATCACTGCTCACTGGTCTGTATAGTTAAGCCTTGCCATAATAGCTTATCATAGGGCTTAGGAGGTTATTCACTGAGTGCTGATCCTTTCTCTAGAGCACAAATTTCTTGTGTTTATTTGAACATCTTGCTGAGAGTTGCATGAGAAGATCGATACCACTCTCATATCCGTACATTACAGATGAAGCCGCACTAACAGTCAGATAGCTTAGCTTAGCAAAAAGACCGAAAACATGTAGGTAACAAAAAAGTTAACTGTCTGCAGGCTGAAGCCATGTGTTTACCAGACAAATGAGAGTGGTATCAATGTTCTAATCTTTTTCTTGGCAAGACAGCAAACACAGTTATTTGCCAAAATGTCTTCAAGAAAATATGCAGATTTTGTTCTCCAGGAACCAAGAAGTGAGATAAAGATGTTTTAGGGCCAGAGGAACTTTTTCATATCTCTAAGAAGCCCGTTTTTATTGTGTCCACACCACAAGAGCTAGCACTGGGAGTGTTTACTGTGCTCCTGAGAAGAATTCATATGAATGCCCCCTTGTTGTGGTGTTCACAAACTCATCAAATGAAATGTCCTGAAAGGTCAGAGTTTGCAAGTTGTGACGTGTTTGCTGACATTTTCAGAAATGGTGGAGGCCATGAACGTTAATTTAAGAATGAATGGTCAGTTGATATATTGTGATTTTAATCATGTACCCCTGCTCCACCAACATTAGCTCATGTACGCAGGTTATTAACACGTGGGTATACCCGCTAAAAATAGGCTATAGACTCCTTTCCCATTGCCAGTAGATCAGAGCTGTGTACATGGCTCCGCAGCGGACGAGCATGTCTTTCTGTGTGTGGGTTTCTTTTCTGGTGTGTCATGTCTGACGTCACAGACAGGTCAGTAGAGAGGAGCATAGAGACCAGTGAAAACGTTAAGGTGATTACTACTTTTTATGTATCTCTTACTCATTCAGTCTCTCAAACTCAGGGCAGACTAATTTGGATCAATGTTTGAGTGGAAACAGGCGGTATTTTGTGGTGGTGCATTGTTGCATCTCGTCGGTAGAGGAGCTAAAATTAATACGTTCACCCAGGTGTTGTGTTTCCATCAATGCTGATCGAAGCCAGAGGCAATAAATACCGTGACTACTCCAGAGTCACCTCACCTGGGTATGAATGCCGATTTAAAGCCTCTCCCACTGTATTTAACAGCCAAATGTTAGCCAGTGGTAAGTGTTTTTTTGTGTGGGAAAGGGCTATATAGAGGAAAATGTTGATATTCCCAGCAGCCTCATCTTTTTCGTCTGTCATAATGCCTTCGCATTTCTGACATGACCCCCTTGCTTGCTTGCTAAATTGCTAGCTTTGGTGGCTTCTAGGTGCCAACAGTAGCGTCCATGTTGCTGTTGCCTAGCAGTGGTACTCTCCTGACTTAAGAGGCAAACTGTGAATACGGCTTCCCATGTGGTGACCATGAGCTCACGAGTTCCATTTGAAGGCAGCATAGGAACGATTGTAGGTCTGGGAACGCTCTAGAGGGACTTTTTAAGCCTCTATTTCGGAGTAGATACTCTATCAGCACAAGAGAAACCTTGAATGTACAGTGATTGAGCCAATCCCATTGGCTGCATTGACAACAGACAACACATAACAAATACAACAGCTTATAATGAAAAAACCAAGACAAAACAGAAGACAACACGGACAAATGGACCGACAGTGAGGTCGGTTGGTGTGATGGTGGGAGTATCAGGCAATTCTGACTCATCAGCCAGCCTTTGTCACTGTAGCTTCCGTATTGATGGTGTGAATGCAAAGAGTCCTTGAAGGTTATGTAGTCCTCGGAGGAGCTCCTCAGTGGGCACTTCCTCTCAGGGAGTCCCCAGAGCTGTTCGGCCAGAAAATGCCTACAGGCTCATTATTCAGGAGCTACTTATGCTGTCCTAAGAAGTTTGCTGTTGTGTGTAGGATCATTTGTGAATAAGAAGTGAAGAAGTTTTTGTAATTTCCACTTGAATTTATACAGTGGTACTGTCAGAAGCTATTGCTGTTGAGAGGTGTTGTGATACAGATACGGTGTAGACATGCTTGCACCTTCCCCACCCATCACTTCACTTCACGGCCTCAAGCATTAAAAAACGAAATGCGTATGTGTGTGACCTGATGGCCCAGGTTTCTGGAGACTATGTACTGTGTCTGATGGGCACTGTCTGTCTGTTTATGGTCCCTGAGAAGCAACACATCATTGATCTCCCCTTCATAATGCATTAGGCTTCTTTCTCCAGGCTGTTTAATTATCTGTGAGGCTCTGAGGTGTGCTTGTTCAAAGTGGACTTCTGAGTACTCAGGTTAAAATTTATGGGGTGTGTCTGTATGTGTGCGCACATTAGACACACACACACTAGAGCACAAACACTAAAGTACGTGCTTTCTCTTCTTTCTTCTCACTTTCTTTGCCTGATCGTTTTCCCCCCACCTTCCCCAAACCATCAACTTCCCACTGAAACCTTCTCTCAGTCACAGGCTCCAAAGGCTGCACTCCTAATTACACGAGGATTCCCACTGCAGATTGCCACATACCCCCCCTAGACTCTACTTTCTTGCATTCCCCCCCTAGACTCTACTTTCTTGCATTATATAGAATAAAGAAATGAGATGTGCACGCAGCTGATTTATACAGGAGATTGCATTTGAACGTTCATATGTGGCTCTCTCCAACCTTTTAACATGTAAATAACAAACCCGCCAGAATACCACGCTATCTTATTACCCTGCAGCCACCTGCTGGAAACACACCAAAAATTTAATCCAACTCTTGCACGAAATGGCATTTTCTCCACAGGAGCGCCACCACCACGGCAATTCATCACTTCAGATTGAAGAGTGAACTAGGAAACGCTGTGAGGTATTACTCTATCACTACGAGGGGGAGACGGATGTGATCTCACCTGTGAGCTAACTGCAAATGTCCCTCTGCCTACAATATTTTATTTGTGGCTGCTGAACAATGACTCTTCTTTGAATCTATTCAACCATCAGAAAAAGGGTCTTTTTGATGGTTTAACTGCAGCCAAAAAAATCGTTATCTCAAGATGGATACCCCAACATACTCTTAATCATGGATATCTTCTTTTTATAATGTCGTAATGTACTAAACCCAAGGTCTGGTTTTAACACATTACCACAGTATTGTAGTTTATTTTGTGCTCACCAGGTGGATAGTCTTCAAGAGAAGTGTGGCGTCTATAGGGACCAAACAAGCCCCAGGACGTGCACCAGACTTTGAAGCCAATCTGACATAGTGGGCAAACTGTGTAACTACAACATCTGGTCCGTCCCGTGATGCCTTTGAGGCTAAAAAGACTATCTGAGCATTACAACTCTCGCAACATGACTGGTATCACTATCAGGATGTGATACTTTTGGCCTGATAACATTTTGAAAGTCTAAAGGTGCCACACAATCATTTAATCTCCATCCGAGTAAGCTGAGCGCTAAACCAAAAGTAGCCAGTTTCGGCCAGCGAAGTCTCTAAAGTGCTTGCTCCATGTGCCCAATGATGCGGAAGATCCAGGTATCTTATACCTAGGAAATCAAACCTTTTTGGTTTCATGCGCCACTGAGAAACTTTCACAGAAATGAATGAGGCCCCACTTTCAATGCTGCAACCAGTGGTGTCCATGTGACCAAACAGAATTTTTTTCCCTTGTAGCCCTTGAAAGTGAATCCAACCATGCTTAGATGGAGATTGGGCAGGCAGTCATGCAGTTCTAGCATACTGAACCCTTAACCTTGTTATTCTCAAAGCACCAGAGTGAAATGCATCCATAATTGCACTGCCAGGTCAATACTGTCAAGGCGCTTCTGTTTTATTTGCATGTTTGAATATGTATACATTTGACACAAAATTGGCCCCTTTCTATGCAAATGAACCTCATCGCAAAAGCAGTCCACTCTAAGAAGATCAGCGCTAATAGCCACACACCATTACAGTTGGTGGTAATTGAAGCACATTTATAAGGGGTGTCACACCCAGTTTTACCAGCGATTGTAGCAAGGCAAAGGCATCATCATGCCAGGTGATGCTGTGAACCTCGTCGGTCAGGACCTGGCGCTTGTGGTCTGAAAATTTCAATTTTCCTTTCGGCTGTCGTTCTGCCTCGTGTTCTTGGCATAAAGAGAACATGACCGCTTTGCCACATTGAATTCATTCAAATAAACACAAGAAGTTTGTGCTCTCAAAAAGGATCAACACTCAGTTAAAAACCTAAGCCCTATGATAAGCTAATATGGCAAGGCTTAACTATACAAACCAATGAGCAGTGATAACTAGCATGTCTTTGGGATCATCAGGTGGGAGCCTCCTTTCACCAGTGTTTCGTCTAGTTGGTCCCACGACACCTCCAGGAGGCTAGACAGTGATCTCTGGCGTCCCAGAGACACTCCCCTAATGCCAGGTCTCACTGCTTTCCACACCAACCAATAACCTCCTTTATCTTACTTACACATGGCTTTCTCAGCCCAAACAGCACTGCCACCTTCAACCAAACCCAGGCTCCGTACATGCGAGCTCCAGGCAGAAGCAATCCTGATACTACCTTTCCTAGCACATTCACCATACTCTATTTCACACGCTACATAGCATAACTCCAATATAAGCTAAAGTTAAAGGAGATAAATAAACTTACAGGATCAGCAAACACACTCACCTTGCAGCATGGTCTCAAACAAAATGGATTCAAATAGGCCACTCCCACGCTGATACTACCTTTCCTATCACATTCACCATACTCTATTTCACACGCTACATAGCATAACTACAATATAAGCTAAAGTTAAAGGAGCTAACTGAACTTACAGGATCAGCAAGCACACTCACCTTGCCGCATGGCCTCAAACAAAATGGATTCAAATAGGCCACTCCCACACTTAAATACTTCCTCTTCCTGGATTTCCTCCTGAGAGGAAGTGGATCTCTCCACCTGATCTCAAGGAGTTATGTGCCCTGTTTAGTAGTTCCCCCTGCTGGCCCCCAGCTGACATTATTTCTTCTGTAATAGATAAACTGGCTACACAATCAGACACAAAAAGGGCACACTCATCTTCAAAACTTTATAGACTTTTTTGCACTGTAATGTCATTTACGGAATATCTTTTGTGAATCAGACTAAGCGGCAGGGCAGATGACGATTGCAAGTAATGCAAAATTCATGATTCCATCAGCAGCCGCAATCCATTCTTTGTGAATTCGCCCGTCTGTCTGTATATTCTTTTTCAATAACAGTGATACATTCTCTGACTCATGGTGGGACTGGCAGGGGCTGTTTCTTTAAGTAGTTCAATCACGCAGCAATCAAACTCCATTTTTCCGTCTTACTTGCGTCACCTCTGGTGTGACATAACTCCCAGCACATCAGCACGTACCTCCTCTTTAGTTTTCTTGGAAATGACCCGGAACCAGTCTCCAATCATACTGAGCACAGCGGCAAAGTACGCCAGGCCCACCAGGATCCAGAACCACACCACAGGCTTGTAGTAGTTCAGGAACTCTGGATTCTCTGACCCACCTGCAGAGACAAAGACACAAGGGGGTTACACAAGTCTGTTCCATAATCCTGAGTCACATATGTTACCGTTACCAAACTGTATCACACTGAGAGGAAGAACATAAACATGCAGGACTGATTTTAGTGCCCTCATGCAGGGAGTTAAGTCAGGTGAGTAAAATGGGTCTTTAACTTTCATACTTGTGTCATATATTGAGCCTCCTGCTTGATTTTAGAAGGGTAGCCTTGTCTTTCTGAAGTACTGCTGCCTTAAATTGCTCCTGGGTGTTTGACTCTGTTCTGAATAAGACAATTTTGTAAGAATGTATGGAAAATAAAGAGGGATAGAAATTGAGACTAATATGAATTAAACTGCTCAACAATATTCAGGGACTGTTATCTTTCCCTGTAAATCACTTGACTAATATTTATTGTACACAGAGAAACATTATAAAATCTTGACTTTGATCTAACACTGGTAACATCTGCAAAAACTGTAAGTGCATGAACTCAGTAGTATATTACGATAAATACAACCCAATGCATCTGTGCCTCCTCAGTAACATTGAAAAAGTTATATTAAGTTTTTTTTCTTTCTAACTTGAGATATTTTGTTCAGTTCTTTAAAACATAACAAAGGGCCCTACTTAAAAAATCAATAGTGCATGGTCTACAGTGCATGATAAAAATGCATTAAAGGCATGCCCAACTCCACTTTTGCTATTTAAACTACGTATACTGTGGGCACATAGTAAGGCACAAGGGGCCTTTAATTTTTAATTTAATTTTAACTCTGGGCGTGACATGAATTCATCCAGTCACAGTGTCATCTTCCATCCCCAAAAGCCAAGTACACCTGCACCTGGCACACTGCTGTTTCCATGGTGGGTTTGGCAAATTGGATAAGAGTGGTTTTCTGCTGAGAGTAATGCAGTTAGAGCAATAATGTCACTGCAGCAAGTATCGTGGGACATTTAAGTGGCAAAACTAAACATTATAGTTCTTAACTTCTCAGAGGAAACAGAACTAAACTCGTAGCCTCTGAAATGATTATTGAAGTTACGCTGCTCGTAAATACACACAGCGTCTCTCTTAATGGGGAGTCGGACAACAGCTCTGCTCTGCTCTCTGCTACATTCACATTTTAGAGGATGTCATTGATATTTTCTTTAATAAGGATGTATTATTTCACCCACCCTTGTTTAACAAGCGTATATGACCTGACTATGTAGGCGCAGGGTTTCCCACACATTCATTTATTTGTGGCGGCTTGCCACATGTTGATTTTTTTTTTTGTATTTTTGAGGGCTGGCTCGTACATCAGGTGGATATATACTGTTTGGTTATTCAGTGCATTACACTCTTGGAGCGCAGAGTGTTTGGGCACAGACAGAGCTTCAGAACACAGACGGCACAGTGACAGTGAATCATTACTGTTTATTGATTCTTACAGTACCAGAATGCTGCATTTCCTAAAACAACAGCGCTCTCATCTTAGTGTTGTCCAGCAGCTGTCCATTTCCCATGGACACTGTGCATCCCGTGGTTCACCACTTGATCTGAAAGTTTGCACTCACTTGCCTCTGATCGATCTGACCACAAGCTGATCGACTGATCAATCCTCCACCCCTCGACTCAAACTGAGCAAATTGCTTTGCTGATGTGATTCGACCCCACCCCTGCTTCCTATCTTCCTATCTAAATAATGGCAATGCCCTTTAAATGGCAAAAAAATACTGCACCATTCTGACTTCAGACTAGGTTTTGTTGGTCAATGGTGCAATCGCTTTCTGTTGCATCAAAATAGGAATACATCAACAATGTGCCAACAAAGACGGCACCTCATTTTAAGACCTATATGCCCATTGGTGCACAGATGGGCTAAAGTACCTACACAAAATGGGCGCTGGCTATAAAAACGTCAACTGCATCAGTCTTTTATTAGCAATGAGTGTAAGATAAGGCCCAAAGACTTATAAGACATTAACTTAGTCAGGTACTAAGTCTTCATGAAGGACGATTATCGTTGATCAGGATGAAAGGTAAAGCTTTCCTGTAGAGGTTTTGACAGCGAGTAGAAAATATATCTGTAATATGTCTGATACTGCAGTTGAGGTTGTACTGGATCCATCTTACATCAGCTGTGTGGGCTTACTCTGCCTCACCTTAATAATATAAGTCCTGCCCCCACAAGAACATTACATTCAGTACATTTAAATGCCATTTTGGCTCTGATTATGTGACTTTATTTTTGGATGAGCCCTCAGAAAATCAACTGGTATGATGCAGCAGAGCCAGCCCGCTCACTGTGCAGTTAGAGAACCGCCATTACAGCACCAGCTCCACTAACAGCAGTCCAGGCTTACTTTACACCACCTGTGCCAGCCCTTGTAGTTACAGTAATCTAATCCATAATCATTAGGCCTGCTCAGGGAAGTTTAATCTAGCAGCTAAGTGTTTGTGATTTTTCCCATCTGCCTCTCCCTTCCTGTTTGTCAAGCAGGTCAGAGTGAGCTAATACCACCTGCTTACACACATGCGCACACTTAAAGATACACACACACTCTTTCTGTCTTCTTCACAGACATGTCTTTTTAGTCAAACAAAATATATGATGTTAATTAAAGAGGTTTCCTTTCCTTTCCTTTCCTTTATGCTAAGCTAAGATAACTGGCTGCTGCCTCAAGCTTCATCATTACATTACAAACATAACACTTCTCACCCATCCCCGAGCAAATAAGTATATTTTCCAAATTATAAAAGTATTCTTTTAAATGTTCTGGGTGGGTGGCATGTTTCCAACACACACAAAAAATTGTCTGTAAATTATGGAATTTTTTAAGTATTATCTGCCTAAGATCATAATGATTGTTGTTATTATAATCTTTTTGTAGGAATGATTATAGATTTCTGCTCCAACAGATGGGAGCACTTAACGTATGGCAGCGATTCAGATGCATTAAGAAACTGTCACAACACATGTATCATAATGGGAGGCACAGAACGTGACAGCAGGCCAACGGGAGGATTACCGCTGAGTCACACTGGCTGAGGAATCACTTATCTATAAATATATTGATTCTAAATGAGGCATCAGACATAAAAATGATAATAGGTCTATAAATCAGGAAGAAAATCAAGTGACCTTTTTCACCGGCGACAAAGTCTCCAAATCCAATCGTGGTGAGGGTGATGACGACAAAGTAGATGGACTCGAGTGTGCTCCATCCCTCGATGTGCTTAAATATGACAACCGGCAGAGCCACGAAGATGAGACACCCAAACAGGATGAAGATCAGGGTGGAGATGACGCGGATCTTCGTCTGGCTGACTTGCCATTTCTGGTGGGAGATAAGAGGATCATTGATTAAAAAGACAACATGGTTTCCACATGCAGAAACATAAAGGGACAGTTCACCCACAAATATAATACATAGTGCTATTTATCAGTCTAGATAGTTTTGGTGTGATTTGCTGAGTGTTGGAGAGATGTCTGCCTTCTCTCCAGTATAATGGAATAAGAGGCACTCGGTGTGTAGAGAAATCATGACTCAGTTACTCAAGATAATCAACAGACCTTCTTTTGAGCAGTTTCATGTAGGAACTATTTTCTCTCTACTGAACTACACCCACCAACTGTATCACCTTGCAGAGGGTAGCGTCATCCACTGCTAGCTCACCTAGCACCACTGAGCTAGCTAACGTCACAGCTCAGCTGGGGAGAACGCCATTAATGTTTACATCTTGCACTTTAATGCGCACGAGCCTCTCGTCCATGAGTAGATGCACACTTCCTTCTGCGCAGTGATATGGTTGGTGGGTGTAGTTCAGAGGACAGAAAATAGTTCCTACATGACACTGCTCACATTTTATATAAGCAAAATACACTTAACAGAAATTTAAATGCAGCACTTTTGTTTTTGATCCCATTTTTCACAGGTTTAAGTTAAAAATCTAAGACTTTTTTTCATGCATTTAATAGATATATTTCTGTCACAAATTTGTTAAAATCTGTGTTGGTGAGCACTTCTCCTTTTCCAAGATATCCATCCACTTGTGTGGCATATCAAGATGCTGATTAAACAGCATCATTACCACACAAATGTGCAACACAATGCCCCAAATGTGTCAAGTTCCAAGGGGACATTCTGTCGGCATGCTGACTGCAGGAATGTCCACTAGAACTGTTGCCCATGGACTTAATGTTATGATGTCTCCATAGTCGTTTTGTCGGTGAAGATTCTCAGCCATCCAGGTCATGGTAACCGTAAGTGCCAATATCGTAGGCAACTGGATTTGCTTGCGTTTCTTGAAGATGTTTCATCCTCTCATCCAAGAAGCTTCTTCAGTTCTAAATGACTGGTACAAAGTTGCAGGCTATAACCCCTGTGTGGTGACTGGTACAAAGTTGCAGGCTATAACCCCTGTGTGGGTGGGAACCCTTGCAGAGTCGTAGGGGTCACGTGAGCTCTTAGTTTCAGAGTCATTAAGGTCACAATGTGAGTCGTTGACCCACCTGGCCACCATGTGAGTCGTTAGGGTCAGGTGGGACCAGGGGTGAATGGGTGTGAAGTCTTCTGGGGAGGGATCCCAAGACTGCATTGTAGGTGGGGGATACGTAGTGTCGTAAGCCACGCCCTCTGTTTAACAATGATCATTCCAGCTTGACGTAGATGGCTTCTTTTACTCCTCTTTCAAACCATCTTTCCTCCCTGGCCAAGATGTGCACATTGCTGTCCTCAAAGGAGTGTCCCCTCTCCTGTAGATGTAAGTGGACAGCTGAGTCTTGACCCGAGGAGCTGGCTCTCCTGTGTTGTGCCATGCGCTTGTGGAGTGGTTGTTTTGTCTCCCCAATGTATAAATCTGTGCATTCCTGGTTGCACTGAACTGCATACACTACATTACCCTGTATATGTCTGGATGTTTTGTCCTTGGGGTGGACAAGTTTTTGTCTCAGTGTGTTACTGGGTTTAAAGTGCACAGGGATGTGGTGTTTGTTGAAAATCCTCCTGAGTTTCTCAGACACTCCTGCGACATAAGAATGACAATGTTGTTACGTTTTTGTGTCTCTTCCTCTCTGTCTGCTTTGGGTCTTTTAGTCATTTCCGTGAATTTAGCAGTACATCCAACTGCCCTCAGAACAAGTCGGTTACAGTTGCAAACTGCTGTCAGGTCAGGACCCTGGTGAATACGATGAACCAGTGTTCCCCAAAATTCAGAGTGACTTTAGTGCTAAATGGATCGTCTATGATTTCTATAAGTTGCGCATAAATTAAACTCTTAGCTTATTCATTACTACAGGTGGTCCATAATCATGGTTATTTCGTGCTTATTATAACTGGCCTAAACATATATGATTCACTAATAGACTATTAACAGTTCTGTAATAAGCCTGACCTCTTGTTTAACAGCAGCACTTCCTGTATATTCTCTGTTCTGAATGTAATTTCAAGTAGAAACTGGCGATGTGACCATTGCAGTCAAGACAGACCTTTTGTGGGCATTCAGAGAACTCTTTACAATATTGTGTAGCTGTCTCCTTCCAACAGACGCTGCTCTCATTGTGGGTATTTCCTTGATCATCCAGAGCAGTCTGCACTAATTATATGTTTTATTTTGCTTCTGTCCTGTCAGATAACCGCAACTTCACACACTGTTAATTGGATGACTCTTGATAGTGGATACAGCAGTCAATGTACACATCAGCCTTTACTCCTGTGGGACATTATTAAAGATTGTTGACAGAACTCACAGACTGCTGCAATGCCAGCATCTCAACATATCTATATATGCACCCCAAGCTGAGTGCCATCTAGTTCCATTATATTCGATAGAGGGCAGACATCTCTATGGCCGATATCTCCAACACTTGGCAGCTCACACCAAAACAATCTAGACTGATAAATAGCACTACAGGTAAGAGGAAACACGTGTACTTTTGATTTTAGGATGAACTGTCTCTTTAAACACCCGGAGCAGGGGACCTGAGGAGTGCAGAGGCTATGAATGCAACAACATGACTGAATTTTAATAGGGTTGATGGATTCCTGTTACTATGCAGCATGATTAGTGGTGTAATTTCTTTGTTAATTGGCCAACATGAACATTTTTCAGTGTAGTCCACAAGGTGTAATTAACTTTCCCTCAAAAGATTGTGAAGGAAATGAACATGCAGCCCATTTCCCACTCCCTAATATGCCACAGGCTTTTTTTTTTTTTTCCCTCACTCCACATTGCGATGAGTCACTTCCTTCGACCTCCTTCTAGGAATACATTTGCTGTTTTCTAACATCTCAAACGTCAGTCTGTCAAGCTCATGTGACATAACTTTCGCTGTCAGATGGCACGCCCACCTGAGCTGCAGAGAGGCGGCAAGTCATCTGACACGCCTCACATGTGCTGAAACATTGACAACTTATCAAATAATTAACATGCAGTCATAGTAGCAGATAGAGGACTCATCGCAGTTACAGCCTGTGCTATCAACTGTAACTATGTGAATATAAATTTGACAGGAGCCCCGTGGTCCCTCATTGCATCACAGTTACAGAACATTGGAGTATATCCTGCGTGCTGCTGTTTTCTGTGCTCCCTTTCCACTTGAGGTGACTGCTTTCAGCTGGTTCCCTGTGCATCATGCCCTTTTCCCTTCCAGTTATGTAAGCCCAAAGCACAGTGCCTCAGAGGGGAAGCATAAAGAGCAGGCAGACCTCAGATCACTGAGTCTGTGATGAATAATGTCCTCGCTGCACTAGGCAAAGTACAGTACAGTAACATACAATTTGAAGAGACATACCATGAGCCCTACAAGACCAAATTAGCTGAAGACAAAGTATTAATATATTCTAAAGGGACTTAAAGTGGTTTCACAGTCTGTATCTTCACTGTACAGAAGCAACTTCATCAACTGTTAAAGTACATTTATTTCCGCTATTCCCAGCCAGCTGCCAACTTCTTTCCATATCCCCAGAGAGGGAAGCAAGAGAGCCAGCAATGAATCAAATCATAATGAATCTGCTGCTACCAGTATCTGGTGTGTTGAAAAATGCCATGGTTTGTGCTTTTTTACTGAAAACGGAGGTTCTTCTACTGTAATCTTTATACTATATGCTCTAATACTGAAATCCCACACTGCTTTAGTGGACTTTAATTAGCATTTTATGTGACTTTTATCACAGCATTACAGGTGTTTCATACAAAGGGATTTTTTAAGGCCTGAAACGTAAAGCCAATGCAGAAGTGCCTTGAATCTGCTTTCCCTCTGATAACCAGCCAGAGGTGGCCACTGTTTGCAAAAAGAAGTTTGACGGTCTGTGCAAAAACGACCCTGCTTCTCTTGATTTATTACCACAGTTAACATTTTCCTAATGAGTCTCATGCTCTCAATTGCTAGTTTCAAATCTTCTTTCATACAGCATGGTGTTCATTTTGTAATTCATAGCCCCATTTAGAGTAAAATAGATGATAAAGCAGGTTTTGCCTCAGGGCGTGACCACCTTGTGATTGACAAGTTGCTACCATGGCGATGTCCTCGGGTTCTCAGATTCAAAGAGTGTAGGCATAGCTGTAGCTGTTGCTGTTTCAACTTTAAAAAAGCCTTGCTTAATGTTTTTTGTAGGCTACTAAAAGACGCTCTAAGGGGCTGTGCACTTGCCACGTTTTTTGCGCCTTCAAATTTGTTGTTTTCAATGTAGATGCATGGCAGGTGCACTCAAGCGCCAGAGCGATGCTGTCGTGGCAAGCACATGTTCCCGAGGGTCTATTTTTCAGGGTGCAACGGTTGCGACAGATATCTTTCCCCTGTAAATATCAGTTTGTGATAAATATGGAGAAGAAGTTGATCAGTTTAGTGCAGGGCTGCCAGAGCTTCACATCTGTGCCACGGACAATAAGCCTACACACAAACAGCGCCTTGAAGAAGATCAGCTCTGCACTCAGGATTTCAGATAGATAGGCTATGATATGGTGTTTGTTGAAGTTGGATGCAACCTGCCACCATGCTCTTAAAAGCTGGCACAGAAAAGGCACAAGAGTAGCACCCAGTGCCTGATCTCACATTTTTCACGTGATTAAAGACACGGCATGTGCATGGCCCCTAAGCGGTCAGATGTTGTGTTTTTCTGGTATGGAGGCTACTTTTAATGGTTTTAGCGTCGCCCAAAAAAGAGATTTTGCCATTGGATTTGGGTTATTGCAGAAAAACAGCTCTGTGTTGGGTCTTTACAGCATACGACATCCCTCTGTCCTTTGAACCCTCACAGCGAATAAGGGAAAACTCCCCCAAAAAACCTTTAACAGGGAAAAATGTGGTAGAAACCTCAGGAAGAGCAACTGCGAAGGGATCCCTCTTCCAGGACAGACAGATGTGCAATAGATGTCGTACAGAACAGATCAGCATAATAAATCTACAGTAATCCATATGACAAAATGATACATAAAGAGAGGGAGAGACAGAGACGTCCTCATTACAACAAGGCTGTAAAGCTATGTTTGGCATGGTTTGATGTGATGAAACTCTGTAGTCTCATTTCGCCACTTGATAGCAACTGTCTTCATTAAGACACTTAAAGCCTTCAAAATTCATGAATAGAGTATTTACTGACGTATTTCATGTCGAAAACCAAAATGTGAAAGTCTCTTACGCTTGTGTTAATTACAGATCTTATTAGGCATTTAACCAAAAACCCACTTACTTTGACATGAGGGAGCTGGGAGCGCTAAAGTGCTAACTCATTCCTGCACTACTCTATGCACCATGATAACCAAGCCAGCAGATGGTGCTAGGGTTAGCTTCACCCTCTTGTACAGATACGGTCACTTCTGGCTCAAAAAAATCCAAGATGGTGACAACCAAAATGACAAACTCGCGGCTTCAAAACAGCAGTCCACAAACCACTGGGTGACATCACAATCTCCACTGCTTTTGTACAAGCTATGTTTCAGCCCTACATCCATGACTGTATGTACAAACATGACTGCACACAGATACAAAAGAACATCCCAAAAAAATGGTCTCCGTTAGAAAGATATAATAACTTTGGGATTCTCTCTGCTGCCTAGGTGACTCTCTTCATAACACTGTTTCCTTGAAATTATTTTGATGTAATAATTACTTGCAACAGCAAAGAGGCAAACCAAATGCCACCCACGTTGTGTATTTCTCAACATAATTAGGAAGCAATGTTAATTAATGTCTCTAGCAAACCGCACAATCTTGATACTGAACCTACAGTATCAGCGTCCACTCATAGCAACAAAAATATAATTAAACCTCTGTATGATTATTATGTTTCAGCACCCACGGCACCAAGGAGATTGTGGTGTTTGTTGAATATGGAAAAAGTCAACATGTACTTGAGGAACAAGAATGGGTGTGTTTACTTTATTAACACTGATCTGAAACCACAATGTTTTCCCAAGCTTCACCAAAGTGGTTTTGTTGCCTAAACGTAACCCAGTCTCTCCGTCCTCGGCTCTGATTACAGCATGTTATCGAGGAACTCCATCATCAGGGACATAAAGACAGCTAATTGTAATAACAACACCCCTGGCAGCAGTCTGAACTGTTTCAAATCACTGAGGGTCACTATAAAAGAATTTCATTCTGCAGTTCAATCGTCCCGTTGGACCATGATGATATTAGCTTGTACTTATGACTCCTCAGCCAATGTACTGTACACGACCCACGGTCCTCTGACACCCAGAGCGGTGCATTGGGTGCATTGCAGCTACTCACTGTGTGTTAACTTTCCATACACTTGTAACGAAAGTTAGTGAGACTGCAAGCATTTGTGCTGTTTTTCTTCACCAGCACACTCATTTGTTGTTGTTTTTCTCCCTGTAACGTGTGGGATTAGGACCCAAAAGCAGCACAACAGAGGCCAGCAACAGTTGGTTATGATATTTACTGTTATTACTCAGCAGGTACAGAACAGGACTAGTAAACAGCTCACAATACAGTTCAACACTCCAGCGATGTCCTTGGCAGCCCGGCTAGTTTGACAAACTGAACAGAGCTGAGAGGCGGATGAGTGAGTGGTGGAGTTTGCCCAACAACTAACACATTTAGTTGCCAAGAGCAGGCACGGGACTTAAAGAGGAGGCAGAAAATCCGGAACCAGGGTAAGAACTCAGTAGGGGATAGGATAGGTCGAGGCCAGGTGAATGGTCAAGCCAGCAGGTAAGTACGAACAGGACGCACACACAATGGCATGTGTGGTGACACGGTAAAAATCTCTGGACAACAGGAAACCACAGGTAAGCTGAGCGGAACACACACTGTAGCGTCGTCGTCGGATGAAAATGCAAAGCAGCCACTGGCAAAGAGATACCAAGGACGCAGAAGTAGGTCTCCTGGTCAGGGGCAGAAGGCTGATGGGTCTACCGGGAATCAGACGAAGCAGGCAGGTCAGAGGCAGGTAGGGTCGGCAATGGGAAAACAGTCCAGGATAAAGTGCTGGGGAGTCTTGCATGAGTGGCAAAGAACAATCTGGCAAAAGGTGTCTGTGAGGCTGGAGTATATTTACTGACTGAGTGTAATCGGGAACAGGTGAACTGAGTTGCCTAAATGAGGTGGATGTGACGGACAGGCAGGAGCAGGAATAGGTCGACAGGTAATAGGTTGGCAGGTAGGGGTGACAAGGAGGGCAGAGCAATGCTGTTCTAATTTTGGAACACTCCGCATGTCATGTGACAAAGAACAACCAATCACAGTTGGCCGATATCTTTCCTTTAAATCTTTCTTAGTGCAGGGCTACCCAGAGCGTCACACCTGTCCCACAGACAATATTTTTTTGGCCCTATACACACTTACAAAACAGCGCCTGGAAGAAGATCAGCTCTGCACTCAGGACTTCTGGTAAGTAGGCTATGATATAGTGCTGGTTATGGTTGCTTAGGAACCTCAGACACAACCTTTTGACACAACCTTCCCTCCAGTGCCCCTCCTTCCGACACCATCCACTGGCTCTGCAACGTTCTAAAACAGTTTTGTGTCATGGCAAATCTTTGGTCTGCACTGGGCTTTACATTACTGTAACTTTTGCTTGCTTCAGGACAAAAGCCTAACTTAATAATGCAATTATGTCACACACCCTCACACTGAAACATCCTCCCCATCATTTTAAGGATGTGCATTTATAAGTCTTTTCCTTGCTTGCACCAAACTATTATTTATCTATGTTATTTAACAACTGTATTTGCTTTCAAAATGTCACTTTAAATTATACTTGCTCACATTTTTCCATGTACTGTACTGTGTATCTCCTTGTCTGCTTTTTTTGGGAGACAGTTTTCATCCATCTCTATGATTAAGTTTATTATAGATCAGTGTCATTATGATTCATTATAACCCCCCCTACTCATCCACAGTCCATTTGATAAATGATGATAAAAAGCACATGTGGTGCTGGTACAGGAACAAGTTAAAAATGAAACAGCAGTTATTAGTTTTTACAATAAGAGGATAAACACTGTTATCAGAGATCGTCCTTATTGGCCTGCATACTGAGCAGCTGTTTGACTGCTTTTTGTTTTTCAGCCTTTGAGTTTCCAGGAGAAATGTAATGACTACCCATCAACCAGATTGTCCAGCACAGTCCATTTATATTCTTGGTGTCCAACCTGACTAATGGTGCCTTTAACTGCTCCGGCAGGAGGCTTATGTGTGTTTTCATGTGCATGCATGTGTTTTTATGGGCTTGTGTATGGACAGACGTCAATGTGTGACTTGCGGTGGGGTAAATAAGCCTAGCATCATTATTTCAGAGTTATCGATCTGTGTGCTGCTAGATTAATCCACTGCCATAAACAAAGAAATGCGATGGGAGCAGAGCGGTGAGTTCAGCACAATAGGAAACAAAAACAACTGTTTTCTTTGCTGAATTTTGAAATATTACTCTGAAACAACTGTAATTTACTAATCTGATCTTTTAATACTGAAACTGTTTGCATTTCAGATTGGTTTCCAGTAGTCTGTTGGCATGGCAACCCAAAAACTGCATCCACTTTGTCCACATCACTGCCTGCTGAAGTCTGACAGAAGAACAAACCCTGCACTTTTTAATGTGAATCTTTTGCTGTACTGTTTAGGGGTGTTTATGTTGCCGCTTTAACCTTGACACTTAGACTTACTGTAGCTGTTTATAGGAACAGCTCAGAGCAGGCGGTATAATTTTACAGCTGCCTTTGCATTACCTTGGTAATTAAGTCGTCAAAAGCGACTGTCCACATTAAAACGGCTCATTGCACACAGGTCAACATACAGCGAGGTGCAAATGATTCAGAGACAAAAACAAGCTCGTACAAATGATAGGAACTCACCACAATCATCTTCTCTACTCTGGCGATGCCCTTCCCAAAAATGGTCCCCAGTTGGTCGCCAACACCAGCCAATAAGAATCCAAACAGGGGAATCCCAAGCAGAGCGTAAATTATACAGAAGATCCGCCCACCTTCTGTGTGAGGAGAGATGTTCCCAAATCCTGACAGAGAGGAGACACGGAGGGTTCGTTAGCTCGGCAGGCAGCATTTAATTCAAAATGTCAGTATAGATTAACGGCAACATTCAGCAGCGTGTGTGTTGTTGGTCTAAGTCACGAACAGGGCGCAGTAAATTGCTGTAACATTTTTATTTACAGGGTACAGGTCATAATTCCTATTTTATGCTCCATACTGTTAACTGCTGATACCATATTCGTCTTTTCTGTCTGGTTTTTCCTGTTTCAGACACCAAGCAGCAACCTCTGGGGCTGAAAAATGAAGCCAGCATGGAGGTGTCATGATCCAAGGTTTTTTCATTCATAGTCTTATCTCCAGGATTTTGTTTGTTGGGTTTTCTGTTTGTATTCATGTTTTATTTTGTAGATTCACTCCTAATGTATCATGTCTGCTTTTATTTCCTGTCTTTGTGTGTTTCCCTGCCTCAGTCTTCAGGTGTTTCTCATAGTCAAGGACGAATCCTTAAATTGCTTAATTTCAAGGAGGCTACATCGTCAATTCCCACCTAATGTTCCAATGTCAAGGATCCTTCAAATTCTACCGAGGACTGAGTCCTTCCTTCAGAGAATTTTCAAGGTTGCATGTGTGTATCCTCAGCAGGTATAAAGCACCCACAATTCTCTGCGCACATGATTTGCTGGAGGCGGAGACAGGGCTCGGCTGGATTTAGATAAATATGTCATTTTTTGGATTAGTATCTCCAGGCATTTTGATCATACAAGCAATGACAGAAACCTCATAATTAACACTTTCCAATGTGTCCACCGCCAAATAATGAGCTTTAAAAAATACCGTGATTAAAATAAAACATTAACGTTTTTAAATTAATCATTTACAGCAGAGATAGAGCGCTAACTGTCACAAAAGTTTCATTTGGCCTACCCTTTTTTTTCAAAGTATACTCCAGAAAATATTCAAGTCACGTGTATCTGAAAATAGCCTACTGCTTACATTTATTCAAACTGTACAATGACATTAGAGAGTGCCAAAATTATCACAATATCCTGAAGCCTCCTCAGTCCGCTGAGGGTTAATGACGCACACCTGGGGACTCTCGTTAACCTGTTCCGATGTGTGTTCACCGGATGCAAGAAAGGACTCTTGCCTTGCCTCTGTAGGTCAGTCAGGGATCCTTCCTTGGTAGGACAAGTCCTTCCTAGGGAGGATCCCTGACTGTGTGAAACAATATTTGTCAGCCCCGCCCTAATTAGTTTCACTCACCTGTTCTTCCTCCCCCAGTTAATGCCTTTCCCTCATTTACCCAGCTGCACACCTGCCCTGTGTAAGCTTCATCAGTCCATCCCTGCTCCTGAGTTTTTCCCAGCCTATCAGCTTCCTGCCTGTTCTTCTACTCATCACTTTATTCCCCTCACCTGAGCTTGCCCACCTGGTTTCTCCACCTGCACTTCATCCCCTCATCAGCCTAGCTTGTATTTAAGTCCTGGTTTTCAGGTCAGTCTTTGTTTAAACCCTGATTTGGTTGTGTGATCTTCAGTTCATGTTTCCTGAAATAAAGTGTGATCTTTCTGAGCTCCTGTGGTCTGCTGTCTCCTGCATTTGGGTTCATGTTGTCCACACCAGATAACAGGAGGTGCCAAAAGACTGCAGTGACATGAATGGCCACTTGAGGCTGGCTCCAAAAGAGAGTCAATCTCCACAGGCACCTTGATCAAACTGCCCAACTTTACAGCAAAAGCAGACATGTTTACAGCCTGGTACAAAAAACAGCTAATTTCCCCCTTCATGACAACTGCACGGGAGGTGAATTTTTATATAACTCATCCATTTACATTTCATTAAGGCATAAAGGTCCAGTGTGTAACATCTATTGGATTTCGTGACACTGAGCAGAGAGGATTGCAGATTGCAACCAGCTGAAAAATCACCTGAGTAAGAATTCCTTCAGTGTTCATTGTGAGTCCAATTATCCACAAGGGTTTCTTCCTCTTCAAAACAAACAGACCTGCTGATTTAAACTGATAGAAACACCGACTAAAGCAGTTTCACATTACAAATCAATGTTTTTCCTACGCTGTTCCAGCACCTATTTTCTCTGATTACCTAAGATACAGACTTTCAGGAGGTTTTTACCACTGAATTATTGGCAGAGGTCTCTTCCTCTCCAAAGCAACAGATCTGGTGAGTGAAAGTGGTTAAAAGCATTTTACATTACAACAAAATCACTGTTTTTCCTGATGCTGCTCATCAAAGCGGGGCTTTACTAAGGTAGTGCCAATGTTTGGTGTGTCCATTGTAGGCTACTGTAGAAACATGGCGATGCAACATGGGGATCTCCAGGGACAAGGACCTGCTTTCTATGTAGATATAAAAAGGTAACAGAAACATTCTTATTTTCAGGTGATTATACACTAAAGAAAATGAGTATATTATATTCCATTTCTGCCAATATATTCCCCTAAATCCGACACACTGGACCTTTAAAGTTACACATTATTATGGGCAACTTTAAAGTTACACATTATTATGGGCATGACTGCTTTGAGTGACAGACTCACATTTTCTCAACTCTTCTTACCATATGTGTGTTTGCTATACTATGATTTAATTTATTCAGAAGAACAAAAGGAGAATAAAGTGAATTTTTACATTTGCATTTATCAGCTGATCAGAAAATAAGATTGGCGAGGCAGCTTGCTGTGTGGCAGCTTGCAGTGAGTGTACTCTGTACTGTACTGGACATGTTGGCTGGGAGCATTTTGTAACTCTGCTCACGGTGCTGCACAAACACAGAGAGCATTTACACAAAAGAGACAAAAGTGTCTCTGTATGTGGGTTAATGTGTGGCTATTTTTTGTTGCATTATTTTTCTGAAAGGGATGTTGGCTGTTTATTTATTTATCTATTTTATGAGAATTTATTTATAGTTTTGAAATATTAGCGTGCACATATTCTTTGCTTTTTTTGTTTTGGACTCCTCCCAGGGAAGCATCTGTTGCTTAGGCAAAAAAGACCATGTGAATGCTTCGCTGAAAGATAGTGTGGCCTTTGTCTGCTATAGGAGCACCAGCAATGAATGTGTCAGTGTATATGTTCTATCTGTTGCATATTCTGCATCTTCAAAGCCGGCAGAATACGGAATATGAGTTTAAATGAGACCAGCTAGACAAGATAACTTTTCGCTTGACTTTGCTATAAGATCACAGCAAACAGACGCAGCACAACAGTCTCTCTCAGCAGTGAGAGACTGAAGTCTTGTTAAAGCACTGACTCAGACTGGAGTTTATAATTCACACTCTCCGTCCTCAAGATCCTCTGATGTGAATAAAAAACAGAATGAACACCAAAAATGAAAAGACATGGAGTATGCTGTACGTAGGCCTCCATATGCACACACACACAGCCACACACACACTAATGTGAGTCCATCACTGGTTCACTGCCTTTCATCTTCTCTCTAACCCATCATCATGTGCAGCAAGGAAAGCAGATGGGTCTCATAGAGGTCGATGTCCTGGTAAACATAAAACCCTTCACGACCTGTGCCTTCTTTAAAGCTGACTCCACACATTCAACAACATGACTTTCATTATTTAATGCTTAATAAAGGGTTTGCATAATGAACTACATCCACTTCTCTTTATTAATGCAGTCATCTGTCTCAGGATATGAGCTGCAGGGAGCCTTCTAATGATCGTCTGGTCTCACACTGGAGTGGGGTGATACTCAGTGTGAGAAAAATTGTCAATCAAGTCTCACTAATTTCCTGATTAGTTCAACGGGAGACTGGATGCAGGATTAGTTTTTAACACCTCCTGGTGCCCCTGCAAAAAAAAACAACAGACACAACGGATGTGATTTGGAACTGAACTCACTTCTGTTTTTTTATTGCTGAGTTAAACAGATTATTTCTTGTTGATGTTCTCACCTCATGTTTGAATGCTATCACAATAGCAGAGCTGAAAAGCAAGTTATGCTTTGCAAGCTCACAGAGTCAGTGTCATACACTGGGATAAAATGGTGCCAGTCGAAGAGAATTGACTGTTCTTGGATTAGGATAAAAACAGCAGAATTACCGCCTCACAGTTGTATGCCTCCGCCATGCAGTCAAATTCCAGTTCCAGTTTACATCCATATCTGTTCAGACTCGTATAGCCATGACAGTTTGACATGTTTCTGCAAAGAAGCTACAGATTCTAAATGATTGCTTGACACATGTCTTAACCCAGGAGCAAAGAAGATCTATACAATCACCCAAGATTAGTGTCACCAATTCAGTATCTGACCAAATGTCTCCCCCTGAATAATGGCCAGAAAAGTGTTTTTGCTGCAAGTGAAGGTGACTTTTGACCTTTTGGATATTAAATGTCATCATTTTATTATTTTTATTCTATTGGATATTTGGGTGAAATTTTATCAAAGGCCACAGTGACCTTTGACCGCCAAACTCTTTCAGTTCATGCTTATGGTGTGTTCGCTTTGTACTCAGAAGTCGGAAGTCGGAAGTGGGAATGACGTCACCTCTGAGCTGACAACAGTTTTTGCATTCTAGTTGACAACGGCGGAAAAGTCGGAAAAAAACATGGACGTTACCGTTCTACCATTGGGCTAGCCGTAGCCACTGTAAGCATTATCAGTTGATAACAATGCTCTATGTGGTATTTTGCACATACAGACAGCGTAGCAACATGCCCACGGATAGAAATTGAACAGTACTATGGGTGTGGCTGACCTAATGTAAAACAAATAAGATAAAATTGCTGGAAACAGTACTTTAGCAGAATGTTTACTCACTATGTATGTCACCGGCAGCCATCTTGAATTCGTAAGTCGGGGTTGATGCGGTTGCTCCGAGTTGGAAATCCGATCTCAGGGTGCGTTCGAGTTTAAACTTCCAACTGGGAACTGGGAATTTCCGACCTCCGAGTACAAAACGAACGCACCACTAAAGCCAAGTGAATGTTTGTGCCAAATTTGAAGAAACTTCCTGAAGGTGTTCTTGTGATATTGCTTTGTACACAGGTATGTACAGCTGCATGGAGAGAGAATCTGAAAACATAATTTCTTCTGCCATGTCAAAGATATTATGTGGTACAGTCGCGTAGAGGCATAAAGAACCCAGATCATTTCAGCACTTAATGGTTGACAAAAACTTGGGGTGGGATTCACCAAAGGATCGACGATACGATATTATCACGACATTTAAGTCATGACACAATATCATTGCGATTTTAAATATGTTGTGATATGCCAATTATTGCGATAAAATATATTGCAATTTATTACCTTTTTTCAACAGTGAATTATGTCCTCCCCCCAAAAACTTTGTCATGTCTGTTTATCTAATAAGATAAAAAAATATCTTAAAGTAGGATCGATTTAGTGTTGTTTTTTTCTAGAGAGTGGAGGGCTGCGGGCCCCTCAGAACCCCCCGCAGATTTGGTCCCCACCAGTGTGAACTCCATGGCTACGGCCCTGCTTTTTAAACTTTAGAACATGACCTGCTTTCTTTTCTCACACAAGACTTAAATCAAAGGTTAAACACCAAATTCAGTTAAATACCAATAAGTCATTCAATTAGTTTCACACTTGACTCCAACACTGCCGTCATGAATAATACATTAAACTTAAGATTTCCACTCTATAATGAGCTCAAGCCTTAAAATGGATGAACTCATTTGTCAGTATGGGCCCCATATCACTGCATTCGTGACACCACCGACACTCTTATGTAACGATCACATGGTCATCACCATCACGGTCTGTTTCTTGAAGGAACAAATGCATTTGCAGTGGACAATAAAAGCTTAATGACTTCCTTCTAAATTCATTAAGTGACGCTGTGAGAGAGAACGGTGACATGACATTGAACAGAGTGACTTCATTAGCTTCTGTCAGAGACACAGGTTTGCTTTTGTGGTTTGGTCGATAATTTAATTGCGAAAAAAGGCAATAAAAACCTGTCAAGGTGGGTTTTAGGTAGTTTTAAAGTAAATTGAACATTGTCTCACTGTCATCACTGTAACTATACTCTATAATTAAACACATTTCCAATTTCCTTATAATACAAGAGTAAAGAAAAGGACATTTTTTCATGATGTTGTGCACCGATCAACATTAGCACGACTGACAGATGAAGCGAATAACATTTGTCATCTTGTTACAGTGCAATGTTCTGCTGAGAAACCACCAGTCCTGGCATTCATGATGCCGCTTGACACGCACCACCCACCTAAACACTGTTTAAGATCAAGTACACCCCTCATGACAATGACATTCCCCAGTGGTAGGGTGACCATATTTTGATTTCCAAAAAAGAGGACATTCGGCCGGCCACGACATAGCCTACTTAAATGATACTCACAGTTTACTCAAAGATGCCTTATAATTTTAATATATTTAAAATGTATATGTATGGATGGAAAATTCAGTTATATTACAAAATAATATCTCT
>NC_065517.1:28201895-28203442 GCF_006386435.1 Epinephelus moara | reverse complement strand
GGGACGTGAAAAGTGGACATGTCCGGGCAAAAGAGGACGTTTGGTCAGCCTACAATGGCAGTCCACTCAGCAGCACAACACACTATGCCACACTGCAATAAGTGCTCAGGAATGGCCTGAAAAACATGACAAAGAGCCCGAGGCATCGATGTGGCCTCCGAAGTCCCCAGATGCCAATCCATTCAAGCATCAATTTGACATGCCTGTACCCCACCTCACAACCCACAGCACTCAAAGGATTTGCTGCCAATGCTAATCCTGCATCCACGCCTCGACAGGTCAGAGCCAAGTCTGGTCCAAGGACACCCTACTATAGATCAGACTGGAGTCTGGGGTATTGGCACATCTCACAGATACTCAATTGGATTGGGATCTGGGAAAGTTGTGGGCCAGGTCAATGCCTTGAGCACTTTCTCATTTGCAAGCCTTTCCTGAGCAGGCTTTGAGGCGCAACATGGCGCATTATCTTGCTCGTGTGGTCACTAGGGGTGTGCCATATCATCTTGTTCATGATAATAGTGGTATAACACTGATATAGTGATACATGGGGCGTTGGTGGCTTAGTGGATAGAGCAGGTGCCCCATGTAAACAGCTGTTGCCGCAGCGGCCCGGGTTCAACTCCAGCCTTTGGCCATTTGCTGCATGTCACTCCCTCTCTCTCTCCCCCTTTCACACTTGTCTGTCCTATCAATTAAAGGCTAAAATGCCCAAAAAAATATCTTAAAAAAATAAAATAAAATTATAATAATAATATTGTGATACATGCGATATTTTGACTTGTTGACTTTACATATTGATGTCATACCCATGGCAACAACAAGCATGGAATAAACTGTGGCGTCCTGAATGTTTTATGAACAGCCCCAGACCTCTCAGACTCTTTTAGCGAGTTACTGCAAGTTACCCTCCCTGAAGAGGGAACTCATTCAGCGGCTCCTCTGGCAGCAGCACAGTGTCTCTCCCTCTCCTCTCTCGCTGTGCGCACATAGGAGCCTGTCACAGGCAAACTCAGTCATTTAGGATTTTGATAAAAGAGAAGGAAATCACCTTTTGATTCATATATGTATGATACGATACGATACGATATGATACACTTTATTGTCCCCATAGGGAAATTTGTTTTGGACTCATATGCTGCGCACAACATGCCTTCACAGTGTGATAAAACAAGCTACATAATAAGTTGCACATATTCCACATTGCACATTACAAGATATTGCACATACAAATACATAACACATATTGCACATACAGTTGCAATCAAATTTATTCAACCCCCATTGCATATTAGGCTTATTGGCAAAATATACAATTTCTCAGCTGTTTGCAATAAACAAAGTAGACAAGAACTGTTTAAGTAGTTCAATGAAACTAATATTACAAGGGTTTTGATCCAAATTCAACACAAAATGCTACTTTTAATGACTACTGCAGTCTCAAAATTATTCAACCCCTTCATGACAAGCATCTTCAGTACTTAGTAGAGCACCCTTTTGCTGTTATGACCTGCTGCAAACGTGATGCATAGCCAGACACCAGCTTCAGA
>NC_065517.1:28162796-28201061 GCF_006386435.1 Epinephelus moara | reverse complement strand
ATAATTTTGAGACTGCAGTAGTGATTAAAAGTAGCATTTTGTGTTGAATTTGGATAAAAACCATGGTAATATTAGTTTTATTAAACTATTTCAACTGTTCTTGTCTACTTTGTTTATTGCAAACAGCTGAAAAATTGTACATTTTGCCAATAAGCCTAATATGCAATGGGGGTTGAATAATTTTGATTGCAACTGTACCCTGTGGTACAACACCATGAGACTATTGCACAATCCCTGCAGCCTCAAACAGCACTATTTAAAAGTTTAATTGAGGTAGGAATAAATGAATTTAATATAGATCCCAGGGGACATTTTTTGTAT
Organism: Epinephelus moara; assembly: GCF_006386435.1. Taxonomy (NCBI): domain Eukaryota; kingdom Metazoa; phylum Chordata; class Actinopteri; order Perciformes; family Serranidae; genus Epinephelus; species Epinephelus moara. Next base: position 28,200,740 of record NC_065517.1, on the reverse strand, counting down.
TTGGGAGCTGTTTAAATGTGTAATTTGTGGTAGATTTTATTTTGTTGAACTATTAGTATTGTATATAGGATCTGAATCTCACTCTGGGTTACTGATGTTGTTCACAAACTAAAGAAATTAGAGATTTTGTTTAGTTTTTACTGAATATTTGAAGGTAAACTGTAAAACTATATCACTTATTTTGTTACAATTCTTGTTGCAGTCCTTAAATTAATAGTAAAATATATTCTTTTGTACTAATTTGTCATATTGTCAAGAATATCATTATCTCAGAAATACCCTGAAATATCATGGTATTATTTTAGGGCCATATTGTCCACCCCTAGTTGTCACTGCCATCAGGGACTGCCGGTACCATTATGACGAGATGATCTGTCTTGAGGGCTGGGTGAAATACCTCAATATCAATATTGCGATGATACTGTGGGGTTGACTATTGGTGCTTTAAAAGAATATTTAAACAATGAGATATTTGATCAACAATCATCAGTCATGTGGATACCATGACTAAGTGGGCAAAGGCATACAATAGAACAGTCTTGTAAGTTCAGAAAATTACATCACTTTACTGTAATGCTGCCTTTAAAACCAGCAAAAGACAACACTTAACAATATTACTATATCCAGAATCTAAGATATGATCTAAGACTCTGATCTAAGACTCTGATATCATGTCTTATATCACAATATCAATATAATATCAATATACTGCAGACCTACTGTACATCACATGAAAACTTCCACTGGAAACACCTTCATAACAAAGCCAAGGGGAGGCAAGACCATCAATGAGAATAATAATTACTTTTTCTTTTTATGTGCAAGTGACAAAGGAGGCTTCATTTGGGATTCAATTGATCTATACACTATGTAAAATGTGAAGGACTAGAACAGTCAGAGGGACTAAACTAAGGAATCCCACTGGGGAGAAATTCAATCGTTTCTGCACCTCTTTTACTCCCTGGAGAGAGGAGAAGGTTCGTTTCCTGGATAAAGTATGAGGATGAAAATAAATGGGAGAAAACACGCTTTGCCTCGGCACTGCACATCCAATTAAAGATCCCACATAAACAAATCAATCTGCTCTTGCTCTGTCAGGTCTGGCTGAATCAAGGACGGCCAGAAAAGAGACGAAAGCTGAGAGAGGGAGCAAACTGTAATGACTGTTTTCCTTTCTGGGCTTTATTATGTTTCCTCGTCGGCTGATTACTGACAAAGAAATCACACAATGACTTTATGAATAGCTTATCTTAGCAGCAATGGCCACACAACATTTTGTTGTAATCAGGGAGAATTATAATGATTGCCAACAGACAGCACGGCAATTATGTGCTGTTTACACTAACAAGCACTGAAGGTGATACACAGAAAATACCACCTGGGAGTTTCTGCGGTAAAATCAATGCTATGAAAGCTGAAGCACTCTGCTACTGTTTGCACCTTCACCTTGTGACCATTTCTAGATGTTTGGGTTTACAAAGATAAATCTATGCACTCAAAACTAAATTAAAGCCAAAGTGCTCCTTTTTCTCTGCTCCAGCTATTGAACTACTGTGGCTCCTTTCATGAGAAAACATCACTACATCTTCAAGTCAAACATCAGTAAATGTGCCTTTTGTTAAGGGCTAGCTGGACTGGATCACCGCAGTGCCCGAATGGAGAAAAGAAAGTCAGCACACTCAGTCTGTGAAAAGCAAAGGCAAAACCCGCAGTGAGGCTTCTACTCTACACACGGTTACAGAAAGCACACATATTTTTTTATTTTCCAACCAGAGGGCAAAATCAAGTTATTGCACATTTTCTGACTGAGGAATGAGATTCGACAGGATCCTGAAGACGTGAAATGGAGCTCAACAACCCACCAAACAGACCCGCTGATATGTGAAGGTCTGCTTGGACGAGCCAGATAAGAGCAGCTGGGTGTGTGTGTGTATGTGCGTGTGTGTGTGCTGTGGCCAGTAACATATTGTAACTTTGGTGAGCAGAAGAACAAGCACAAGGCTGGTGCAGTGCAGCAAAATGTGGAAAAGGGGCTGGGTCAGGTTTGGGTTAAGTTTGGCCCTCAGTAAAATATTCTTCAAGCCTTAACAGATGTTAAAAATGTGAGAGATCCCAAACATAACATGTAATGATAAACTCTTACATATTCCATACACAAGCAACTAGGGTCCTGACTCTCAAAATCAGAAATCTCACAAACCTCTTGCAATCAAACTTGACTTTAGAGTAATGTATGGCAAACATGGCGGATGACGGGCAGGAAGAACTAGCTGTTAGTTTTTGCACTACTTTTCTACAGAAAATTTACAAAGAAAACCTAAAAAACATGGACAAAGTCATGAGGACAGCGTAAACATGGACTGTACATGTTACAGCACAATCTGGAGGTGAATACATTTAGAGTTGAAGCTCATTTGATATTACATTAAAACCCTCTGAGACCTGCAGGACCACTGGCGATCCTCAGGGTTCCCCCGTCTTGTTGAAATCACTGTGGCCAGTAGTGATGCTCGGGTCAACTTGACTTGTGGGTTGACACACGGGTCGATTGGTTTGGGTAAGCTTGTTTAGCAAATATCGCAGGTTTCAGGTGGGTCATTAAGTGACCAAGCAGCATTCTAAGTAGGTTATTAATAACTTTCAGAAACACTGTACAATAGTCCACCTTCCACCTTCTTTACCCAGCTTTCTAGCCCCTTTTGCACTGCCTGTTCAAAGCGGAAAAATGGTGCTGTTTTGCCACCTCGCCATGCTGTTTATAAAGTATGATCGCAGAATTGGGGGAAAGAGTGGTCTTGTCTTTAAGCCGCCACGGGAGGTAGTGACATCGCTGAAATAGTGTCTGTATTAATGGGACAGCTGGCAGGACGGGATCATGGGCAGGACAGGTCTTACATTTTGACGACATGTTATGTGTGTGACCCACTGCAGGAGATTTAAAAACGTAGCTACTAGCAGTTAGCAGCTAACTCAAGGAGGAAGAACAGCAGCCAAAATGTCAGCAAATAAGGAAAACAATGAGGTCCAGGAGCTCCTTACCCTCTGAGCATATGATGAGATCAACCGCCATATAACAGGAACAGTAAATGATTGTTGTTCCCATGTTTTGCCATTGTTGTTATTTATAAAGTGCTGCCAATGTGTTTGTTATATATCACACTAGAGGCCGACACTGTTGTGTTACATATCATGGCCATCATGCCTCTTTTGATTTCGTGATGCCAGCATGCTGTCTGCAATCACACACTGGAGTGGAATGATGCCACCATTGTTTGGTTCTGTGTAGCGGCCCTATAGTGTGATCCCTGTGCTTCTGTCTTTGTCTCGCTCTAACACATAGCAAGCAGCCTTATCATCAGTGCTGCTGAGCTCAGGGTTTTTGTTATCTGGTTTCTGACCAGGAAGATCTGTTTAAGTCTGACATATTTAAATATCTCCAGTCATAATCCCCTGGTAAAACTATTTCCCTCTGAGAATATGTAGGCCTATCAGCAAGCAGGCAAGTGTCTCTCTGTCCTCACTGAATCCATTAAATATGCACTTCTGTTAGATCATGTAAATAAACCAACTAGATATCAGCTGTGTGCTTGAGATCCCACTGAAGACGTAACCACTTAACAGATGTGTGAGTACTTGTTGTCTTTTTATGTTTGTATTTTTAAACAAAGAACACCTGTTTTATGTTGTGCTATTTACTGGAAATGACATACAATACAGCCAGCATCAAGTAGGTTGTTATTAGTAATTATCATTACCAGAAATGTGCAGATCAGGTTCGGGTGATTAACGCATATGTTTGAAGGTTGGGCAGAGCAGTTTGGCTGGTGTGAGTTGTAAAATCCTTGACCTGCGCATCACTAGGAACCAGGATAGACTTGCGAGCAAATCGGGGGATGTTAAATACACTATTTAGCAAGTGCAATTTCATGCCAAAATATTCATCAAGATTGCACTTTGTTTCTCAGATTAATAGCCATCCTGTGTTGGCAAAATCAGTTCATTACAACTCATGGTACTGCATTTTCTGATTGGAGGGTAAGCTCTGACAGGATGCTAGAGATGTGAAATGGAGCCCAACAGCCCACTTAACAGATGCACTGATCTGTCTTGGAAGAGACTGATGAGCTGTCAGACTAGCTGTGTGTATGTGTGCGTGCGTGTGTGTGTGTGTGTGAGCTGTTCTGTTTTCCTTATTAGTAATCTCTTACAGCTGGAGATGACAGAGAATGTGCTACAGGCCCGTAAAGCTGACAGCTCCTAGATTACAGTAACTAAGAGCAAATGAGCACATCAGGCGCTTCATAATAATATTCTTCTGTAGTGTCAGATCAGTTAAAGCTCTTTAGGCTGCAGTACTTGTTCAGTTAACAGACATTAATCTTCCGAGGTATTGTTCTGGTATAAAGCTGCAGACTTAATTTCTATTGTTGTGAATTAATAGGAGATTGCAGAGAAGAGTGCCTAACCTTGGCGTCACAACTCTCATGGTCCAAGGCTGGCATGAGCCTGCCCAAGCATAGGAACTAAGTGACAACCCTCAGGACTAGAAAATGAAGCCAGTGCAGAGGTGCCAAAAACTGCAGCTCCTTGATTGGCCACTTGAGGCAGGCTCCAGGAGAGACAATCCCCATAGTTCCTCGTGTTAAAATGCCCAACTTTACAGCAGAAATAAACATGTTTACAGCCTGCTACAAGAAACAGTTGTGATTTCTATAGTTAATTTCATCATTCATGACAATTGTACAAGGGCAGAATTTTTTATAAAACGCATCCATTAAAAGCTATTAAGGCTTCAGGTTATGCATAATTAAGGGCGTGGTTGCTTTGAGTGACATGTGGGTGTCACAAGTTGCTACATGGCCACAGCATTGGTTAGGTTACATAACCATGGCGTAACCCCCAAATTTACAGAATATTGGTGTAGCTGTTGCTCTCTCAGTGTTCAACATTTGGTTCATGGTTGTATACAGAGAACTGGATACAGTGTTTGAGGCAGGGCCCTGATCATTCCTATAAATGTTGCTCAGTGGTGAAGGAAGCTAAAATAGTATGACATCCAGGGTATAAAATTACCCAGATATTCTGCATCATTGGCCCCATAGAGCAGGCGCACTACAGACTTTTGCAAGCCAAGCGGCTAACTTTCAGTTCAGTGCTCCTCTAGCTTGAATGGGGATAACAAGACTTTATAATTGTTATTGGATCGAAATGATGAATTCATCAGTTTGTACTTCTGACGAGGGCTTTGTGCATGAAGACGTGATAAATGGACCGTGCTTATACAGCCAAAATTGCTTCAAATCATACAGTAAACACCTTTACATTTTGTATGGATAGTGACATGAATCATTTCATGCGGGTTGTGGCGCTACTAAAAAAAAATGCATCCACTGATTTACAGATGTCTCTTTCACAATGTAGGTCTATAGGAAAAAAGTATTTTTAGGCCCCATGGCATCTGGTGACAGACCCCAAAGTTGTAATTCCACTGGTTGCCCACTATGAAAATTGGCTCCAAACACAAGCGCACTTCCTGGGGGCCTAGTTTGGTTGGACTAAAAGCTGAAGAGCAAGAAAAAAATTAGCATTAGCATTATAACAGTCAACCTAGACTGTAATGCACTTTGCCAACCAAGCTAGCAGCTAGCGTTCGGGTCAGCTCCAACTTCTCATCCAAATATGGTCACTTTTTGCTTCAGAAATCCAAGTTAGCAGCATTCAAAATGCCAAACTCGAAGCTTCAAAGGCAGGAGTCCAAAAACTAATGAGTAATGTCACACTGGCTACACCCATTATTTCTTTTAAAGTCTATAATTCAAGTATGAAGCCATCTGTTAAAGCCCCTTTCCATGATGTTTTTTTTATGATGATGTATGGCCTGAATCAGTACATGTTCAGAGTTATGTCAAGTACTTGGATCCTGGTATACTTGTTTGCAGGTCAAATCATTTTGTGGCATGTAGACCTAATTTCTGTTGTTTTGAATTGCTAACAACATTCTTTTGCTTTGTTTCTGATAAATAGAGTTTATCTTTAGTGAAACTGTGCAAGCAAATGTGGCCAACTTTTATTTGCAATTTCGGTGAGCAGTAGTCTAAACGAAATCCTGGTGCAATGAAGCACAATCTAGAGACAAAGCTGATGCAGGCTTCTGGTTAGCAAGTGTAATTTTGCAATTTCATGCTAAAATGGTCATCAGAATTGCATTGTGCTTCTGACGACGGCTTTGTCCATGAAGATGTGATAAATGGACTGTGCTTATACAGCCAGAATTGCTTCAAATCATACAGTAAACATCTTTACATTTTGTATGCATTTTCAAAGCACTGCATGCAACTAGTGTGAAGTATTTTTAGAAACCTCTATAAAGAGAAAACAATGAGTGCTGAGTAAGGGTGAGAAACTGCTTCTCTTACCGATAGTGGTGATAACAGTCCCGGCAAAGAAAAAGGAGGAACTGATGTCCCAGAGGCTTGTCTGATTGGATCTATTTCCTGAAGGGTTCACACCTGCTCGGACTGCTGAAACAACTTGCTGGAGAGGAAAGTCAAAGAAGAAAAAGAAGTTAGCACATAACGCGCTGTGTCCCAGTGGGAGTGTGGTATGAGGTGAGCTGAGGAATGAAAGACAATTAGTGGTGTGCTTCAATTTTCTTTGGGAATAGATGACAGCCGAGATAAACATCCAACCAAAACCAATTTGGAGTTGTGAGAAACAATGAGAGGTATCTGTCACCTTCATAAATGCATAAGAAAGGTGTACATTTTAAACACTCCTCACAAAAACAGCAAAGCCTGTCACAGTTATATGGGCTAAAAGGATGGTCTTTAAGATTTGGCACTTCTAAAAGAATAATTTGTGCATATAGAGTGTAATACATTATGCACCAAGTCATACAGTGTTTCTCAACACTTAAATTCATGTTATAACCCAGCATGTTTGCTTGAATATATGTCCACAAATTGCATATCCAGTACTCAGGCTGCAGGGTCTTGGTCAAACATTTTAAGACACTTCACGGACTGATTGTATGACTTTGAGTTTGACTTTGATTAGCCCCGTGACTATGGCTACGATATGGTCATCAGTCGTGCTCAGGTGATTGGTTGACTCTGAGTGTGTGCATGTGGAAGAGCGCTAGAGCTCTAGGTGTGACACGAGTCACAGCTAGGTGTGACGAGCCCATTAGACACCAGCCGGCTGTACAGGAAACGGATCAGCCATGTGTGCTCCCACTCAGCACTGGGCTCTCATGACAAGAGACTGGAGGGGAGTGAAGCCACCAGCTGGAGGGAAAAAACACACCACTACACGATTTTCACACCCACTATCACCTAAACATAGACATGAGGAGCAGTGAAGCGTAGGGCCACAAATGCAACAATGTGCATCCACACTACAGATACACTGAGTTTGTAGCGAAACCTGTATACAGACACAAACATTATATAAAGTCAGTATCTGAGCTTTAGAACCAAAGATACAAGGCCAGAACTGTAGGGAAGGAATCAGACTGAGTTTATCTGCTCTAACCTGAGCTGCAATCTTTAGTCTGGCTCCTTAGCTTACAACCTACATTAGTAACTGAGCATTACCTCCAAAGCCATTGGTACATCCACTACGTTTATTTGTGGGGTAACAGGTAATGAAAACATCCTGTTTATGATGAACGCATCCACTGTGAGGTATTCGCCCACTGTGTGGATGCTGTTCATGGATGCATCCTGAGCTACATCACAGTTTAGGACAAGGATTCTCAACTTGCTTTGCCCTGGGGCCGCTTTTGCAAAATAATAGGATGCCAGGTCCAGTAAATAAACAAACAATAATGATTTTTATCAAATAAAATGAGTAAAAGAGGCAAATCCAGCCGCAGGAGCCCCCCGCAGGAGGAGTTTCTAGGGTTTGAGGACATATGGGGTTTGGCCGGGACATCTGTCGAGGGGTCTGGGATACACTTTTTTTGGGGTTTCTTCGCTATTGCCGGCTGTAAGTTGAGGATCCCTGCATAAGGCTAACATTGAAAACTCTGTCCTGCTCCTTGTTGGGTTTATGGAAGTTTATACTCCAGCAGTTTGAGCAATATAACTGCAGGTAACATTACAGTTGCCAGAAACATCTGTCTGTATTTCCTGTTTTATTTTGACACTCACCCTTGTCTCTCGTTTCAGGTGCTATACTTCCTGCCCCCGTGTGTTTCCCTCCTGTGTGATTACCTGCTCTGTCCTGATTAATTTCACCTGTCCCTCATTACTCGTCCTCCCTTGTGTATCATCTTTGTGCTGCCCTTTGTCTGTTACCAGTTTGTTCTCAGTTATTTGAGTGTGTGTTCTAGCCATTTTCCCCAGTGTTCTCTTTAGCATTTTTGACCTTGCTTTTGCCTACTGCCTTACTGCTGCCCTACTGTTTGTGTTTTTGAACTGATTATGTGTGCACCGACCCCCTTTTGTCTCAGTAAAAAAGACCTTGTGTTTTTGAGTCCTTTGTCTGAGTCCTTTCTTTGTTGGCTCCAGTCTGATACACCGTTTTTGTTTGCGATTTAACTTAATCCTCAGACTTCAAGAATTATATCATGTGTGCAGCCACAAAGCAAGGCTGCCAACTTCTCAATTTAGTCTGGAGTGAGAGAGTAAAATTAGTTTAGATCTGACATGCCATGGTGAGGGTCTGAATAGGACTACACTCAAATCATTGCAATTCAAAATTTCAGCAAACCTCTGAAGGAAAAGATTTTCTGAGTTTAAACATGAGGACATTTTGTGTTACATTCTCCCATTTACTTCTCCAAACAAATTTTAGCAAGTCCAGATATGAGGAAATTATAAATGTTATAAATGTTATTTGGGGCGGCTGTGGCTCAGAGGTAGAGCGGGAGAGCACCAATTGGAAGATCGGTGGTTTGCTCCCCCAGCTCCGCATATTGAAGTCTCCTTGGGCAAGATACTGAACCCCAAATTGCTCCCGCTGGCTGTTCCATTGCTGTGTGAGTGAATGGTTATTGAGTAGCAGGTGGCACCTTGTATGGTAGCCTCAGCCACCAGTGTGTGAATGGGTGTGAATGGGTAAATGTGACATGTGTGAGTGTGAAAGCACTTCGAGTGGTCGGAAGACTAGAAAAGCACTTTACAAGTGCAGTCCATTTACTATTTACCATTTAATTTGAGCTAAATTTCCCAATAATTTCTTTAAAACTGTACAGTAAAAGAACATGAATTTTTACATGGTCATAGTGAGGGTCATCCTGAACTAGATAACTGAAAATGAAAGCAAAGTTATTTATGAGAGTCTAAAAATGAGGGGATTTTCAGTGTGTTGCAATATAACATTAATGTTCAGTGTGGTCACAGGAACAGTTTGAGCAGGAATATATTGCACTAATAAACCTATTACGGAACTGTTTTATTAAGATAGGACTTCTTTATCGGCGGTTTTCTTTGGAATAGAAAATGTGAGAGGTGCCGTAGCATTGTTCCGACCTCTCATTGTTCCGACCTCTCATTGTTCCGACCTCTCATTAGTCCAACGTCCCATTGTTCCGTTATGTGATTATACTAGGCTATACTGTATTTGTGTACCATAGAGGATCAGCAACGCAACAAAAGTAGGCTACTGGTCGAGATACAAGTGTCATAGAGAGGACAGAATGAAACACCATAACCTCCTGTTATTAACTCTGGGGTCCGGATTGTGTGGGGAGCTCTCCGCGGTGCTGAACGGCTGCCGGCGGGCGTATTTCTGCCTTGATGGTGCGCCGCGACCAGCTCTGGGTCAGCTGGGAAAGGCTTGAGGCGAAGCAGGCTCACAGCTTATGTGTTTGTCACTTTCTTTTCCATTTTAACCCACACCATGATCTTTTCCTAACCCTAACCAAGTGGTTTTTGTGCCTAAACCTAACCAGACCTTAACCACAGGGCATCATGATGATTTCGGAACAACGGGACTTCGGAACAATGGGTTTAATATGGTCGGAACAATGGGATGTCGGACCAATGGGCTGTTGGACCAATAGGCAGACCCCATGTGAGAAACCCTATTTGGCTGCTCCAAGTTCAGGTACCGTAACAGCATGAAAAGGCGTGCATCAAAATCCAAGCAGCTAGCTTGATCGGCTTCAATGCTGCTGTTATGCTGTGTTGCTCTGTCCTGTTTGTCCTTACACTGTCAGTTTCCTGTTTTCAACATAATCAGTTATACATTTGTCTTTTCTTATGTGAGAAAATGGATGTGTGGTGTGACAGTGAGTGAAAAGTGTCAACTGCATGAGTGTCCTGGTCATTGCGTGAGAGTTGTCAGCCGCGCATCAGGCATATTCAATTCTCCGTTTACAGGGTTCTCCTTTTAAAATGGGTCTGACCCATTGTTTCAAACTACTTGAAATTCTGAGCAGTAAGACTGCTCCCCATTTTTCTTGTAAACTGCATATCTACTGAGCTAAAACGGAAAGTTTAACAGCTACTGTAGTGTGGGACGCTTAGCAAAATGTCAATTCCCCTGAACGCTGGATTAATCTGATCCCACTAGGTTTTTAACAACAGACTCTATCACTTCACTGCACTAAGACAAAAAGTTTCTCGGCCCAAGTGGCTCCTCATGATACAGAATCATTACTGAGACAAATGAAAGAGAAAAGCTTTGCGACCTCAGGGGAGCAGCAGACTCCGCTACAGAGGCGATACTAATAAATTGCAGAGGAATACTTTACCGGACTACAGCTTTTATTCAATCATGTATATGTGTTTTTTTTGACAGTGTAGAACAATATAAATGATGTAATAATCCTTGTGTGGGGCACCTTAATATATTTAAGACTTGTACCTGTGGGGGGTAGTTCTTTAAGATGATTTCCATTATTTATATTTTGTATCAACACACCCCCAGGAACAGAGCAGTAATGCTACAATAATCATGTACAGCATAAAACACTGCCCTGCACAGTCCTCCTGAACCAGCACTGTCAGCTTTTTCTGCACACACGCACACACACACAGTTTAGGGTCACTGCAATGTCAGGGCGTTGTGATTCATCATCCTTAGCGAAACTGAGAGAGCTTTCATTAACCTACGACTGTTGAGTGTGATAAGGCAGTACAGATCGAGTGTGTGAGAGCTGAAATGGATAAATAATGGATAGGAAAGTGAGGGAACAGGCACTAACGTAATGACACAAGAGTTAACATGACATGATGGGTCAGAGGGTGGAGAGATATGGCTAATGGCAGTGAATGGTGCTGTGACGTATTTTTACTTTGAGGTTTACAGGGAACTGCTTGTTGCTTATCCACACAGAGGCACAATTCTCCGCCGTAGAGATGTCTGCCTGCTCTCCAATATAATGGAACTAGATGGCACTCGGCTTGTGGTGCTCAAAGCGCCAAAAAAATACTTTTGAAAACCTTAAAAACAATGTCTCTTTCCAGAAATCATGACCTGGTTACTCAAGATAATCCACAGACCTTGTTGTGAGCAGTTTCATGTGGGAACTATTTTCTTTCTACCGAACTACACCCGCTAATTGTATCATAGCACAGACGAAAGCGTGCATCTACTGCTAGCTCACGTAACACCACTGAGCTAGCTAGCATTACAGCTCAGCTGAGAGGAACACCATTTATGTTTACATCTCGCACTGTCACAAGCAAGGCAAGCTCATGCACTGTTTTTACATATACCTACAAAAGTAATGCACCACAAGACATATAAAATCCATGTAATCATGAGCCAGCAATTTGTGTATAACCCACATATTCGGGTAGGCTGTGATCACATGACCAATGCACTGATGTGAGTAAAGAAAGAGGAGTTTAAGGTGGTGGGTTCAGGTGATGGATGGGTCAACAAACACAGGACTTTCCCCCAGGACACCAGTGTTTGGGACTGTGTCAGACCAAGTATTCTTTGAATTGGTTCAAGGTAAAAGAAAAAAGAAGAAGAAGAAGTCACAAACAGGACCTACACATGTATTAAATGGAGAGATGTCAGAGTGAAAGGGCTGCCTTGGAGAGGTGCCTAGTGCAGTTGGGGCCTCAGTGCCTTGCCCAAGGGCACATCAGCAATGCTCGGGAGGCAAACTGGCACCTGTCTAGCAACCAGTCCACACTACATTGTTGATCCAGACAGTGACTTGCATCAGCGACCCTCTGTTTTCCAACCCAAGTCCCTTTTTAAAAAAAAAAAATGTATTTAACCTTTATTTAACCAGAAAAACCTCTTGAGATTAAAAGTCTCTTTTTCAACAGTGTCCTGGCCGAGACAGGCAGCAACTTAAGTTACAGACAACATAGAACAAAAATAGAGAATACAAATGTACAGCTCTAAAACAAGCAATATAAGATTACTACAAAGAAAAGCCAAAAAGTATGACAATGTACATTAGACATCAACCATAAAAATGCAACAAAGGACAACTACACATGATTACAAAGACCAGCTAAGACACACCGTGATTGGCATATAGAAGATTGTCTACAAAAATCTGCAACAGTGCTTTGAAACGGCCGAGAGGAACCAATGAGTCCAATTCTAAGTCCTTCTGCAGAAGATTCCACGTATAAGGAGCTGCATACATAAATGCTCGCTTACCAAACTCTGTACCCTGGGCACAGACAGTAAAAACATGTCTGAGAACACATTTTTTGCTGAATGTACACACATCAGTATGCTAGAAGTAGGCCAAGAATACATGTAGCTTTGGAAACATGAGAATGCCAATGAAAAAGTCTATGAAACTGCTCACAACAAGGTCTGTGGTTTATCTTGAGTAACCAAGTCATGATTTCTGGAAAGAGACACTGCTGTTGAGTTTTCAAATATATAATCTTTTTGGGTTTTTTTGGTCCTTTGATCCACAAGCCATCTAGTTCCATTATATTCAAGAGAAGACAGACATCTCGTCTACAGCTGATATCTCCAACACTCAGCAGCTCACACCAAAACAATCTGAATTAATAAACAGCACTACAGGTAAGAGGAAAAATATGTGTTTTGATTTGGGGGTGAATTACCTTTTTAAAGGGTTGGCACAAATTACAAAAAAGCATATTCACATGGGATGATTTTGCACCTCTCTATATGCCAACACCAAGTGCCAGTGCAGGAAATAGTGCGCCCTATATATAGTGATGTGAAAAGCGTGTGTGAAGTTTTCATCGACATGGACATGGAACTAATCTTCATCTTTTTGTTGAATATGATCTTTCTCTAACCTTCATCATACCATACTTGACATGGACAGATATTGTAGCAAGTGAGGAATTAAAAAATGTTGACACTGGATGTCCAAAAATATCATCTTGAACACAATTTAGGGTTTTTCATGATCATCCAATATCAACATTCTTGTGCGGCAGTGGGATTGAACTACCTCTGGTGGTATCTAGCCATGAGGAGAGTTTTATTTGCTCAGGCTTTGAAATATAATTCACCCCAGTAAAATGTACGGAAAACCAAATGGTGCTTCAAGAATCAAACGACTTCACTGCCAATAGGTTTCATTTCTTCAATGAAAACTGAACAAAGAAAACCAAAACTATTGGCACGGGTAAAAACCAATAGAGAGATGTGAGAAAATATTTTTTTTTTATTAAAAGCAGAACAAAGGACTGTGTGTAGCCTAAAGCATGAACTGTGCTTCTGAGAAATACACACAAAAATTGGATGCCTTTTTAAATTTGCACTTGTATTTCACACTGGCTTTTGAGTAAAAAAGTCTACCCAGAATGAGACGAATATAAAGATTTGGTTACACACATGCATACAAATGCACAATAATGCACATAATGTACAACAGTGAACACCATTTTTATCTCTTCTATTTCCAAATACAACAAAGAGGAAATTTAGAAGATACAATTCTGAATCTCTGCATCCACTCTGCCACATAATTTACCCAAATCACACAATCAGGAATGCTTGGCTCAGTCAGCCCCTTTGTTTCCCAGCCAAAGCAGCCTTATTAATTCACTGTCTTGGCAAACTAACCGCGGCCACGGGAAACGATAAGATGGGATAATGTGGAGACCACACTGGTGCTCTCCAAGCCGAGTCAAACAGCCAGGAGAGATTGAATCGTCTGAGCTTTTTGACATCCCTCACTTTTTTAATTACTCCCTTTGAGAACACATCTCTCCTCAATCCTCTGCTGACTGGCTTTTGATCAGCGGGAGCCTACAAGTGTGTGTGTGCACTATGCATATGTGTGTGTATACATAATTGAGTAAAAAATGAGTGGGGGTCACCTGTATTGAAGCCGTTTATCAATAAATCATCACAAGAGAAAGAGCTGCCTGCAGAGCTGCTGTACTCATGAGGCTACTGTGTGACGGATGAAGGGCTGTTTAGTCAGACTGTTGTTAAGCAAAAGCACAGAGACTGCAAGATCTCTGTTAGATATGCACTGTAAAACCTGGCGCACAATTAGTCTGATAGCAGTAGGAAAGAATTAAAGTGCTCTTAAATGTCTCCCATAGGCAAAATGCCAGGTTAAATTCTCTAGCCAGTAATTAATCCAGTATATTTTGCAGTTTCTTTCTGAGGTCCAGGACTAAGTAGTTTGTTTTTGTAAAGTGCAATGAGCGCAGAATGATTCACTGGAAAGGTCAGTGACAGAAGAAGTCATATTTTGCCTGAAAGCAAAAAGGACAGTTTGCCCTCAATTGACTTTTGGCTTTTCTCAGACAGAAGCCTGGGAGAGATTTTGAAGGTTAAAACAGGGGTCATACAGAACAGAAGACATGGTTGTTAGTGGCAGTTAAAGGAGGGGAATTAATTCATTTATGTGTCAAATTTTATTATGGCAGTTATTTTAATATAAACTGGTTATAAACTGGTTTTACTTCCTGGTTTTCTGTCACACCTGTCTCGTTAGTCCTTCCCTGTTCCCAGAGTCTTCCCCTCACACCTGTTCTGTATTAGTCTTGTGTTCCCCTCCACACTCTTGTTGTTAACTGATGCCCATTTCCTTCCTTTTGCGCTTGTCTTCCTGCTACAGCTGTACTTCGTTCTTGTGATTAGTTTTCTGTGCATATATACCTGTGTGTTTCCTTTTGTTCATGGTCAGTTCATCTGCATTCATCACTGTGTTCTTGGTGTTGCTCCCTCCTCTGCTTCCTGCCTACTGTCTTGTGTTTCTTTATCTGAGTTTATAATATTAGTCCGATTGGATTTCAGTGTAGTTTTGGCTCTGCTTTCATTTGGACTTTCACTTACCTGCTTGTTCTGGATGTTTTTTTTTTTATCAGCTGCATTAAATCTTGCTTCTTAATAAAACTTCAACCTGCCTGTAACTCTGCATTTGGGCCCTCCCTGAACTGATTCATGACAGCCCAGCCCAGAGGGGGTGGATGACTTATACTGCAGCCAGCCACCATTAGGTGATGGAGATGTTTCGGCTTCACTTTCATGGAGCTGTCGTGTCGTCCATCTTTATATACAGTCTGAAGTTATTTGTGGTTTGATAAGCAGAAAGAGAGCACAGGGCCAGGAGCTGAGCGCAGCTCTTAAATGGAATAACATTTTACCCATTTTAAATACTAAAAAATGAAATGAAAACATTAATAAGTGGCGGTCAGTCTTGATATTGTGGCAGCTGCTGCAAATAAGTCAATGTGTAGGAAACACTGCGAGCTTGATTAGCAGGGACAGCTAAATGTAGCAGTTTAAGTTTACTTCAAAAAGGTCCTATTTTAAAAATTCCTTTTATTGTACATGTAACATACATTTTTGTAAGCCAGTAAGTAAATTAAGTTTATTTAATATAACACCTTTCACCGAGCAAGGTCACAAAGTGCCAGTTTTGTTATGGCACAAACATTAAAATCTTTCAAAGCCCCCGAACACAAAACTAACTAACTAAATAAAACAAACTAAAATCCCAACCCTGACCCATTATTGTATTATCTACAAGCCTTTTAACCTTTCCTTCACACTAATCATTTCTATTTCTTCCTCCACCAAGCTTGCAAAAACTGCTGGCTAATTCTAGATAGCTAGCAATGCTAATAACACTAACAAGCAACAACTGGAACTAAGAAACAAGAACACATTTCTCCTGTTTTAGCTTCTCTGCACTGGCTTTTCTGCCAAAAGCAACAGTAGCAATTATGGTCACTGCTATATGCCAACTAATGGGCTGCCAAGGGTGAGGATAAATAACAAAAATGAGGTGAATGATGACCCGCATTAACACATGCTGAATAACAGCAACTATTTAAAGAATCATTTGCTTTTAAGTATCAGTCTTTCTTTACATTACAGCAGCTTTGATGTCACTGTAACACTGTATGTTTATGGTAATATGAATGAAAGGGGGTGGCTTAGATTGCGCTGCGAAGGAGCCAGCTGCCTTCCTTCAGCCAGAGCCCCACATTCATTAAGCCCACTCCTGACACACGATCATTATCATCAGTCAATCTGATAGATGATGATCTCAGCACACAAAGTGTCATCATCATCATCACCATCTTTGAATATCAACTCAGCATCGTAAAGCCAAATAACTGCCATCTGTTCCCAGCCCTCCTTACAGTAATTGAAAACAGTTTCATTTACATACAGTAGGAGGTGAACATCACTCAGTAATCTAGTCAGCTTGGTTCAATTTTAATATGGTCAGAGCCCATACTGTAAATGTCACTGAATGCCAACACAGTGGAAAACAGGTCCTGAAGTAAAACTGAAAGAGCTGCAACATCAGCTGGATCACAATCAATGATCCTGCGTCTTATTAAATTTAAACATGACTGAAAATCTAAGGTATAAATATTTAACCAAAAAGCCACCGTATCTGTAATATTGAACCCAGAAGATGGAAAACATAAATACATAATGTAGAAATAATACGTTCTACTCTGGTTAAGGGTGAATATGCAACTCAACAGTGAGGACGAATCAGCATACTATCTGCTTAAAGTTTTCTCATAATTACCAGAAGGCATATGCATTTAAAACAAGAATGCTTGCTTGTTACAGTAAGTTTTTTTTTACCCATCATGAGACTTAATCCATATCAGAGTCTACACTGATGCAGTGCCATAAGAAATAATGCAACGTCTTGAATGTCAATGTAATTAGAGTGGCTCTACTGAAGCCTGAGTCTGAGCCAATGTACAGACTTGCTCATTAATGAAAATCCTGCACTGTGCTATATAGGCGAGAAATGGAAATTTCAGTTCTGCACTGCTGCATCATGAGAAGGATGTAAAAAAAAAAGGGTTCTGGAGCCTTGTTATAAAAAAAAATCTGATATGTAAACCTGACAGTTAATTTACACATAAATTAATACGTGAGCAGAGAAATAAATGAACTAATCACTTTTGGTTCATTAGTCAAATAGTTTTCAGCAGCTTTTGCAGTTTTTACCAGGGCTGTGCAATATAAGGATATTATATCGTTACTGAGATATAAGACTCGTCTTAGATTTTGGACATTGTTGTATCGTGATATGACATAAAAATAACAATAGTCGTTCATACAACTTCTTTGCATCAGAGAGTATTTGGTCAGAAATATTGTCATGTTCGATTTTGTCTCCCAGTCCTAGCATTAATGAAGTGCTTTTGAGGAGATTTAGAAATATCAAGATTTATATCATGTATCAGGATATAGCCTTAAAATATCATGATATATTTTTCATGACATATCGCCCAGCCCTAGTTTGTACATATGCATATTTTTCATATGATCAGTAATTCTTCTCATCATATAGATGACAGCTATATCATTATACTGCATAAGAAGTTTGACTTACATCCTGTACCCTCCTAGAAATAAAGGGTTCCTCCTGAAGGGCTGAACCATTTGGTTCTGAAGAGCCCTTTTCATTCAAAGAATCCTTTTTTAAAGGAAGGGTTTTTCAGTGGTTCTTTATAAGACTGAGGTTTCAATAGAAACCATTTTCATCCAAAGAACTCTTTTTGGAAGAAAGATTTCTTCAAGGATTGTTGACAGCATGGTGCAAAAGATTTTCACCCTCAAATATTCCATGTTTCTAATGGTATTTTTGCTCTTGTAGAAGTACGACGACAGGAACTAAGAAAAAAGATCATACTTCTCCTGTTTTAGTTTCTCTGCACTGGCTCCCTGTAAAATCCAAAATTGAATTAAAATCCTCCTCACTTACAAAGCTCTACATGGTCAGGCTCCGTCATATCTTAGAGAGCTCATAGTGCCATATTATCCCACCAGAACACTGCACCCTGAGAATGCAGGGTTACTCGTGGCTCCTAAAGTCTCCAAAAGTAGAACAGGAGCCAGAGCATTTAGCTATCAGGCTCCTCTTCCGTTAAAGCATCTTCCTGTTTCAGTCCTGGAGGCAGACACTGTCTCCACATTTAAATGTAGACTTACGACTTTCCTTTTTGATAAAGCTTATAGATAGGGCCAACACATTCTTACTCTGACCTTGTCACATATCAATGTTTGGTCATGGACTTTCCAAGTCCACATATGAGATGCAAGGTACCCTGGGTGTATTGGTTGTTGGCATTCTGGGACACCATGTCAAGTTCTCTTCTTTCAAGATACACTTCCGTTTTCACAGGAAATTTAACTTTTACATACAGTCTCTTTCAAAAGACAAACACTGTGAAACACTGAGGAAAAAACAACAGGGTATCTCACAGGACACGAACACCGCTCTCCCAGGTGAAAGTCTGGGTTTGTAGGACCCATCCACCTCTCCTCCTGCCCGCCCTACTCGGACTTTCACCGCCCTAATTTTCGTCCTTGTCCTGCCACGTTTCCCCCTGATGCTGCCGGGCACTGTTAAACTATAACTGCAACAGGCCGCGTATCATGCAGACGTTAAAGCGTCACTGTCCAAGCGCTGGATTTCAACAACCTCGGACTGAGACTGTGCTCATCGGGCTGGCTCAGGCTTGCCTTGGACCAGGCCCTAGTTAGGCTGATATATCCCTGGTCTGCCGTGGGACCTCCTATGATACACTAAGCCACTTTTCTCCTTCTCTCTCACACGCTCTCAGCTTCTGAAATGTTGGTTCTTCTTTATTTGCTAAAATTCATGTCCTATTACTGCACGTCACTGATTCGGCTTCTTCTCTGAAGTCTTTGTGCTCCAATGTCTCGCCGGTTCCCTCGAATCGCAGCTATGCCTGGATCATGGGTTGTGGTTACACTGCTGCTGTGGTCCTGGCTAATGCCTGCTACTACTGCTATTATTATAAGTCATACTTCTACTTTTATCATACACATTATTTTTACTGTCACATACATATAGTATCATATATTAATATATACGTATAACATATACTACCAAAGATATTACTATTTTTATTACTACTACTAAAATTAATGTTATTGTACCTATTGTCAAAACTGTTTGCTGTGCATCTCTCTCTGTCTCTGTCTCTCTGTGTATCATTTTTGTCATAGTGATTACTGTAAATTTATTATGTTGATCTGTTCTGTACACATATCTGTCCGTCCTGGAAAAGCACCTGTCCATAACAGTGAGGTGAACTAGTTAGCCAAGAGTTGCATACTATTAAAATGCATTGGCTGTTGTAGGACCAGTATAATATGCAACTAAGTTTTATACAATAAAGGGGTCCTTTCCCTGAAAAACGTTGAAGAGCCCCGAGCTAGGATATATGGTTGGTATAGGTATAACCATAAAGGTTCTACCAAAGGTTTTCCAATAGTGTATGAGAAGTAAGCATTTTCATACTTCTTGCATATCACGTATGCAGTGAGCTTGGAGGTGGCCTTGGTATCACAGTAAAAGGCACTTTTGGTGGGAATGGGTTCAGCTATAGAAGAGGCCAAAATTAGCATCAGTGGACAAATCGGTTTCCCTTGGATTTAAAGACCTTTCAGCTCTGGCATATTAGAGGAGAAAATCATCATCCACAAGTCCAATATGCCAGCTAGATTTCCCCAGAGGAAATGTTTTTCATCAACCCTGACAAGTTCGGTTGATGGTGAGATCCACTAATCCATGGCGACGAGGTCATGAAGTCAGTGGATGTCTTTTATTAGAAGACTGCTCACTCAATACTGATATTTATAATGCATTTTTATGTGACCCTTGTAATTGAAAATGAATCAATGACTCACATCATTTGTCTGCTTTATTTTTTACTTAAATTGAATTTGAGATATTCAGGCTTGATTTGTAGCAACATTTCTGAATTTGCTCCCAGCATTGGGGGGTGGGGGTGTGTGGGGGGGGGGGCAACTGGATCAACAATGCACAGCCCCAGGGGCCAGAGGGGTAGTGGGGTCCCTTTCCCTAAATCACAGCCTTTGCATGAAGTATGTGGCATTTGTAACAATATTTGCCCAGACTGAGTCCAATCCAATATTTTTCAACATTTATTCACTTTTTCTGGCATTATTTCTGCAGAGTTCATACTTCAGCTACAGTAAGGCAATCATAGAACCTATTGGCTATTTGCAATAAAGGCCCTGAGGGCAAGGGCCAATGTTTCGATCTGATCCAGTGTAGCAAGCCGATGTCCAGGCCATGAATTCCTCCTATGTGCACCGGTCACTTCGCCTGATCTCTATAAACTGATAATTGAAAATGAATATGCATCAATTAAGCCAACTCAATTTCAGACAATAGCCGATGGGTTATGATAATGCATTTCACCCAATGCTTTCCCCCTCTCTATACGAGCCATTTACCTATCATTAAAACATTATTGGTCAATACTTTTCGGACAACTAATGAAAATCACTTTCAATGCCAAAATCTTCACCGTCATGGTAACAATACCAAACATGTGGTAAAGGTCTGGGAACAATCGTAGTCATGCTAAAAATTACACCATTGACTATCGGATAGGAGGGAAGCAAACAGTGGCCTCTTGTGTTTAAGTGTTGAAGTACAATGGCTTATAATGGAAAAGATAAAAGATGTAAGATCCAAAACCAAAACCGATATAAATATTTGTTGATACAACACAGCCTTCAGGGGCCACAGAATAAATGTGCATGGACAAATTAGTTCTGTGACTCAACCAGCTGAAAAAATATATCCTTAGGTTGAAGCTCTGTTTTACAATCCCCAAGCAAACAACATAAATAGAATGGTATACAATATTTATTAAACCTGTACACACTGTGTGAAATACTTATATAAATTCTGTAAGTCACCATCCTGCAGAGGATCTGAATTATTAATACGATGCTGCTGCTGCTTCCACCTACCTTGACCAAATCCTCCAGCTCAGAGGAGTTCACACAGGTGTGCGTGGCCAAGAACTCCAGTTTTTCTTCGAGAATGGCCATCTTCTTTAAGCTCTCATGAGGCTGCTCCAGCGCTTTGAACACCGTCGCCCCAATAATGAGATAAAGCACCACCAAGAAGAAGATGGCTGACACGGTTTTCCACCTCATGACAGTAGTCCGGGTGTCACACTCGTCCTCTG
Source organism: Epinephelus moara (assembly GCF_006386435.1). Taxonomy (NCBI): domain Eukaryota; kingdom Metazoa; phylum Chordata; class Actinopteri; order Perciformes; family Serranidae; genus Epinephelus; species Epinephelus moara. The sequence goes on along the minus strand of NC_065517.1, from coordinate 28,179,351 downwards.
GAGTGTTCAGCACTACCGGTTTGACCGAGAACGACAGGCGAGGTTTGGAGTTGTGGGTGGCAGACTTCGGGTCCAGAAGGTCAGGTGCGGCCACTGTGAGGATGAAATTGATTGATGTAGAACTATCCATTAGCTATAGACAGATCTAGGCTACAGCATGTGGTTCATACAATGTAAGAGAAAGGCTGCAACAAATACTATTTTCATTGTGGATTATTTTTGCTGTTATTTCCTCAATTAATTGCTTAAAAATTTGGCCAATCAAATGTCAGAAAACAATAAACAACAACCAGTCAATCATCAAAACCGATGATTACTTTATTGGTTGCTGTCTAATTGATCAATCCACTAATTGTTTCCACCATATAAGAGAATGGTTCATTCAAATAAATTGTGAGACAAAAACCATCTGGAGAACTAAACTTTAAACTTTATCATAAATGGCCAATAAGTCATGGATATTACATTCATACAACATGTCCCAGTACAGATCTACACTGTTAGAGATAAAGGTGCTTATATTTAAGATTCTTCAGCTTGTCCGAATTGGAGAACCCTTTTTGGTTCCTGGTATTACCTTTTATAATGAGTTCCACTTGGAAACCAAGAACCCAGGGTTTTGTCAGGGGGTTCTACTAAGAACCTTTTTATGGTTCCAGGGTTTCACCTATAACCCACCCACAGGTAGTGCCAAGATCCTTTTATGTTCCGGGGGTTTTGACGAAAACCCAGCCAGAGGGTTCTACCAAGACCTCTTTTATATTCCGAGGGTTTTTACCTTGAATCCACCCAGGGGGTTCTACCAATAACTCTTTTATAATGCAAGGGTTTCGTATAGAACCCAGTCATGGGCTTCTACTGAGACCCTTTTCATATTCAAAGGGGTTCAACGAAAACCCTCACAGGGGGTTCTACCAATAACTCTTTCATCTTCCAAGGGTTTCATATAGAATCCAGCCAGGGGGTTCTACCTAGAAACTTTTTATGGTCCCAGGGTTTCACATAGAACCCACCCAGGGGGTTCTACCAAGATCCTGTTTATATTCCAAGGGTTTAGATCAAAAACCCACACAGGACGTTCAACAAAGAACTCTTTTATATTGCAAGGATTTCATCAAGAACCCAGCCAAGGGGTTCTTCTAAGAATCCTGTTATATTCTAAGGGGTTTCATCTTGAACTCACCCAGGGGGGTTCTACTGACAATCCTGTTATATTTCACTAATCAGGATTTTCATTTTACAGGTTAGCCTGACACCAAGCGAATCATGCCCAGCAGCTCTTGAGGGGGCGGGGCTGCTGTGGTCCAGCACAACCCACAACACTCCTGCTTCACAATCGTGTTTTTAGGAAGTTGAGAATTTGTGCTGTCACTACTACAGCCTTTACTGTTTCATTGGTGCAGTGCTTCTCATCAGAGTGGATGGCATCTCTGCCAAGTAACAAATTAACATTGTGTCTGTTCAATACGGGAAAGCAATTAACTATTATAGGGCATGAAACAATAGAAAATTATATTAACTGGCAGAACACATGTTAAATTAATTGATAAAAGCGATTAAAGATACATCTACATTCAGCCCTCGGTCCTTCAGGAAGAACTCTTTTAGAACCCTTATTTCTAAGTGTAACATCAGAACACTGCTGTGATATACTCTTTTAATAACCATTAGTATTTCCACTCTTTTAAAGACAAATAAACTGCAGACTTTCAATGCACTGCAGCATCTGACACATGGGAACTTAATGTACTCCCTCCTGTGACTTCACTGTGTAGCCAGTTTCCTCTGATGGTGGTTCTTTTGTTTCTTACAATAAGGAACCAGAGGAATAGTGCTACTCCGCAGATAATAATGATCTGCATAAGACAGAGCAGAGACTGAAACACAGCCCATACCACCTGTATTCTTAAACAGCATTTACAGTTATATCTGGACTTATATGCACACATTTCTGTATCCTGTCTTCCTTCTCTGAGCTTAATCTGATAAGGGGAATTTGATTTCTACCTGGACTCAACTCAATGAGGCTTTCTTATAACATTAGGTTTTTATATTCAGTGTTATAAAATAAACATGCATAGATAATCATACTTCTAATGTATACAATAGTGTCACAGCAGGGTTTAAATTGTCTCCCTGCATGTATTGTAACTGAAATGATGCTTTTTCTTAGCTTTTGGGTCCCACAGAACAAATGAATACAATGATGGAGTAAAAGCTTATTAAAAATTAAACACTCTTTGTCACAGTCCTGTTTCCCCAAACAGCTTGCTACACTAGCTGCAATTACATAAGCACCCCATGAGGTCCTGATAGACAGTGTTCTACAGTAAACAACTTATGGAGAGGATCACTCACTCAGTAGTAAACTGGGACTGTGTGAAATAAACACATGAACATTGAAATTATTTTTCCTTTTTTAGCTGTATTTGTAATATTACATAACTGCGTCAGTATCTGCTTGATTTCTGTCATTTTAAATGGCTTTTCACGTGCAAAAATAAAAGTATATGAAAGATCACATGGGAATAATCTTGTGTTATCACCAAGAGGCAGAAAAAGATGCCACAATTCATTAAAACTCACTACTAAACAACACATAAGCATCAGCACATTTTTTTCTGTATCATCACTCTCTGGAGGTGCACACTTATTACAAGTCATGCAAGATATTTATAATGTTTTTATGATTCAAAAGATGGATTTCAACTAGTTGTTGGCGCACTTACTTCTCTACCATCTCTACTCTCTTTGTTTCCTCATCGACGGATCTTTTTTTCTCCAAGAAAGCACAAATAATGATCTCCTGTTAGTGTCGCCTTGTGCCTCCGGTGCTCCCATCAAGGGACGTGGCTGCTCCCCACATGGTTTCTTCAGTGAGCTGCGCTTCCCTCCACTTTACAATCTCCGGAGAAAATACATCCAGGACATCATGTACCCAGCAGAAGACGCGCTAGGACGGAGCGTAAAAGGAGAAAGTGGAACAAATCGCTTCCATGAAATCCATGCGGGTGTTTGGAGACATTGTTGCCCACTGATGCGCCTTGATGGAGAGGACGCAGTGGTTTGTATCGGTCAGAGGAGGTATTCACCGCTGTGACACGCTGCGCTGCTCTGCCACTGCTGGTGTGGACCGTGTGCGCTCCTGCTGAATAAAGTAGAGAGAGGAGCTGCGCGCGCTGTCCAACACTTCACAGGGTTCCCATGCTGCAAAATTTCACACAATGGATGAACCTATTATCTTAGGTGCACCTCGCTGTTGAGGTTGTGAAAAAAGGGCAGCGGCTCAGCATGAAGATGTCTTACATTTGTACAGTATACATTATGAAAGACCACTCTGGTTCTTTCAAGCATCATCCAACATGCTGTGTGCCTTCCCCTGGTGGCCTCTGAGGACCCATGTCCTGGGTCAAGAGCACAGTGACAGATGCTACAAAGTAAAGAACAACAACAACAAAAATGGCTGTGATCTAGGAAGTCATTGCTGCTTTTCCAGCGACATCAAAAGTGGGTGTGCTGTAGCGACATCTCATACACATACTTTCCAGAATGAATAGTGCCACAAAAAGTAGTAGTTTTTCACCAAGACATCGTCGCATTTCCTGCTGTGATAGTGACATGAAAAGCAGTTGTTCATTACCAAGACAGTGTAGCATTTCCTGCAGGGACAGTGACACGAAAAGCAGTTGCTTTTCACCGGCCTCTCTGATTTCCGCCCTGTAGCCCTCACGCCTATAGTGATAAAGTGTTCTGAACGCCTGGTCATGCAGCACATTAAAAACTCAGCGACAGCAGACAGTCAGGGTGGGCAGCCACACATCAAAGACCATCACAGTGAGCACAGGGTCTCCACAGGGCTTCGTCCTGAGCCCTCTGCTCTTCAGCCTGCTCACCTACGACTGCACTGCTAAATTCTGTAGCAACCACATCCTGAAGTTCGCAGATGACACAACAGTAGTGGGCCTCATTAAGGACATCAATGAGTCTGCATACAGGGAAGAAGTGGAACAGCTGAGTGCATGGTGCAGATCCCATAACCTCTTCCTCAATGTGGACAAGACCAGTGAGGTTATAATAGACTTCAGGAGGGCCGGCAAACAGGATCATGCACCACAACACATCGATGGGGCTGCCGTGAAGAAGGTCAGCAGTGTGAAGTACTTGGGGGTTCACATTGATGATGACCTCACTTCAACCACGAACACCACAGCAGTCACACACCACACACCTCACCACCTTCTACAAGGGCACTGTGGAAAGCATCCTGACATATGCCTTCACCTCCTGGTTCGGGTGCTGCACCGCGCAGGAAAAAAAAGCAGCTCAACAGACTGGTCAAAACAACCAGCAAAATCACTGGTGCCCCACTCCCCTGCCTGATGGAGCTATACCAGCAGCGCTGCATGAGCAGAGCCACCTCCATCATCATGGACCCACTCCACCCCTCCCACCACATCTTCTCCCTTTTGCCATCAGGGAGAAGGTACAGAAGCATCAGCTGCAAAACCAGCAGGAAGCTAGAAGCTTCTTTCTACAGGCCATAAGACTTATAAATGGACTGCCCGGCATCCCCACATACACACCCACACACACTCGTATCCTTGACATCTAGTCACCTGCCAAGTCAACAGACTGAACGCACTACCTGCGCTTTGAAAGAATGGACTACTTCTTTTAACTAGATAGAATTTATACACATTGTTTTTATTTATATTCATTATTTTATTATGCTATATTTTATTATGATTTCCTGCCACAATCATGACATTAAAAGCAGTTGAGGGTTTTTTGCGAAACATTGTAGCACTTCCTCCATAAAAGTGGCATAAGAAGTGGTTGCGTTTATTAAGACATCACTGCATTTACCACCAAGATAGTGACATGAAAAGTGGTTGCTTTTCACGAAGACATCCCCTGCCAGGATTGTGCAACACAAAATGTTTTTTGTTTTTTTACCAAAACATCGCTGCATGTCTTGCCAGGATTGAGCAACAAAAAAAAAAAAGTTTGTTTTTTTCACCAAGACATCGCTGCATTTCCTTCGGGGATAGTGACACAAAAAGCAGCTGCTTTTCACCGAGACATTGCTGCATCTCCTGCTGAAGCTGTGCCCCCAAAAACTGGGTATTTTAGGCCAAAACATGATCTTTTCCTAACCACAGCCAAGTGTTATTTGTGTCTTAACCTAACCTCATGTTAGCCACATGTTACTGAAACGTGAGGTTTCAGCGCATTTGCTTCGTAGTAACATTAAAATGAAATGCAGCTGTGGTTTACAGAAATGTACAATTGCAAAAAATATTTCTGGCGATTGGGTTGGAAGAAAAGATAGAGCTTTATCATTGCTTTGACCAATGATTTAAACTGGCAACATCCTGTGACAAGCCCACATCTCACATCCAGGCAGCAGCTTATCAGTAAATAGAAGCAGGCTTCAGGTTGCAGTGGCTATTTGCCCTGAAGGGCAGTTGTCAGTGCAGTAATTAAATTCATCTGAGTTTAGTAAAGCGGTCTGTATGGTTTATGTCCCTCATGTAACTTATTATTGACCGTGGCATGCAGGTGTGACAAAACCAAGGCTAACGAGGATTTCCACTACTTTGATTGTCAGTTGCAGATCGGCTCCTTGGGGGATGTGTGTCTAAGACAAACTGTGTGTGTGCAGATGTTTGCACTACATTGACCTACATGAGCCATTATGGCTGCTGTAGCCATAAAAAATTTGCAAAAGTGCACAATGAAAGATAATGGTAAGAATATCCCATAATCCCCACTTTTGCTGACATTTCAGTCTTCCAGTAGCTGAGGAAAGAAAACCTCTGCTGTGAAAGAAAAAAGGTAAAACATTGTAGTGTGCAGTATGACAGTAGAAAAACCATAAAGCAATTCCATGTGCTTGTGCCCCACCTCTTTATAGGCTCTCAGTGGACTGTGTCCAGCATTCAGCGAAGCGCTTGTTCCATCATTGATCATTTCTACCTCATACTTTCCTATTTCCTCTCATTCTTTTCCTTTCCTGCCCATCTCTTCCTCTCTTCTACCCCAAATTACTTTGAATCGGTGGAACATCCATCCTGCGCTCACATGTTCTCAGAATGGCTGATTCATTTTGATAAGAAGTGGTAGTATTACACATGGGGAAGCCACACTTTATTCCATCATCCTCAGCTGGTGTTGGCAGTAAAGGTGTTTATTCGATAAGGGATTCAAGGGGTGGAAAACCTATTCCTCTTTAAAATAAAACAACATTTATGATTTTTGATGTCGCAGTGCTGAATTATTAAAACATCACTTTCTTTGTCCTGTCAAGTTAAGGGACAGCTTCAGTTCTGATTCCCATTAAAGCCTCTGTCACATCCACTCACGTCAGTCTGCACTCGAGAAGTCAAGTGGATACTATTCGTTTGTCCAGTAAAGAACCAAAGACTTTCAATTGAGTAGTGGATTTGCCTATGTTGCTATGGTTACGGCTCTGCTGTAATTGTAGCAATGGAGCTACATATTTTTAGCTCCATATATTTTTATTGTTGGCAGTCCTGCAAAGCTTTTGGTGTCGGCTTAAGATTATTAAAAAGATGATCCTGTATCAATATGTCATGATGGATTTTCTGGCAGCAGCGTCTAATATGCAGGACAAAACACCGGAAACCCTGCTGGTGTTTATTCACTTTGTTTGGGGTTATTTTGCATTAATAACCAGCTCGCTGTGTATCACCCTTTACAGGGCAGTGTGTTATTGGTGCAGTGAGCCACAGTGCCTACAGCCAGATGGAGAGTGAGAGAAAAATGGAAATGTCTCTGAGCAGCAGATAACAATACTACCAGAGGGCAGGCTAATAATTTAACGCTATAGTCAACAAGCATTATGTGTCCTGTTAATCCCCTGAGGTTGAATTTCCTGTCCTCTTGATGTCCTTGAACAGGTCAGAGGTCAGATCAGTCAGGACTCAAGAGCAGGACTCATTAGCACTCAAGGTGACATTTAATAGAGCTGCTGCTGCTGGACTATACTTCACAATCGCTTTCTGCCATTATTGTTTTATCCATGTTACCAGAAGAGCTACAACACTTCTGAAATGTCTACGCTGTGGGAATTTGTCAGTCAATAAATCTGTCTAACTCTGTCAGTGTGGCTTTGCTCTGGACTGTTTTATAACTGTTGCTGTAGTCTGCTTCACTGAGACACTGTTATCTGGTTTTTGTCACTCTTAGTATCTGAATATCAAGTCTTTTTTTTTTAACATCTGAACCAAGTGGATAAAGATGCTGGAACTTCATAAATATGAAATGTTCTCTGTGATGGAAATTTTGTACTTCATGAAGAGAGATGTGAACTGAAGTCACACGCAGGACTGTTCAATGTAATTGTGACCTGTGACCCTTTTGTGTTGTTTCATGACACATGTAAGGCATTGAATAATCACTCAAGGTATTGATATATACTCAAGGTTATCACTTCCTTCTTTGTGAATGTTTCCTTTAAGTGCAGAAGGGCAGAGTGATAACACACCCATAGAGACAGATAAATACATTGCTTATCTCCTTAGACATTGAGTCTTCACTTTGTAACCGACCTGCATGTTGCTCTGTGAATGCTCCTCTTGTACAAGATTAAACCTTTGTTTGAATCTTGAGCTGACTCCGATCTCCTTCCTCCAGTTCTAAATTATTGCAGAATTATTTTAACATTCTCTTTGAATCTTGTGGTTGTTTTTGTTTGTTTTGCCATGACTGGCTTGACATAGCCTTTCAACACGCTCTCATTCCCAGAGCATCAAATAGGCAGCTGGGTCGGATACGACGCACAAGGCACCCTCTAGTATCAGTAAGAGATGTACTGGCTTTCGACTAACCTCAATGTTTAATCTAAGAGACTTGGTTTTGTTGTCTGTTCCTAGTGCATGGTCTGACCTGGGAAAGAAAGCTTTTATGTGCTCTCCTCCTCTCAATTGAAATAACCTTCAAAAAGAGTTGAAACGACACGAACTGGTCTCTGCCTGACTGTAAAGCTCTTATAAGCACAAGGATAAATTAGCTGGTTGGTTCTTGTCATTGTGCGTGGGTGTTCTAATATTTCTACATGTTACTGTGTATCTTTTATGTTTTTTTGTGTGGTTGTTTGGTTGTACCTTTTTGTATGCTGCTGTCTTGGCCAGGTCTCCCTTGTAAAAGAGATTGTTGATTTCAACAGGACTTACCTGGTTAAAAATGGATTAAATACATTTAAAAAAAAAAATGTTCTCATGCATTGTTTGTTTGTATAACCTATGAAAAGTAATCCACCAGAATTTGTATATAACCCACATAATTATGAGCCAGTAACTAAAAAATGAAGCAAATTCGGAAGTGCTAAAAAAAACTGCAGTTCATCAAATGGCCACTTGAGGCTGGCTCCAAAACAGAGTAAATTCCCACAGACCTCCATGTTAAAATGCCCAACATTACAGCAGTAATTAACATGTTTACGGCCTGGTGCAAAAAACTGTTTTGGTCTCTATGGCTAATTTCAACACTCATGACAACTGTACATGGGTGAATTTTTATATAACTCAGGCATTTATATTTTACTGAAGCTCAAAGTTGGCATATTTAAAGGCATGGTCGTTTGAGTGACAGGCTGTCTGCAGGGCGTTGCTACAGTATATGAGTCAGATCCACCTCAGCTGCTCCTCCACAGCACCAGCCTCTTGTCCAAATATGGTCACTTCTGGCACCCCAAACCAAGATGGCAATAGCTGAAATGCTGAACTTGAGGCTTCAAAATGGCAAACCAGTGGGTGATGACACAGTAGCTGCGTCCATTATTTTTACAGTCTATGTATAGAACCTGCCTAATATGGATGTATAAAATAACATGACCGATGCACTGACTGGTGTAAAGAAGGAAGTAGTATACAGAGTAAAAGTCCATGTAAAGAGGCAGTATGGGGTGGTGGATGGGTCCAACAAACGCAGGACTTTCCCCCAGGAGACTAGTGTTTGTGTTCTGTGTGAAACCAAGTGAACTTTTTTTTTTTTTAGATATTTTTTAGGGCATTTTTTGCCTTTAATTGATAGGACAGTGAAATGTGAAGGGGGGAGAGAGAGAGGGAGAGACATGCAGCAAAGGGCCACAGGCTGGAGCCGAACCCGGGCCGCCGGGGCAACAGCCCTGCACATGGGCCGCCCGCTCCACCACCAAGCCACCAACGCCCCAACCAAGTGAACTTTAAGTTAATTTTAAGGTACATTGTTACTATGCTTCTTTCCCTTAACCTAACCTATGTAACTTTACTTTCCTAAACCTACAGTAACCTACGTATCTGAAAGTTAAGTATGTAACTTTACTTCAAGTACGTAACGCAACAATGTTCAACCTTGTTTCTTTTCCTAGAACTAACTTTATTTTCCAAACCTAACCTATGTAACGTTACGTAAAGTACCTAATGTGATGCCACCCAACCATGTTTCTTTTCCTGAACTTTTCTTCAAGTACATAACATGACGACGCCATTCGTGGGATGTTAATTCATTCAATGTTGTACGAACCATCATATGTACATTTTCATAAAATATCATACAAACCCTTTTATGAGGATACATAGACAATGTAAACCCATCCACAGCCATATTAGACACTCAGAGCAACTGACATAGTACAAAGAGCAAGAAGGTCCATGTAGGGAGGAGGTCGGGTTGGACGGACAAACATAGAACTTTGACCAAGGAGGCTGCTGTTCGTGTCCTGTGCAAAACCAACAGTCAACGTACGAATCGTAGTTACGTTGCGTGACATGTAAAAAATAAAAAATATACTTGTTTTAAACAAACCTTGATTTTTTTCTAAACCCTAACCAAGCAGTTTTGTTGCTTGATAAGACACTATACATATAACAATCGGAAATTGACATGTCCTAAACTGACGCTAGAGCAACTTGATCTTATCCATACTCATCAAATTTTGACACTTGGGCAGAGAGTTTTTACATTGTGTCTTGACGCAGGGGATCGTCTGTTAAGGCAACAAAACTACTTGGTTAGGGTTAGGAAAACACTGTGGTTGACATTAGACATTTCAGTCAACTAACTCAGCACTGACCTTTAGTTTTACTCGGGATACGAACACTGGTTTCCTGGATCAAAGTCCTGTGCCTGTTTGTCCAGTCCACCTATGCAGAATTTCTGACTCTTTATACTCTATCTTTGTTGCTTTGAATGTCTAATAATGATACCGATGGAGTTACAGTGGAGTTTGTTCAATCCCTGCTGGTCTCAGACAGACACTAAAGGGTGTTTTGTATCTAACACCAAGGACCATTCCCCAAGCTGCCTTTTTTGGTGCCCTGAGAGACCAGGCTGGCTAGAGGAGTAGAGCATCACAGTTAAAAGCGTCGGGCAAATAGCCAAGCTGCTGTATTTGAAGAGCTGGGAGTGTTTAATGTTGGTCCTCTGTTTCTTCTTCCTCTTCTAATTATTTCCAGGCTTTGGTGGAAATTGCAGTCAGACAACACAACTGTATTTCTCATCAAGGACAAAGGAGTAAAAATTCAATTTAAAACTTCTATTACAGAAGCTATTACAGCCAGAGTCATGTATGGTATATAATGACACATGAGGCCTATCTCTAAATTGCCTGCACCAGCTCATGTTCATTTGCTATCTCTTATGATCTGAATTGCCATTCACTTTGAAAGTGTCTTATCTATGGGATATAATGTTTCTGTGCAAAATTAAATTAGAGTTACTCAACATGAGTGCTCTGGAGAAATGAGGGATGAAGTCTGATTGAGGCTGTCTCTTGCACAGTGGGAGCTGGAGGGTATTTTCAGGAGTTTCATTTAGGTATTTTAGTAAAGAAATCAGCTTAATGAATGCAATGGTCTCTTTGTCATCTCGTTAATAGTCTTCTCATGAGATAGAACCTCATGCCTCAGCATCTCTTGTCCTAATTTACCGATTGCTTTCCCTTGAACAGGACAGCACCTGCAGTAGGAACATGTGGCTTTTGTTACATGACAGTAATCTTATTATCAGTGACTTTGTTGCGTTAATGGACTTGATTACCATAGTAATCTATCCTGATGTCACAGCAAAATGTCAGACACTGGTGTAGTAAGCCATTTTACAGTTCCCCTGTGACCTGTTTGACAAATGGGGCTTACAAAGTGATTTCTTACAGAAAGTGTGACATTAATTTTATTAATTAATTAACAATTTAAATTCTCCGATTTGTAGCTTTAACTGAGACATTACTGAAAAAATGCAATTTAAATGTTATGCATCATATTACTGTGGATAATTTGAGGATGCTGTGCTCATTGTTGTGGATTTTTTTTTTTTTTTTGCGTTGGTGGTGATACAGTAAACCCAAAACATATGTTGTATCTTATGAACAGAAAGTTGGAGGTTAGTCTCCGTTCCCTGCCTGTTTACAAATGCAGAGCCATACAAACATACTGCAACATTCCTGGTCAAACTCTGACAGCAATAGCTGGAAAAACCCCACAACACAGATGATCCACGACATCAGCAAAAAGAAATGCTGAAAGTTGAATACGTTAAATATGATTGAACATGTATATTTTATACTCTTGCCTGCAAGCTTGCACTGTAAAAATTCAGATATCACAAATGGATTGCAACTCTCCACCAAATCCTGCTGAATGTACCTGAGTCATTTCCACTGAGGCTGCAGTTTTTCTCCTTGCAGAAAATAATCAGCAGTATTTTCAGCAGCAGGGACCTTTACTGAATATAAAAGGTTTGCTTTTGTGTTGATCTATCCTCTGTAATCAGAGTGATAAATGACAGATGTGTACAATTCTACACAGGTGTCGACTTTTTGTTATCAAGAAAAGAAAGCCTACACTGACATTCTGGTGCAATGCCACTGTTCTGAAGGCCCATAATTCTGATGCCCCATGAGTCCAAAAAAAAAGTCTCATTGAATTTCTCCTATTACCCCAAAAACAAGCACCCATTACAAATTCCCCTTTTTCAGAAAATGTACGCTCCTTGCAGTTAGTTTCCCCAGCAGCGTTTGATCCACCAGTTCTGGGTGGCTTTATTGAACCTTTGCGACATTTCCTAATGGCTTCCAATCCCTGGTGTTTTTACTGAACCTCTGTGCCATTTCTCAACCACATTCAAGCCAGTGATCCCAATTCACGACATAGCCCAGTGGCTTTTGGGCCACCAATCCCAGGTGATTTTACCAACCCTGCGCAGTGGTTCTCAGTGGCTTTAACTGATCCTGAATGTTTTTACTGACCTTTCCTGGTGTTTTCCAGCTGGGATTAAGCCACAGACCCCACCAACCAACCCAGTCTCACTCCAAAGTCGTCAAAACCCTGTGCTTGGGCAGTGACTTGCAGCATCACATACTGACGGAAAAAGCCGTCAGCGTGATACACAGATGGTCGGTCGGTGGATGGGTCCAACAAACACTGACTTTCACCAGGGAGAGTGATGTTTGCGTCCTTACAATTATAAAGCCAAACCTTGTTCTTTTATCCTAAACCAAACCACGGGCTTTTGTTGCCTGAACCTAACCACATGCATTAGTTATTGAAGGAAGAAAAATGTCAATTCGCATTGTTGTACTGACGTAGTGCATTTATTTTGAAAGAGACTCCATGTTAACCGTAAATTTCCTGTGAAAACGGAAGTGTACTTTGAAAGAAGACAATGCATGTAACATGCAGAACTTGACACCTCGTCCCAGAACGTTAACAACCAACACACCCAGGGTACCTTTAAAGTCTAATCTGGTCGATAGGTGACGAGGTCGGAGTTAGAATGTGTTGACTAAACAGGAATGTGTAAGCCAGAACATGATCTTCTCCTAATTGTAACCGATTGATTGTTGTGCCAAAGCCTAACCAGACATTCACCACAGCGTTGTTGAGAAACACAATGTGTCAACGTTAAGTTTCTAATTTGCAATTGTAATGTATCTGTACAATTTTCTGGGATTTCACAAAGATCAGTGACTTTGATTGGGGTCAGGGGTGAGACCAGATAATACACAGTAAGCACTCATGTGGAAACAGTCTCCATAATTGAAGCTAGTGTCAAGCTTCTCCCTCATTGAGTCGAGTTTAATGCTTCGCTGCACGTCCGTTGTCAGGTGTGGTTGTTCTAGTTGCTGGTCCTTGATAGATGACAGAACTCAAAAAGAATAATTGTGGTTTCACAGTAGACAAGAGTCTTTCATCTTCTGCTTACTCGAGTGAGCTCTGTGGAAATTAATCATCACAAACAGCTGAGCGAAATGAACTCGCACATTCTGTGTGTCCACAGGAGACACCTGCAAACACACTCATGTGCATGGCCATTAAATTAACACAGAGAGTGTGAGCTCGCTCTGGTGCCGGCGGTGCTTTGAAGTATAAAAGCCTGGAAAGCAGAGGAGGAAAATCAGCAGTTTGTGCTGTGACAATAATTACTTGGCCGTTTTGAATAGGTATTCATCAGGCAGTCGAGGGCACCTTTTGCATATCATAGACTATTGAAGAAAATGAACGAGGTAAAGCGATTAAGGTCAACAGGAGGTCCAATGCTTTGTTTAAATGATTCTCAACAATATGTGCACTAACACGTAGAGTTTCATGTTATGTGTGCAACCCAAGAGCCAGAGAAAATGGTGGCCTTTTGCATCTCTACAAACCACAGATAGATTACATTTGCAGGTTATTAAGTAGAGGATGTTACGTTTCAACACTGCTGTGATAAAAGTGTGGTTATGTTTCCAGACAAAAACCACTTGGTTATAGTCAGGAAGAAAAATCATGTTTTGGCTTAAAATACCTGGTTTGGAAAGTCATTCATCGCTTGCATTTCTCCAAGGCCAAATTGAACTGAATATTCCTGTCTTTGTCTGCCACATGTGAAAAGTGTAATTCAGGTGTGGGGACCTTTTACCTTGTTCACCTTTCGAGGTCTTGCCCCAAACTCAGTAGACAGTGCAGACTAGCCAAAGAAAGAGACCAAACCAAACAAAACCAAACAATGTAAACAGTCCTTTGGCAAGAGCAGCTAATGGACCACTGATGCCCTGCAGAGACACAAATGGATAATGGATGTGGTAACAGATAAACAGTGAACAGTTAGTCCCTGATTCTCTCACTGTGATACTGGGCTGTTCTGATTACTCTTTGACTCTTTCCCCTGCATTACAGGAAGCTCTTACGTCTGATTTAGTCATAGCGAAAAAGGTTATTTTGCAAGGATGGAGATCTGCCACGCGTCCTTGCTTTACAATCAATCAATCAATCAATCAATCAATCAATCAATCAATCAATCAATCAATTTTATTTAAAAAGCCCAATATCACAAATAACAATTTCCCTCAGAGGGCTTTACAGCATACGACATCCCTCTGTCCTTTGGACCCTCACAGCAGATAAGGAAAAACTCCCCCCGAAAAACCCTTTAACGATCAACATGTTAAATTAACAGTAATCCGTATGACACAATGAGACAGAAAGAGAGACAGAGACAGAGAGAGATGCAGGACAGACGGTAATGACAACATTAATTCAAGTAATAATATTACAATAATAATTACGGCTATTGTGGTACAATATGTTGTAGGTATATATTAATATATGATAGTATATGTATGTGACAATAATCATATGTGTATAATAACAGTAGAAGTATGACTAATGATGACAGCAGCAGCAGGAGGCATCTGGCAGGACCACGGCAGCAGCACAACCACGGCACACAATCCAGGCACCGCTGCGATATAAGGTAACCTGCCAGACAGTGGAGCACAAAGGCTCCGGAGAAGAAGACGAGTTAGTGACATGCAGTAGTAGTACGTGAATGCTAGCATAGGAGAGAGAGAGGAGAGAAGGTGGTATGGTATGTGGTATTATAGGTCCCCCGGCAGACTAGGCCTAAGTCAGCCTAACTAGGGGCTGGTACAAGACAAGCCTGAGCCAGCCCTAACTATAAGCTTTATCAAAGAGGAAACGCTTAAATCTAGTCTTAAATGTGGAGATGGTGTCTGCTTCCCGGACTGCAACAGGAGGATGATTCCACAGGAGAGGAGCCTGATAGCTGAAGGCTCTGGCTCCTGATCTACTTTTGGAGACTTTAGGGACCACGAGTAACCCCGCATTCTCAGAGCGCTGTGTTCATGGCACTAAATGACATAGTTTCTTGTCTACATCTTGAACAAAACTCAGTACACCATAACTCCCTCGTCAGGTTTTCTAAAATATGCGGGCCTTTTATTAACACATGCAAAGGATGAGGAGTCAAGCTGACCAACTGCATTGGACTGTACTCTGTGCTTCAGTCTGCCAGGACAATATGTCTAAATGTCAGAAATAAAATGGTTTGGGGGGCAAAATCCCAGCAGAGCGAACAGTGATGTTGTGGTAAAAACAACCCCCTTTCATACTTAAAAAGCTGCATTAGAAACATTAGGACAACAGGTCCCTAAAAAAACACCCATGTGCATAAAAAGCAGCTGGAAACGCAGCAATGACTTGCTAAATCCCAACTGGTGTTATTGTTTATTGGTTTATTGGAACAGTGGTCTACAGCTTGTGACACGCTGTTCACCATCCCTTCCACCTCCTGATCACAAAGTCAGCTTATGTACTTTAAAAACGCTGATGAAATGAAAAAGAAAGAAATGTTCAATGCCACTACTTCAGACTTGTCTGGACCCACTCGGTGTAGATGAATCAATGTAAGTGTAAATTGATTTTCACTTTAATAACAGTATACACCAGAAGTCAGTGTTCAGACAAATAAATCCCTCTATTATCCCTGGGTCTCTACTGGAAAAGACATTTTTAAGGGTCATGCTGTGACTTTATTTCAGTGCACAAAGTGTACCGCTGTCTATTTTTTAGTCTGGCCACTTATATTGTATAAAATATCAGATAAACTCCCACACACAGGACTCTTGCGTAACTGGTGAGAATACTCTGAAGAGGCTGAAACTCCTGCAACACTTGTAGTATCAAGAACAACTTTATTGTGAGACCAGTGCATTTCAGCTTGTGGTCTTCATCATCATCATCATCATCATCATCATCACCCTAAAATACATTACAAAGGACATTTAAATGGGATGGAAAGAAGACATTTAATACATTTAAAAAATGCTTTAAAAGACACCCCATCATATACATATACATACAGCCTTTTGGGCATTCACAATTTGGTATATGCTCATACGGTTTCAAGCCAATCGTGTGTCATGGATAAAGTGTGAAGTAAGTAAACCGCTTTAGTTCAACTCCTCCAGGGTTGACTTCTGATCAGCAGTCAGGTTTGGCGTTGGCTTTCTTCCAGAAAGACAGTGAGGGGGGACTAGATATTTTTAAAGTCAACCAGTTTTCTAGTGTTGGACCAGAACTTTCTTCACAGTTACAAGGCCAGTTGGTGATTTCAGGGGAGACGCCATCCCCCTTAAAGGGAAATTTCGGTTTATTTCAACCTGTCTCCTATCATCCTAAATTTGTTTCAAGTGACTACTGACATAAAAATAATAGTTAGCATGTTAGCCGTTAGCCTAGATACAGCCGGGGTGCATAGTAGCGTCAGACCT
>NC_065517.1:28122291-28162002 GCF_006386435.1 Epinephelus moara | reverse complement strand
ATGTTCTCTGACATTTATCCTAACGATATGAGGTGGTCTTTGTGGAAAAAAAGCTTGTTTAGTGGACTAACTTTGCACTTGAAGGTTGCCCGTTCACTTACGTTTTAGCAGGTCTGACGCTACTATGCGCCCCGGCTGTATCTAGGCTAACGGCTAACATGCTAACTATTATTTTTATATCAGTAGTCACTTGAAACAAATTTAGGACGATAGGAGACAGGTTGAAATAAACCGAAATTTCCCTTTTAAATGCATCCCTCTAGTTAACCTACCATCCCTCTCCATCCTCCTTCAGCCTCCTAATAGACAGACTGCAATCCAGGTCTGCATCCAGATGCCATTCTATCTATCCTGAACCTATGACCGACAAATGATTGAGAATTAAACTTTGACGGAGTGTTCCTATTTTAATTGGCACAGCATTTCTAACCTTTACGGCAGTGGTTAAGCTGAGAGAAACAAACACATGGGGACAGGACAAGACAAGAGACAACAGTCGGAGAGATGAATGAGTCAGAAAAAGGTAATTTCACATGGCGTCCTCGAAAAGGAGAAAAGCAGACAGCAAAAACACAGTGAATTAATGTGTTTAGTGCCTCTGTTGTGCTGAGAATGATCAGCTTGGGGTCAGGATAAAATGTCAAACTAACCTTTGGAAAAGATGCTGACAATGTTCTAATATATTTGGTCTGATTAGGACAGCAGGCGAAGCTGTGTGTCAAGGTGCCCTCGGCAGAAAAAATGCTGTGGGGTTTACATTTTGAATAATACAGCCTGTGCAGTTTAAGCCAATCATATTCTGGTAGAGAGGCGAGAGTTGTGCCTAATGATGGATGTGGGTGACACTATATTTGGTCCACAAACAAGAGAAATGCATCTATGGGGAGTTTTTCCCAAAATGTGCCTCTTAAAGGAGCTGTACGCAGCATTAGAAATATTCTATAGCAGCAAACAGCTACCTGCAAAGTAAAGATATGGTGAAGTCACTCCACTTCGTTGTGTGTTGTAATCCAAGCTTCTCTGCTCTTTGTTGTGGTTGCTGGTCCAGCTGCACATGCATGTGTGCATCCCACTGGGTAGCTCATGGCCATCACTCTGCACTGCAGTCTTATGTTCATTACCAGTAGTAACACTGTTCCGACTTGTGCTGTCAGCACTGTTGTTATTTTTAACGCTGTTTATGCTGTTAACACCATTTGCTGTTCACTGCCAACTCAGTCATCTCCATGTTGACAGCTGTGTACAGTCCCAAGCCAAACCAAACAGCAGCGTCTCACCACAATGACGACATTTTTTTGTGGCCAGGAGGTGTGTTCATGTGTTTTAAGTGGGAAGAAATTCTTTGTAACATGTGGTCAACATGTCACAGGACTCTGTGTACTGACTGGTCACAGGTATTCTCTGGCCACAATTCGGCACTCAAAGTCAAACTATTCCCAGCTTTAAGTCTGGCAGCACTTCGCCACAGAATTAACTGTTAATGGGCAAAAAGATATGGGTGTTGCCCTTGGGGGGGACTAGTTTTCTTTCTTTCATTTTTATTTGTTTTTGTTTGTTTTTATCTGCCGGCTCCCCCCACTAATTACCGACTTGCTCAGGTTAACCCCAGTCAGACAGTCAGGGCAGGCTTCAGGTGTGCCGTGCTTGACTATTTGCAGTGAAGATAATTAAGTGTGGAATCTTTGGATCTGTGTTAGCACTTCGAGTGCAAGACGTATTGATTGCAGTGTGCACTGGTGTGACACTGGAACTTAAACCCTGCCTTCAACGTGATAGCTGGGGGGCAAATCCTGAGGAGGGTGAGGTGGCAGAATAAAGATTTGTGTGTTGAGCTTCTGTAATAAAAATACTGTTTCCCCCTTACCTCATTTCCTGTCTTATCTTATGTTAGAGACCTGTAGTGCGTGTAACACTTATATTACAGTTTTTCACAATTGCTAAAACACTAAACCCCATTCTCTGAACCAAATTCTCGTTGGCCTAAACTCATTCAAATCAAACAAATCTTAAACACGGTTCGGGTACTTAGACTCAATTTGTAACCTTAAACACATTCTCAATCACTAAACACATTTCAAACCGTGATAAAAATTGAACCAACATGTTTCTAAGGATGAAATCAGACCAATTGGGCAGGATAAAAGTCAATTCATATTGCACAGGTGGCACATGTGCATCCATCTACAATACACAGAAACATACAGAGAGGCAGAGGAGGGAGAGTACGTGTGAGAGGTGGTGGACGAGGAGGAAAGGGACAAGGAAGAGGCCAAGTGGACCAAGAACAATCATTACTGATGAAATTCGGGCAACTATTGTACACCATGTCCTTGTTCTTGGGATGACAGTGAGAGAAGCAGGACATATAGTCCAACCCAATTTAACAGATTCTCTGTGGCCAGCATCATCAGGACACTCAGACAAGAGAACAGGTAATTGTTTCTTGTTGTACAACAAGTACGGTTATGTTCATTACAATACTATTTTCACTGGCTGTATAACTGCGTGTGAGCAGCTGGATCAGCAAGCAGTGCATCCTGTATATGTCCTATGTCAAACAAACAAACAGGACCCCCATGTTACGCCCCGGTCTAGGGGTGTGGGTGCGTAACATAAGGATACACGGAACACGGGAGTAAATGTACAGGTGAGCAATTTATTGCTATACACTCCAAAAACACACTGTACAATATCGCACACAAAACGGAGCAAATGACGTCAGGGTGAACCCAGGCCAAAACAACAAACAAAAAGCAACCTGTCTACCGACCGGCGAAATAACTGATTCCTAACAAAAACAAAAGAAACAAAAATACAATACTAGGCCTAACTCCCTAGGCTAACGAAAAACATGAGAAAACAGGTATAACAAAAATAGCAGCTCACCTCTACGCTCCGTGCAAACAATAATATGTGACAGTGACTATTTACAATATACACAAATGACTCAGTTGGCCCTAAGGCGCTGGTCCGAACAAAAGAAACAATTATTTAGCAAGGCAAGCTAATTAATCACACGTTAGTCACACAACAAAGTACTTATAAATCACAAAAACCAGAGAAACGATACGATGCGCTGCTGCCATGTAGGAGAGTGGTCTCGCGGCTTCCGTGTGGCCGGCATTATGAAGGCCGAGCCCCTTGCTCAACCAATCCGGCAGCGGTGACGTCACGCTCGTTATCCAGTAGCTGTTGACACTGAAGGCCGAGCCCCTTGCTCAGCCAATCCAGCCGTAGCGACGTCACGATCGTTGAGCGAATCACCGGCACACCTGTTAACAAGCATACGATCTCCGGACAGAAAGAGAAGTCTGACTCTCCACTAAACATACAGGTTAAATGCATATACATAGAAATATACACATATACATAATAAATACACAGATCAGATAAATGCACATATACACATAATGAATACACGGGCCGAGGGACGTAACACCCCACAACCCCTACTCCGAGTGACCATATACCGTTTAGCATAGATAAACTCAAGAAAAACATTTACAGGAGTAATTAAAACAACATAAGTAGAGTCTTTTAAAGTGTTCAAATGAAATAAGAGAAGGTAACTTCAGATTTTTTTGAAGCTCATTCCATTTGTGTGCAGCATAGTACTTGAACCTGCATCTGCCAAGTTCAGGGTGAACAGGGGGCACAACTAACATGACAATATCCTGCGACCTGACATTGTAACTATTAAATTCAACCAGAGAGCAGAGGTAACACAGTAGTTTTTGTAAAAGAGCCTTAAGGATAAACAATATGCAATGCCGCTCCCTTCTGTTTGTTAAGGAGGGCCATCCGACCTTTTCATATAAAGTGCAGTGGTGAGTGAGGAATGTATCACCTGTGATGAAGTGCAGTGCACTGTGATGCACAGCGTCAAGAAGCATGCATATATACAATATCACCATAATCGAGTGTAGACAGAATTATAGATTGCACAATGGTCTTTCGATTAGCTGAAGAAAAACAGGATTTGTTTCTATACAAAAAGCCAATTTTGACCTTCAGTTTGCAGTTTGAGTTTTAAAAGTGAGTTTGGTATCCAACCACAATCCAAAGTATTTATAACATTCAACAGTTTCAATTTCAGAACCCTGAAAGGTTCGGATATGGGTAGTATGTTGAATACTGTTTAGTGATCCAGAGAATAGCGTACATTTGGTTTTGGCTGAATTTAGAACAAGCTTATGTTTGATGAGCGATATCTGAAATTTATCAATAGCAGACTGTAGATTTTCAGTGGCCAGAGTAAGAGAGGATCCAGTGGCATATAAAATAGTGTCGTCTGCATAAAAATGAACATTACAGTTTGGGGTGGCACGGATTATATTATTTATGTATATGGCAAATAAAAGAGGATCAAGAATGGATCCTTGTGGTACACCTATTGAGACATTAAGGGAGCTTGACTTGGAGCCATTGGAGACTACTGCCTGAGTTCTACATGAGAGATAATCAGAAAACCATTTAATGGACTGTACATCTAACCCAATTGAGCAAAGTTTATCTAATATAATACCATGATCAACTGAGTCAAATGCTTTAGATAAGTAAATGAAAAGTGCAGCACAGTGTTGGTGATTGTCCAGAGCTTCAATGATATTGTTAAGTACGTATACTGCAGTTGTTGTTGTGCTATGATTTGACCTGGAACCCGACTGCTCTGACTGTAATATGTTTTTTGACTTCAGAAACAGTCTCAGTTGAGAATTTACAAGGGACTCCAGGGTTTTTGCTGAACAGGATAATTTTGAACTGTGGAGTCTTGTGAAGGTTGGGTTCGGATAACTGGTTTTGAGGTGATAGTTTGTGATAGAACAGTCTGGGGTTTTGTGAATGTAGTTTGAATTTTTGGATTTGTGTTTAAGGTTTTGAGAAAATGGATAGAGGTTTCAAAAAAATGTTTTGTAGCAAGTGGGGAAAACTGTAAAAGAGAACCTCCAATGAAAAACACTATAAAAGCACTCAAATGACAGTCGGTAAAATAGTAATTTTGTCATTTCCTTCAACAGTAATACTCAGGATGGCAGTGAGGAGGTGAAACTAAACTTCAAGCAGAGAATATCACAGTTGGAAATGAACTGCAACACCGTCATTGGGTTTAAACATGCTTTTGAGCCTTAAAAGGAATGGAAAAAATTTAAATATCATTCTATTCTTGAGCAAGACAAGCTACTTAGTGCCAGAGACAGAAAGTGCACAGATGTCATAGTTATTTCTCTTATAATATAAAATGATTATCACTCTTTACAGTCTGTCTCTATTGTGTGGAACATGTTTGAATGCTTTCTTGGCAGTGACTCAGATTTCTCTCCTTTTGTTACATCAGATTTTTGTTGTCCCGGTGCTCTTCACCACCCACTGAGA
Organism: Epinephelus moara; assembly: GCF_006386435.1. Classification (NCBI taxonomy): domain Eukaryota; kingdom Metazoa; phylum Chordata; class Actinopteri; order Perciformes; family Serranidae; genus Epinephelus; species Epinephelus moara. The sequence goes on along the minus strand of NC_065517.1, from coordinate 28,156,629 downwards.
TGTCAGTGTCACCTATCCCACATCGCTCTGTCACACCGGTACGCCACGGCAACGGGGGGTTAATTAAGATTAATGTGGGGGTTGACAAGGGTATTGCTGACTGAGCTGACACACACACAGATTCTCATACACACACCTTACTATGCAAGCTGGTGAGAGGAGATAACCGCCGGGCTTTGAGTGCACAATGCAGTAATATGCATCCATGAGAGTGTAATTAAGTAATAAAAGAATGACAGCTAAAATGTTGATGTTGTTGTAATGGGACCTCTCAAGTGTAACAGGAATTATCATCATAAACCACATCAGGGCCATAAACTGAAGAGTACTGTATCTTTACAGCTTGTTGGTACATAATCCTTATTCCTGACTTCCTTCCTCGTCCCTGAAAGGTCGCTTGTGCTCCATGTAACAAAACTCACAAGCCACAAGTTACATGAAAATCAAGTGTAGTTCATTCTCTTTGATCATCAAACTAGCAAAGCAGTGGATACGTGAGGTCTGCCTGACACACAGGACCTCTCCGGAGAATAATAATGCCAGTTTATTGTGCTGTTGACCTCAGTGAAAGAATACTGGTACCATTTGGTTTCTTTTATGTCTAGGGGTTTAAGCAGTGACACTTGCTCAAACTCTGAGTCTGCAGTGACATTGAATATCTTGATGTAATGTGCTCTATCCACAGTATTTTCTATTTTAGATAATATATACCTTACATATATCTTTACCTTACATACTGAGTCTTTTATAAAAGACAAAAATACTCCCGTTTTGCATGTGTGATATCATTGCCTCAAGTTGTAAGAAGGTCACATCTACCTGGTGGTGGTTTAATAATGGTTTGGAGTCGGGCCATCTGCGAGCAGGTTTTGCGGTGTGCATTGTCCTGCTCGGGGGCCACTGCTATTGGGGAGTGCTGTTGCCTTGAGGGGGTGTACTTGGTGTACTTGGACTTACAATAGATGGTGGTGCATGTCAAGTGGCATCCACATGAATGCCAGGACCCACGGTTTTCCCAGCAGAACACTGCACGCTAAAGAAAGGATGAATGTTATTCACTTCACCTGTCAGTGGTTTTAATATTGTGGCCAGCTGGTGTATATAGCATATTACCATCATTATCACATGTATTTATAGTTTCTATTCATAGTCACAAAATGACAACTGAAAAAGTCACAAAATTACTTAAGAGACCCAAACGACTACAAAAAGACACGAAATGACCATAATAAGACACAAAAACACGAGATGCAAAACCACTGCAGAGTCTGTGTGTCTTGCTCCTGTGCAGGAGAGGTGGTGGGGCTCTTTGCATACCTGTGTCAAGGGGCCCGTTCTCTCAGATTCTGCCTATGACCTCAAATATGTACATTTGTATCAAAGAGAAGCTATATGGATGTCTCTGAACAACACCACCAACCGTGAGTTTACGTGCAAGTGGAGGACCATGTTTCAGGCATTGTAGGATAAATTAATTCCTGGCGTTGGTCTCTGTGGTGGAATGATTTATAATAGCAAAACAATGAGCTTTAATTAGGTGCAGGCGGCAGGTATCTCTATCAGCTAAAGATGAAACAGTAGCAGGTGGTTTGGCTGAAGCTGCAAGGATACTGCTTGTTGAAAATTAGTTGTCACTAGTAAGATATAAGGTGATATAAGCCATGTATGAAGTCTAAGAATTCACTTTTCTTCTGCAGGCAATGGCACAAATAGCAGCTCCACAATAATATGAATCATATTTTTCTTGGCTGTTCTATTCATGATGATAATAGATGGTATAGGCTCTTTCTCTGTAGCCAACTATGCTCTTTCAAGCCTTTTCTTCCATCTGCAGGATCCAAAATTACTCTGGTATCAGCACTGCATCCTGTCACAAAGAAAATAGGAACTTTTCCTTGGGGGTTGTTTGTTTGACAGGGAGGTTTGCAGAGTGCAAGACACGCACGCACTCAATGCCAGCAGCAGCGACAAACAACACACTGTGTGAGCTTTTTAAATAATGGCACGCTGTGTGGTGAAATTATGGGAACTATTCATAACGCTGACAGAATGACATCTTTCTTTAATGGTGTGAATTTCACCACTGACAGTAGATTGATTCTCTAATTAAAAAGGTGTCTCTGGAACAGAAAAATGATTGGGTTTCACGATTATTTGATTTTCTCCAGATGCTGTGGCTACTCCCCTGCTGTCTGTCACTCTTTTAAGTTAGGCACACACACACATACAGACACACACATTTCATTTACACAAGGGAATCTTCAGTTTGCTTTTAGCTCACTCGCCTAAGCACTTGCCTCTCTCTTCGCAGGCGAGTGACAACCAGCGGTCAGAGACAATGACAGACTAATCAATATACGTCTGAGAGCTGAACTGGAGAATCCATACAAGAGAATTGGGCTCTCTTTTATCTCCCACTACAACATCCTTCCCTGCAGACATGATGACTGAAAAACCAACATCTCCAAACCACAGAAGTGGAATGTTTTTAAAAGAAAATGATGTTCCTGTGGAGACATAAAGCATGTCTATTTAAAACGCCTAAACCTTTTGGGGGTGTGCTGTAGCCAGTGGCATTCCCAGAAATCTTTCATATGAGTGGCCACATGGGCCACTTGGGTCTTGGGTTATAAGTCATGATGGAAAAAACAGCAAAACTTTTAGGCAAAACATTTCTGGCGATTGATTGCTCTTCAAATAGACTGGTTGTTCTTTTCCTTGAAAAGACAAATGAAGCTTTAGTGAAAGTTCAGTCAGGAAGACAATACTTATTATGCCCAAGCTGTAAGTTTCTTTCTCACCTCGCCATTCACTCATTTGTACTCATGCTCACTCACTAGCTCTAGGTGTCATTGTCTGAGTAGGTCAGTGATGTCATCACCTGTTTTCTTTGGCTGATTCCCAATCAACCAATAGAACAGCGACACACCTTCACCGTCAGCCTATCATCTTACAGCTCCTCATTTTAGATATGGTTCTTTCTCTGCCGTAGTTTGTCTTGCTGCAGTTGTGTCCGCCCCCCACCTCCCCATAACCACCTCTTTACGGATTCATCAGATTCGTCCGTCTCAGCATTCAGCAGCCTCAGAGTCATCAGCCACCACCACTACCACCACCAGTGTCTGGACTCCATGGCGGGTGGATTTATCTTGTTGCCGCTCAGATGTCTCTCAATCACAAAATATGTCCCCCTGGTGTACAAGCGCCAAAGACTTCAAGTCAAATCATCTGTTAATCTTTACACTCCAACCCGGTCTTACTCCGAAGCCATCAGAGGCCAGCACTTGGGCAGTGACTTGCGGCATGAGACACCGATGAAAAAAGACGTCATTTAACGTCGTCTAGATACGTGGCCAGTTGCTGTTACAGTTTAAGGGCGTTATAGTTTAAGCAGCATTAAGGGAAAAAACAGCGGGACAAGAACTCAAGGTAAGGTGGTGAAAGTCCAAGTGGGACAGGCAGGAAGGGTGGTGGATGGGCCCAACAAACACCAACCTTCACCCGTGAGAGAGGTGTTCGTGTCCGTCCTGCACTTTTTTTTCTAAACCAAACCATGTGCATTTGTTGATGAAGGCAAAAAACGTCACTTCACAGTGTTGTATGTACGTAGTGCATTTATTCTGAAAGAGACTGTATGTTAACGATAAATTTCCTGTGAAGTGTATTTCGAAAGAAGGTAATTCATGTAACAGGCAGAACTTGACATGGCGTCCCAGAATGTCAACAACCAACGCACCCAGGGTACCCTTAATGTCATATCTGGACATGGAAGGTCCATGATCACACGTCAATGTGACGAAGCCGGAATGAGAATGTGTTGCATATCCTTTATTAAACATGATCTTTACTTCATTCTTCTTTCTCTCCTGACTGAAATATACAGCTTCAGTCTGAAGGAGTGCACTGATTGTAAGGAGCAACACATTTACAAGCTCTCTTAAGTTTAGGGGAGACTCTTGGGAGCCCATAGAACCCATTTCCATTCAGATATCTTGAGGAGAGAGTTCAAGTGACACCTTTGAAAATGGCCACACTAATTTGCTCATTCGCCAAAATTTAGCCTAAAGTTGGAGCGTTAATTTAGCTGCTCCTGACAAGCTATGTTGAAATGGTTGATACAAATGGATGCCCTAGGTTGTCTTTGTCACAAGATACCTAAAAAATTAGCACAGCACAGCCTCTTAAAGACGATAATGTCAGCCTCCAATATTTCAGCTGGGGGGTCAGGGGAGCAGTACTTGCATCACTGGCTGCAGCATGTCTGACTGGGTTTTCGCACCTTGCATAACAAGCTCTTGCCCAGAGACATTATTATGTGGTGGGCTTTGATGAGAAGGCACACACAGAAGTCCCGCTTCTCCTCCTATCACATTGACTTTGTGGTTACCTATTTCCTTTTGGAGCTTTCAACCCACAGCAGCCCAACGGCTCATTATCTCTTGGATAAAACATTCATCGCGGTGGCATGTACTATACTTGGAAGGCAGCTTTTGTATGCATGTGTGCGAAATTTGCACCATTGAGATGACACAAGCCTGTGATTAAGTTCTTTCCCCAACATCACTGCATCTTAAAAACTATATGCATTAAAATGAGAGTTGCATAACTTTGTTTATTAAACTGTTTTTGTGGGTGGAAACATAATAAATCATAATAAATTTACTCTGCTCCTACATCACCTTTGAAAATGAGTTGCTTTACATTCCAAAATTGTGCTGCAGCAATGACCAGACATTTTTATCGCTGCTTTTCTTTACACCCTCTCCAAACACTCATTGTGCCACACATCGGTTTGATGAATAGTGTGGGTGTAAGATTGCAGAGCTCCCTGCTTTCTACGTCACAGCAGATATCACTTTCTCGGTTGCTCACAGACACAATGAATAGAAATGGGGAAAGTGTTTGTGGTTCATCTCCAGGTGATGTCTCATTTTGTTGGTTCTTTCTGTTATCTCACACGAGAGCAGGTGCCATCTGTGTGGAAATTACACTGGCAGGGAACGGATATGGGCTAACCAGATGTTAATCCATCGCCTGCTGTTTACCTGCAACAGGCAACATATTAGATTAGTCTGTAATTATCTCTTCTTTAACACGGTTGCTACAGTGACACCGACTGCCTTGCTGCCGGTGGCTAAAGCAGCTGCTCATCATAGAAATTAAAGGAGAAGTCTGGTTTATTGTTTCTTATTTGAAAAGACGAAGGCCAACATTGGATCAGTCCTATTAACGTACTGTGTAGTTTAACCCTGACATATCTTATTTCTCAACGACAGACCTCCACTGATGTCTAAAGACTAACCACAATACCGTTGTATAGGTTGACAAGATAATTATGGGCACTGTAAGTTTATTTTGAGTAAAAACATTAAATCCGCTGCAGAAAATAACCCCCGACAAATACACTACTTTCGTTTGAGTAACGTTGGCTAACACTGACTAAGTGCCACAGACCAAACAGGGAAGTCAGAAAGTATTAAGGAACAGACTATCGTATTTGTAGGTATTAGTTAACATTAAGAACAATAAAGAACGTCACAACGGTTGTCCTAAGAAATCAAAGTGGTAACAATGGTAACGTAAACACAGGTGTATAAGGATTGTACATCATGTTTCTGAGTGAATGATTTTTAACATTGTTACAAACTATACAGACAGGTTCTTCATAAAACTTTCTGTAAACTGAAAAACAAATAGTTGCTGGTCAGTGCTGGTTGAACTAGAATTACTGTCTCGCAGTTGTAGCTTATATCCATGTCTGTGAAAACAAAGATACTTCACACATATAAAATGTCATCACCTCATCATTTTATCCAATTAGACATATGTGTGAAATTTTGTCATAATTATGTTTTGTGAGGTCACAGTGATCTTGACCTTTGACCACCAAATTCTGTTCAGTTCATTCCATTCTAACTGAGCATTTGTGCCAAATTTGAAGAATGCCTCTCAAGGCGTTCCCAAGATATTGCATACTCCGAAATGAGACGAATGCGTGGTCATAGTGACCTTGACCTTTGACCACCATAATCTAATCATTTATTTTTTGGTGTTTGTGCCAAATTTGAAGAATGCCTCTCAAGGCGTTCCCAAGATATTGCATACTCCGAAATGAGACAAATGCGTGGTCATAGTGACCTTGACCTTTGACCACCATAATCTAATCATTTATTTTTTGACGTTTGTGCCAAATTTGAAGAAATATCCTCAAGGTGTTTGTAATATATTGCATTCACAAGAATAAGACAAATGCAAGGTCACAGTGACCTTCATCTTTGACCACCAAAATCTAATCAGGTCATTGTTGGGTCCAAGTGGACATTCAAAGACAAATTCGAAGAAATTCCCTCAAGGTGTTGAGATATTGCATCCACAAAAATGGGAAAGGTGGATGTCCCTTTTCCAAATTCAAATTTTTTTTTGTAGAGTGTTTAAATAATTCATGAGACAGTTATCACTACATGCTCAGTATTTAGAGGGCATCCATAAATAGCCACATCTAAAACAACATTACTGAAATAATGAGACCTCCCTCTATTAAGCCAACGCCTTTGTAGAATTCTCCATAAAACACACACAGATTGGTACAGCCCTTGCCGTTAACAGGCCTTTCTGTAACATGTGTCTGTCAGCCTCCACTTGTGATTTAGATATTTTCACATATAGAGTCGTATCACTATACCCATCTCTATTTTTCTCCTCAAAACTCATCGTTTTTTCAAGTGGATCACTCTCTGTTTTCTGCATCCCAGAAAATTTATTGCATTCTGTTCTGCTCCTTTGGGTCCGTGTGTTTCTCTGCTTGCAGCATCACGCTGTAATCTTTCTCATGCTGTTGAACCTGAAATTGAAGGAGCAGACAGTTCAAAAAGAGAACTACTGAGCTTATTTATTTTTCACAGTAAAATTGGTGTCATCTTATTCAAGTGATTGAACAGACCTAAGAAAAGGTTTTAGTGGTTTAATACTGAAGCTCAGTTAGACGAGAAAGCGTAGAAAAGAAAAAAAGCTCTGCTGATAAACTTACTTAAAGGAGGGCTATTTTTTGGAGTGTTTATGGCTGGCTTGAAGTGGAAAAAAAATAAGTATCAGTACTCCTGTCGTGTATCACAAGTGTGTGTGTGTTTGTGCTGAAAAGTGGGGGTGTATATGTACCGAATTGACTCAGTTCACTAGTTAACAACTAAGGTTACTTAAAAGAACCCGTCATCTCATCACTTGTGCTGATGCTAATGTTACACCAGCAAAACAGATGTTAGCTTGATGCTCCCACCCGGCATTTAGTAATGTAGTATTTTACTTTAAGAGGTCTGTTGTGTCATTTTCTGATACTGTTTGTGTTCTCTTTGTGTCTCCTTTTTTGGAGCCAAGTCAAAAATATTGTCAGGTAATGTGACTAAACTACCTGCTGACAGAGAAAAGCAGGCAGGCAAGAACAGGAATAGCCATGGGTAGATGATGTAGTGCCCCTAGTGCCCTCTGGGTCATGCGATTGATTTAGGGCCATTATGAATAGAGTGGTGCAGGAATGAGTCCTTAAACCCAAAAATGAGTTAGCATTTTACCACTCCCGCTTGTCTCGTCTCAAAGTCAGGGGTTTTTGGTTAGATGCCATTTACATTTTGTTCTACAACATAAAATGGGACAGTTAATATGCCATGTCTAAATTTGAAGCCTTTATGTGTCTTAAAAAAGGCGGTTGCTAAGGGGTAGCTAAATGAGACTACAGAGCATCATTACCCCAAATGTGGTAGCAACATTGAAGTCATGTGATGGTGGTGTAGTTTGTTTATAGCCTAATGTTAGCTGCAGTTGCAGACGCGGCATGTGTGCGGCCTCTAATTTCCAGGGCTGGTACCTGCGGTTATTCCACAGGCTAATTAATAACATGTCGGGCAGGAAATCCAAAGTGTGGGATCATTTTGAGAAGGTGAAGGACGAACCCAAGGTGATATGTAAACTCATCTTCATTGGTCGACTACAAACATGACGTATCATCTGAAACATGGAAGTAGCTACATGCCCATTAGCCCACAGCGTCATTAACAGGCGGCTCGCTCAGTGTGTGACGTGCACTTGTAGATAAAATATAGGCCTATATTAATGAAGGTTCATTAGTACGGTTTTGTATTTCTCTGTAATGTAGCACAGTGTTAACAATGTTACTGATACTATTCTTTCTCACACCTTCAACTCAAACCATTGTGTTGCCCCGCCCAAAATATATCATTTAATAATCAAAAAATATATCATAAACATGCAGGTGACTAGTCGACTAATGGCCCTGAATTTACTCTTCAAAGATCATTTTCTGTGTTATTCCCAATCCAATGGAATAACCCTATAGCCTTTTTGTTGAAGGAACCAGGCTGATGCTAACTTCCATGTTGGCCTCCAAATAAATGTCATCCCTGCAGCAGAGAACCTAAGGTGAAGAGGGCAGACGCACCGGCAACTTGTGAGAAGTGCTGTAGTGCAAGAAAAGTCATGTTACACCACATAGTAAAATGTTAATGGGCTTGCACTACATACCTGTGAGTACCGGACCACTTTAAGCACTGGTGTCGTGTACAATTTGATGCTAATCAAGCACTGTTGGACTGCATTTGGCAACACCATAATCTGCAGCACCATGATGCTGCATTTGACAGAAAAATCTGGGCTGTTGATGGATAGGTATGAAGTCTTTCTCAGTGCAGAAGCAGGACTTTAAAAGGCGAAACACCACAGCAAAGATGTGAAGCTGAAGTCTCACAATAAATCCTCATTCCCCTTATTTCATCGGTTATGTAACACTGATACGATCTTTTCATGTGTCAAATGTGATGTTGATTTAAGTGTTTGCAGCCTGAATGACTGACTGACCTGTTTTTGCTCCTTGATGCTTGTGACACAGGCGTAACAGCAAAAAGAAAGCAGTAATTGCAGCTTGTAGCATTCCTGGGCAACTGAAGTGCAAACCCTCCTCTTGCTTTCACACACCACACACCCACACACACACACACACACACACACACACACACACACGTACACACAGGTAATTGTTATTCCTTACAATGCACCTGGAATGCACATTTCAAAAGCTAATTCTTCCTCCTCGGCTCGTGGTATTATCTGCCTTCATAAGAAGAAGAATATTAGCCCTGGACCTTTTAGCTGAGGTGTGATACTGTCACATGGTAAGGACACAAAAAGCTTCTCACATTTTGATAAGGTCACTTTGAAAGAGGACCTAGTAGTGCACAAAATTCAATATCCAGTGAAATAAAATGACTGTGATCTCCTCTGTTTTAAAGCTGAAAGTAAAGCATTCCTCACATATCCTGTGATGAGCAGAAAAGCCTTGACAGACAACCTCTCCCCCTGAAGCTACGGTCTCTTTCTGATTGCTGCCGCTCAAAGAACAAAAAAATAGTTTTTTGGAACAATTAATGTCTTTAGCGAGCATGGACAGCTCGTTCCCACGGTCTCTTCACACTGCTGTGAAACATAAGTGCTGTGGGCTGTTCATTCTCCTCAAGTTTAGCTGTCAACCTGAGGAGCAGTTAGTGACCAGATGGCTACAGCAACAGCTATTTCAGGGCCAGATGAACATTGTAATTCTCAAAAGTGCCTCGTCTTCTTCATGCCTCAAGTGTTGCGTGATGAGGTGTTGGACAAGACATTTTCTCGCATTGAGACTTGGATGTTATTTACAGCTTTGTGGCTAATGTGGCTGTCTCGCCAAATGCCTAAGTCAGTTTTCAGGGAAGAACATGGTTTGGCCTGTAATTGCAAATGTTGCTTCCCCAGACACAAGTATCTCAAGCTCCATTAGCTATGCCAGGGTTACGTGAGATTGAAGAACAACAAGGTGTAATATTTTTAAGGGAACTACAAGGCTCCTAAGTCTATGGGGAAAGTCCTTTTGGGCCCGGAGGTTGTAATTACACGGTTTGGTTGTGTCAAATTGGCCTCATAGCCCAGTGCTGTTCCTGGGAGCTTGTTCCATACAAAGATCACATCATGTAAAATTCAAATTCCATCATTTCTCCATCTATGAGCCTGAACTTTACTGTATAGGCATACTGATGAGCCAGATCCCTCGTCATGGGAGGATTACTGAATTTGGCTACCGGGCACAGGCCCAAGGGACCAAAGTGTGAACAGGGAACCCTGACCTTCACCTGCAAAATGTCAGTCCATTTAAAACATACTGACCAGGAAGAGATTCAAAATGGCTACAAAGCAAAGCAAAGGAACTGCAAGAGACACAAACCAGCTATAAAAAGGAGCAAAACAACCACAAAGAGACACAAAACTACAGAGATTCTGTAAAACTAAAAAAGCCTAGTCCCAATTAAATGCCTGTCCCTTTTACTAGCATGATGTAGCTACACATTTTGACAAATAAAGGCCTGTCTCAATCAGAGGCCTGGTCAGGTTGCCAAGTAGTTCATTTTTATAGAAGTTCTTTGGATGTATAAAACCAGATTGTTGACTACCCACTTTAGCTAACGTTACTGAAACCATGAGCACCAGAGAAGAGCGTAATCATTCAGATTTACCTGTACAACGAAAAACAAGTGGTGACTCCCTACGTTATCTCTGGAGCTGTCGTAAAGTTAGAATATGTGTCCATTCCTCGATTACCTGGTAAGTTATTTATATTCCTTTAGTCTATAAGGGTCCACCGATAAAAAGAATCAAAAGTGTTTTCATTAAAATTGATCAAACATTGTGAGTATTGTTTTGACAGGATACAGTGGGGTTGTGTCGGCATGCTGAGTGCTGTAATCCTCGATTGCTATGAAAAAGTGTCATAACTTAACACATAATTAATACGTTATTCGAAGCCTAATTTTTATACAAGTTACATTAATACTGGTTCAAATAAACAATGTGATTGTATTTACCATCTTTGCTGATCAACAGTTTTGTGTAAAAGGAATTAAAGGCCTGTCACCTCACAACAAGAGGGTTCCTGGTTCAATCCCAGGGGGGAGCCTTTCTGTGCGGAGCTTGCATGTTCTCCCAGTGTCAGCGTGGGTTTTCTCCAGGTACTTCGGCTTCCTCCCACAGTCCAAAGACATGCAGGTTAATTGGTGACACTAAATTGTCGTAGGTGTGAATGTGAGTGTGAATGGTTGTCTGTTTCTATGTGTCAGCCCTGTGATAGTCTGGTGACCTGTCCAGGGTGTACCCTGCCTCTTGTCTAGTGTCAGCTGGGATAGGCTCCAGTACCCCTGCAACCCCCTTGAGTATAAGCGGTTACAAAAATGGATGGATGGAATTAAAGGCCTGTCCTATACAGACGCTTGTCCCAAATATAGGCCCAGTGAGTTCAGTGATTTACTCAAATAATAGCCTGGGCTACTAAAACTAAGTTTTAGGGTATGCATGACCACAAAGAGATACAAACGAGACACAGAAAAGGATAAACAGGTATAAAGTTTGTGTGTCTTACTCCTTTGTCAGATAGGTGGGTGGAGGTGGGGGGGGGGTCGCTTTTTCATTTCTGTGCTCAGGGGTCCATTGGCTGATAATCCACACCTGTCCCTGGCCCTGTTCCCTGGTGATGGACACAGATTTTGAATCCTGGATTGTCCAATGTAAAAATCATAAAATGAAGCTAATTCAAACATTTATTCTGTGAGTGTGGCTCAGAGGGAGAGCCGGTGGTCCACTAATCAGGAGATCAGAAGTGTGATCCCTGGCTCCTCCAGTCTGCATGTCAAAGAATCCTTGAGCAAGATACTGAACCCCAAATTTCTCCCAGTGGCTGTTCTATTGGTGTTTGAATGTGTTAAAAACTGAGTCGCAGGTGGCACCTTGTATAATAGCCTCAGCCACCAGTGTATGAATGTGTGTGTGGGTGAATGTGACTCCTAGTGTAAAAAGCACTTTGAGTGGTCAGATGACTAGAAAGGCGCTATACAAGTGCAGGTCCATTTACCACTTACCATTTATTCTGGATCTTTCTCAGGATTATTTGTTATTTGTGGACCATGGCAATACTGGAAAGTTAAAGCAGTGGGGGTAAAATAACAACCTCTTACTTGTTCAGCATTGCAATTTGTCACCCACTGATGTGTCACCAAGAACAGGAGTGTTTTGGTGGCAGTATATTGGTGTGGCAGCCTATAATTAGACAAAAGAAAGAAAATAAGACGGACTTACATGTAGATGTAAAATGTTAACTCTATTAAATCAATCTCATCATTTTAAAATGAGGGTAAAGGAATCTGGGATAACAACAGAAAAGGCAGTAAACACACACACACACACACGTCAAATGAAAAAAACACGCAGAGGCAGCACTAAAACATGCAGCATCTCACTTTGTGTGTTACATAATCTGCCCATAGACACACTGCTCTTGCTACAGCTACTGCAGTGTAAGCCTGTCACACTGACAGTCATAACAAAGGCATTGATATTAAAAAGCTGTCCTTCATTAAAATAAGACTGAGTGCGCTTGTAATTCATTTATCAGTTATCTTATCATCTATCATGCTGACAAACACAAAACAGAAGCTTTGAGTCTGCAGAGAGATGAGAGACGGAGGGACACTCGCCCTGAGTGGAGCCTCCTGTGTTTGTTACCACGAATGACCCCTGAATTTGGAGAAATTAAATTACCCTTCTCATTTGGCTGAAATATAATCCTTGATTTAATTCAAGAATGCAATTTTCATTATCTTTGTCTCATGCCTGTTAGCAGCGGCACAGGTCTGTGGCTTTCAGACGAGGAGGGAGACTCCCAGTCTCATAGAATTTGGAGAAAGTGAAATGAGCACGCACTCTGAAACTGACTGAAGACATGCAGTACGTGACTCTTTGTCTCCTCCGTGACCTCTGGTCCTTCCTATTCTGACCGCAGGCCTGATATCCCATACTGCTGCTGCACCGGAATATGAACTGTTTCCTGCTTTAATGTAAAGTTGTTCCACATTAACAAACTGACAATACCCCAAAGTGGATTTTATTCCTTGTATACTGTATTATGTATCTTTAATTAACAATGATCAAGCATTATTTGCATAGGGCACACAGTCATTCCTGCCCCGAATGATTTCATACTCAGAATTAAAGGTCATATGTGTTGGATTTAGAGCCATCTAGTGGCAGGAAGTTGAAATAATATTCATAACTGTTTTCATTTGTTTAAAATCACTTGATAATAAGAATTGATGTGTTCTCATTACAATGAGCCGTTCATATCTACATATGAAACAGGTTTCTTTCACAGAGTCTGCCATGTTGTTCTACAGTAGCCCAGAATGGACAAATCAAACACTGATTCTAGATAGAACCATTCATGTTTTTGCATTTTCACATCTTCATGTCAGCCATTGTATGTCTCCTACAGACTTGGAGTAGTTTCACTTGCTAAATCCTACACAGCAGAACTTTAAATGAGATAAGAAAGGTTCACAGTAACAATTATTCCTTCAAAGAATCCACACTTTCGATAGATAAGAAGCAGGCACACATCAGACCTGTCAGTTGATCGTGAAAAAATGTTTCTCTCATCAATTAGTTCACTTAAGTTTAGCTCACTAACATTTAATGAAACATTTATTTGTAGTTAACGTTAGAGTCATGCATTGTAGGTTGCTAATGCAAGCTATTCAAACAGGTGTTTATGCTAGCTAGCTAACGTTAGCAGGCAACTTAGCTCCATTTGTGAACTCAGCACTTTGTACAGGATGTTGTTTGCCGACCAGTGTTGAGCTCGATACTCTAAAAATGTAAACCATTACCCATTACTTCTTACTTTTTAGAAGAGCAATATCATTACTTTACTTATTACTCCCTGCAAATAACCTGACAGGCCCAACAACTTTGCCAAACAGGTTGGACTCATGTGATGTGATGTGTGTTAACACCATCCCCACAGCATCCATTCTTGTAAATGGGGAACCAAAGACATCAAAGCAAGGTCAGAAAAGGCTCGGGTTGCCTTCTATCAACTCCCGTCCATCTGGAGATCCAAGAAATAGGCTACTGCTTCAAAATGAAAATGCTCTCGTATAACAGCAATGTCAAGTCTGTTCTGCTGTATGGTTCAGAGAGTTGGCGAGTGGCGATTGAAGCCAGAGCATCACCAAGGAAACCACACATTGGCTAGGCCATGTGCTGAGAATGGAACAGGGCCGGATCCCAAGGGTTGCTTTTAGATGGACACCACCGGGCAAAATAAAATTTGGGAGGCCCGAAACCAACTGGCGCAGAACTGTGACACTGGAGCTGGAAAAGATGAACCTCTCATGGGGAGAGGCACAATATGCTGTCAAGGACTGAAGACAATGGAAAGAGCTCATTGAAGCCTTATGTCCCATAGGAAATGAAGAGGACCAAGTCCTTGCCAACAGTAATTCCTTATACTACTCATTATATTACTTTTCTGTTACACCCCACAAAATCGGTAATTGCATCCCTTTTCCTCAAAATTCAGACTTCACATGTGCTCCCCTGTGTGTGTCGGGTAATCTCCAGTGAGTGTAGCTAAAGCTAGACAGCTTGCAATTACTTTTTATCTGGGGGTTTTCTGTTTGTCTGAAAGAGTCAAACGTTGAGCTCCACCACACATCAAGCCACAAGCTTTAGTAGTTCTTTGTTGCTTGTCGTCTGCTGTTGTCCACGATTAAAATCCAGTTTTGGTTGTTTAGCCATTGTAGGGCTACAGTGATCCTCTGCAGCCAAGGAGGGCTCACCTTTGGTGGGGGGTATTTCCTGGAGCTTTCTGTTGTTGTGCTTTCGGTTGTAGTAGGTGTATTAGATCAGAGGATGGGGGCCATGTTTTTTGCAGTGGAAAGAGTCTTAGTACCACTGAGGTTACCTGGAACAATGATGTTCTTGTCACCTTCCTCCCGGCAAAGTTCTAATTATCGGAATATTTCTAGCCGACAAATGTAATGCCGGAATTCCACTGGATGCGTGTCTGTTGCGGAACGGCAGCGCTGGTTGCGGTGCAGCTCCGCCGGAAGACATCTCGGTGCACCGCCATGATTAATATCTCCTCGTCCATGGTGTCAACGGGGTGAAATGACGTCTGAAAACCTCTGACCTGTTGACTTCAGGCCTGCCTCTGCCCATTATGTAGTTTTCAAGGTGTAGTGCAGGAAAATATGATCCGCCGTGAACACTGTGTATTTTATTTTGAAAATTAACCGGATGTTTTATTTTGTTTCTGTGCACGACTTCCTGCCCCGCACGATCTGCTCTGTGCTGAATTGCTGTGTTGTGCTCCGGCGTCCGGCAAAAATAGAAGTCCTGCGTATCTGTTGCGGAGGGCTCCGGAGCACCGCAGCTGAGACGGAGCCGGAACGCAGCACAGCCGCAGCACACACGTTGACTAGAATTGAAGCCTATCGGCTCCGCTACCGTGCCGGAGTGCAGACGCAACCAACACGCATCTGGTGGAAATTGGGGGTAAGCGTTTCCATCTTCCAAACTAGTTTGCCGTTTTGTGACATGCATGCAAAAATGAATCAGCTGTTGTGATGTTGTATTTCAAGTCAATAGTGGGGTTAAAACAAAAGTAAGGATGTAAAGAGTTATTTGGTTTTGGGGTAACTGTCATATTATTACTGAAATTTTATCAGTAATTAGTTACACTACTCATCACTGGAAAAAGTAATATCATTACACTAACGTGCACAACACTGTCCCTGACTCAGACTACATACTATTGAGTAAACTCACAGCTGTCTACTGTTTGCCTGGGTCAAATGTTTGAATTAGTATTTCTGCTATCATAGCTTGAGCAGTTCCCAGTAGAGGACCACTCCATTTCTGAAATGAATATTACGCTCTTGAATGTGCTAGTCTGTGCCGTTAACACAAATTGAGCCATTAACAGCCGGTTCATCGAGTGGCCTAACCTCTCCCTCTTGCTTTACACTTATCATGTTCATTATGGTTCTGTCTCTGCATCTTCTTTCCGGTTGTGTAAAGCAGCATGTGAAATGACTTTGCTTTGAGTAAATCCTCTACATTTGTTTGCATAAAGTGCCAGTAACTGAGACGGTTTGAAGTAAATTAGTGTCAATTGTCATTACTAAGTGGCTTATTTGTGAGATAAGTGATGCTTGAAAGGCTAGTCTGTCATTAGTCATTAGCTCTAACAGTTAATCTGGTTAGGAGTTAAGTTCCAACGCTGTGCAGCTGATTGAGTCAGAGCTCATTCGCAATGTGTGAAATATTGTTAAGATGGAAAGTTATTTAATTCATAATAATTATGGTAACAATGCCTCCTATTCTCTGTGAAGGCTTATGCATTTGTAAGATGGGTCACTGTCTTTTTTTAAACCTCACTGTGATTGCATATAAATGAATGATTTAGGGACCATAACTTGCATAATGAATGGAGAAACGTAGCATATGCAGACACTTCCATACAGGACACGAGGGGTCACTGAAGGGTTTGATGAGTATGGAAATGAGGCGAATCATGAGCTTTGCACCAGATCTCAATCTGGTTGAAGGTAATTATGTAATGGATGAATGACCAGAGACTTGTAAGAAGACGTGAACTGGTGTTTATTGCTTTAATTTGCCAGCTATCTATATGTAGATGTATACACCAAATGCCTTTATTCATCATGTTCTTTTTCTTGGATTTCATATAATGAGAGTAATGGTGCTTAGGGAAAATGGGTGCCTGATTACACTTACTTCTTCATATCAAGTATCTGTTTTTCTTGCTGCACACAGAAGCTAAAAATATAAACTTGCCTTTCAGCGCTTCCATTAAAAAAATAATGTCATGTTCCTGAACTCAACAAGCTGTCTGAGCAAGGCACTTGTGTTTTTACAGCCTGGCACTCAGCCAAAAGGAAAGCTTGTTCAACTTGATGACCAAAAAATGAAATTTTATGACAAGGTTGAGCAAACTCCATAAACTGTAGACTGGGCCCTGACTTTAGATACATGGGAGCAGTCGAGAGTGCAGATCTTTCACGACGGATGCCTCAGACAAATATGCCAGATCTTCTGGCCAAACAAAGTCTCCAATCTTCAACTGTACGAAAGAACAGGCAACCGGAGCATCACCAAGGAAATCACTCACAGGCTAGGTCATGTGCTGAGAATGGAACAGGGCCGGATCACCAGAGTCGCCTTAAGATGGACACAACCAGGCAAAGAAAACCTGGAAGGCCCAAAACCACCTGGTGCAGAACTGTGAGACTGGAGCTGGAAAAGACGAACCTGTCATGGTGAGAGGTGCAACATGCTGCCACTGGCCGAAGACAATTGAAAGAGCTCATTGAAGCCGTATATCACATAGGGGATGAAGAGGAGTATAGGTTGATAGCAATTTGGAGGTAATGTCTTTGACAACAAGATCGCACTCCAAAGTCGTCGGAATCCGGCACTTGGCCAGTGACTTGCAGCGTCAGACACCAAGGAACAAAGCTGTCCTGTCACGTCGGTCCATGTCTGATGCCGACGTCCACTGACAAAGCGGCAGTATTTGACGAGTTGGATTGCTGCCTGCTGCCTCTAAAACTGACACGCCTAGTGCATATCATACCACTGTGAAAAGGTGCCTCTGTGTGTCTGCGTCTGACATTGACATCACTGACAAAGTAGCGGTATTTGACGAGTTGGGAATGAGGCTTGAGCGAAATATACAGCTGTGTGTCATCGGCATAGCACACAGTGCATGACACACACACACTAACATAGTGAAAATAATACCTGCCCTTACAACGTTGTTACGGCTGGTAACTAGGACAGTCAGTATATGATACCTGTTCAAATCAACATTTTAGCCTTGTCATTGTGAGTGTTTCCATGGTAACAATAGCATTAAGCTCAGAGCACATCTGTTGCTTCCACAAACTGTATAAAATAACTGATGTAGCTATGATGATATCACCTGTTTGACTCCCATTTTGAAGTCTCAAGTTTAGCATTTTAGCCGTTGCCAGAAGTGACCATAGTTGGGTCAGAGGTTGGTGCTGTCTGAGAAACTGAGGACACTATCGGCAGACAGCCTGTCACTCAAAGCGGCCCGCCCCTGTACAGTCGTCATAAATGGGGAGCAGGCAGTCAACATGTATATTTCTGCCGTAAAGTTGGACATTCATTTTCACATGGGGGTCTGTGGGGACTGACTGGCTTCTGGAGCCTGCCTCAAGTGGCCATTCAAAGAACTGCAGTTTTTAACAAGTTTTGTCACGTTGCATTGACAAAATCTGTCAACAGACGAATTCAACAACCAGCAAAATATTCAAAGTGACATCTGTGGTAGTTCCCACTACAAAAGGTGCCACCATTACCTCATTTTGCCATGACGACACACACACACACAGACTCACAAAGTGAAAATAATACCCACTGTCACAACATTGTCGCAGCTGGTAACTAAGGCGGTCAACGTTTGATACCTGCTCAAATCAGAATTTTAGCATTGTCATTGTTTGTGTTTCCATTATGACGTCAGCATTTAGCAAAGCACATCTGTTCCTAAGCACAGCCTCACAGAGCTGCGAGCATGCCTGTAGACTGTCTTGTTTTCTATTATTTGACTGTACTGAAAAGCACAATACAAACAACTTGCAAGACTTGAATTGGTGGTACTATTGACTTTCTGTTCTTGAAGTGGACCTGGATTGTCCTCATTTCCCTCATTTTTACAACTTTCTTTTTTTTTGCACAGTTATGAGTCCCTGGTTATTTGTTGTACGGTTTACATTTTATTATATTCATTGATCTAATTTATTATATTTGACTTCAAAGCCTGCCTTGTACATTAGCTCATAAAGTGAACGATGAGTCATTTACAGGATTCACAGCTCTTCAGCAGTAATCAGTCTCTTGTTGCTAGGAATGGGGAAATTCAGTAAAAACTGTTTAATCGTCCTAATAGAGGCAGCAGAATCCTGTAATTACATTGCCAGGCGGCAGAACACACGCACAGACACACACAAACACACATTCCTCCTGTCATGATCATTATGCAAATGAAAAAGAAAGCATGCCACTTTGATTAGCTCACAAAGTGGGTGGATAGAGCTATAAGTTAAAGGGCAGAGTGGGAGGATGGAGCTACGGTTTGATGTACAGTCTGAGGGCTTATGGAAATTCATCACTCACTGTCGCCCGTGAATGGCGGCAGCGGCAGAGCCCAGTTTCCATGCATCATCTGTAACCTAAAGCAAACATCCATTCTTCTTTATTTATTCGTTGTTTCACCTTCGTCTGAGCAGAAAGGAGACTCTTTCCTCTCCACAAATGACCATGCATTGTTACCATGGTTACAGGTCATGTCAGGCAAAATGTTGTTTGTGGTTTGGGTATTGCATTTACAGTATATATACTGTATATATATTTTTGCTCACTGAAACGGCAATTTTTAGCTCAAGTGTATTAATTTGTTTGCAGATCGTCCTCTCATTGCACTCAGTCACATTGTTGGCTGTGATTTATTATTTACAGCAAATCACATTTTGTTGTAGATTATTATGTGGCAGATTAAACAGAACTAAACATTCAGAGTGAACCTCTGGTCTATCATATGATGTTGCTTTTGCAGCCTTCAGCAAAAAGGAAACTGAAATAGAGAGGCCCACACACAGCTCCCATTGAAATCATTCCTTGAAATGCTGCATTAGAGATACAGAAGTACAGCTGTATAAGGTGCTTTTTGTGGCTCTATATGCCAGGGTGCATACTTTACACAAGCCACAAGTAACAGTGATAAGATAATGGAGTGTTTTATGAAAGCTTTATGATTCACTCCATTAAACTGTGATGTGAAATATATACACAACCTTTCCCAACCAGCTACCTCTTCAAAAACAATGTTATGTCCAATAAAGTTTTCACTACGCTCTCTAGAGTTCAGTGAATATTTAAAAATATGGTCAACTGTGATGTGTTCAAAAACACTGCAGATCTACCTTAACAGAGCTATTAAGGGGTCCCATACAAACATACTGAGGTCTCTCTGATTTCTCAGTTTATTGATGCCTGTCCCATGTCAACATGAGTGTATCCATACATGTAACATCACACACATACGCTGTGTGTTCCAACACTTATATTACCATACTATATAGTATGCCAGAAAAATATTTAGTGTGCAGTATGCCAACAATACCAGGATGTTCTGCTACATCTGGTCCAGTTTTGCAGTATGCAAGCCAGCATGCTTTTCTGGCTATTCCATTATGCAGCGGAAGGATTCATCACATCAGCTGAGCTGCAAATAGATGAAGGCTTGACAGCTGATTGACAGCTGTCAGAAGCCGCAATGACGGATGACAGTGCATTCAAGTAACTGAGGACCAGTCGAACAGTAATACTAGGAATATTGATTGTTTAGGTCGACAAATAATCATAAATATCACAAACAACAACAGGACATAACTATGAAAATAACAGTGACGGAGAACTGCAAATGTAATTTCACTGTTGATGTTAGAATCTACAATCTGTGCAGGTATAACTTTAAAGATAAACTACATACATTGCAAAATAACAACAGCAGAGCTCTCTCTCTGATCTCTGTCTCTGGCAAACTCAGTACACCGCATTGTTTTATCTCCACGGTAACGGATATAAAAGCAAGAGGGTCGAATTTCAGGACGTAATGTTATACTGCATGTAATACAGTTAGTTCCGACTGAGTAATTTGATTGGACGAGAGGCATTCCATGGGTGCTGATATAGAGTATAACATCACTGGGACTTGTAACAGTAAAATCACTCCGCTCACAGGTGTTATAAATACAGCCGTTAATTAACCCGCTGTCACACTCGCTACATTGACGCAAACTGACACTATAGCGTTACACCAAGAAGATGGATATTTTCCCCAAAATTACATGTGAATTAAATTATGAGTGGTCGTCAGGAGAGGACGAGGAAAAGGAAAGCCAGGACTCTTTTGTGCAGACCTCCAGGTGTGTTTGTGTAACATCAGCCGACCTCGACAAACTGGAGAGGAGCAAAAATGGTCAGGCAAACAGAATGGGCTGATGAGGATGAGGGAGAGTGGAAGCTGAATCCGGCCGTGCCAACATCCAGGTTTGCCAACGTTTCATCAGCCGAACTGGACGAAGTTACACAGTTGCAGATCAATGTAAATACAAAGTAGCTTGTGAGTTCCTGGTGTGTGCTGCGTTGCCTGGCAACAGACTGGGGGAACTGTTTTTTTTCCCCGTGGAGCTACATAACATACTTAAATAATTCATTTCATCACCTTTGTTTAACATTTCCTTACTCAGCACTGCTGTTTAAGCTGTTGTTGAACTGTTATAAAAGCCTATCACACTCGAGGTCGTGATGTTGTACTGTATATCGGCACGGCTGTAATTGTCTATGACCGAATCACAGCCGTGCCGATATACAGTACAACATCACTCCCTCTCATGTGATATTGCTTAAATGTACATTTTAAGGGCAGCTGCTGTACCTACTAAAAGTAAAAAAAAAAGTGTGCACCCACAGTCACTTGTTGCATTTTACTTTGGCAAAGGTGAGACTGGAAGAAATGTACAGCGCAGTAACAATAATTGCTTTCAAAACCAAGACGTGTCACAGTCTGTGGCCATTTTCTATATTCTCCAGGCCCTTTAATTACCATTTTCCACCCATCCACCAGATTCCCAGCCTTTCCTCATCACCTGATCACCCCACCCTTCTGCACACCTGTTCCCACTTCCCTCATCAGCTCTGCAGTTGCCTGACCTGCCCCGCCCACCTGCTCACCAGTTCCCACTTCCCCTCGTCAGCCCTGCAGTATTTAACCAACCCATTTTCACTCATTCCCTGCCAGTCTGTCAAAGTTGCATGTTCCTTTCTTGCATTGTGGTTTTGCTTTTGAATTCCTGTTACCTAGACCTTAACCTGTATAGCTTCCTTTGAGCCTATATAACTTCACTGTGGCGATAAATCATTGAACTCCTAGGATATGATAACGTGTGTGTGAAAAACTCACCGAAAGATTGAGGAGGGAATGATTTTTAGGTCCTGATTCATGTTAGAGTCTACAAGCAAACCAGTTCGTTTTCAGTGATCCTCATGTGAAAACCTTAGACCAATTACCTTTCAGTGCTCTTAGGCTGGCTGAATATTAACTGTGTTCATGGGAGGGAAGCCAGTAGGGGATGATGACCTTGTTGGTGTGAACTCAGAATAATGACTCAAAATCAAGAAGAAATTGTAAGACAAGTGTCATTGTCTGCACACTGGTCGATCAAAAATCTCTCTCAGGTCTGGGAGATACGAGGTTCTCACCTTTCTACTGTGTCAATCTAAGCAGCAGGATGTTCGATGCAATGATTAGAGTCTGCAGAGAATCCACTCCTGCTAATACAGCTGCTCTAATTCGGTGTGAAAAACACTGGAGTGTGATTAAGCACATTGGGCGTGTGATTAAGTGTGTGATTCAGCATTTCCATTCACAATACATACAATTACTTGATACTGGATTACATAAAAGTGTGAGTCATTGTCACAGCTCTACCAGCTCAAGAACATAACAAAAAGAGGACAAAAAACACCAAGTGTGGTTAAGTGATTTGACTCAGTAACCGAACAGAACGACAGTGAGGTCAGTGTGACATCAAGGAGAGATCCACACAGGAAAGAGTGAAGAACAGAACACAGATTGGTGTGGAGAGAAATGACAGTCAGTACTGTAACAAATGTGTGTTTCATGATCGACGCATGAAAACAAAACTTTAAAATGGGTTGGAAAATGTGGGAACGTTTGGTGTTCATACCAACAAAATTCAAACAATTTAACATGTAAATACACTACTAAAAAAAATTAAGAGAAGCGTCTAACACCAGGTCTGTTAAACTTCAGGATATCAATCTGTCCATTTAGGAAGCACAAGTGATTGTGAATCAGTGTCACCTGCTTTGGTGCAAATCAAAGTGACAACAGGTGCGATGGAGAGGCAAAAACAAGACAACCCCCAAAAAGGGAATGGTTTTACATGTGGTGTCCACAGACAGTTGCTCTGTCCTTATCCTTCCTGACTTCTCTTCTCTAGTTTGGTGTTCTGCTAGTGTCCTTGTCACTCCCGGGAGCATGAGGCGGTGCCTGTAGCCCAGTCAGGTTACACAGGTCGCCCAGCTCCTCCAGGATGGCACATGCATAGGTGTGGTTGCAAGAAGGTTTGCTGTGTCTCCCAGCACAGTCTCAAGAGCATGGAGGGGATACCAGGAGACAGGCTGTTACACAAGGAGAGTTGGACAGGGCCGTAGAAGGGCATCAACCCAGCAGCAGGACCGGTATCTGCTCCTTTTGTGGGAGGAGGAACAGGAGCACTGCCAGAGCCCTACAAAATTACCTCCAGCAGGCTACTGGTGTGCATGTTTCTGACCACACTGTCAGAAACAGACTCCATGAGGGTGGCATGAGGGCCCAACGTCCTCTAGTGGCATTCACCAGAGAACACCAGAATGGCAGGTCTGCCATTGGTGCCCTGTTTTCTTCAAAGATGAGAGCAGGTTCACACTGAGCACATGTGACAGGCAAGAAAGAGTCTGGAGATGCCATGGTGAACGTTACACTGCCTGTAACATCATCCAGCATGACCAGTTAGGCAGTGGGTCAGTGATGGTCTGGGGAGGCATATCTTTGGAGGGTCACACAGACCTCCATGTTGTAGTCAACGGTGCCCTGACTGCTGTTAGGTACCAGGATGAAATCCTCAGAGTGACTGTCAGACCTTACGCTGGTGCAGTGGGCCCTGGGTTCCTCCTGGTGCAGGACAATGTTTGGCCTCATGTGGCCAGAGTGTGTAGCCCTCTCGTTCCCCTGACCGAAATCCAATTGAGCACCAATAGGAAGTTATGTATCGATCCATCCAACACACACACACACGAAGTTATGTATCGATCCATCCAACACACACACACACAACTGAGTCACATTATAAGTTGCTGTGATAAAATTCACGCAAGTTGGATCAGCCTGTGATTTCAATAGTGCAATTTTGAATCCAGCCCTCAGTGGGTTGATGATTTTGGTTTCCATTGACTGTTGTTACGTCATTTTGCTCTCAACAAATTCTACAAGGTACAATGTACATCAGTAAAGATTTTTGAGCAGTGTTGAACCCAATATTCTATATATAGATTTTTAACCTCAGGTTTATTCACCTATTCGGGTGTTTAATATGCATGATAAATTACTCACAAATTGCCACACACATTTCAACATGTCCTCATGCACAAAAATGCACATACAATGGTTCATAGCTATAATAGCTTATGAATTAGCGCCCCACAAATGGCATTATTACGTTATGTACCTAATATAAAGTTATGTAGGTTTGGTTTTGTCAGGTAAAATTACATGGTTGGGCATCATAAAGTTGCCTGGGTTAGGTTTAGGCAGCTAAAGTTATGTAGCTAAAGTTTTGGGAAAAGAAACCTGGTGACAACATACCTTAAAATAAAAGTCTAGTCTCAAAGTTAATTGGTTTCACACGTTCCTGAGCACAGGTCTCCTGGGGGACAGTGCTGTGATTTGTGACCCATCCACCAGACTTTGTCTTTATACTACTTCCTTACGCCTGTCAGTGCATTGGTCATGTGATGGCTTATTTCACGAGTTTGGGTTATATACTAATTACTGGCTCCTGATTCTGTGTGTTATATACGAATTGTGGTGCTTTACTTTCACAGGTTTACG
This sequence comes from Epinephelus moara, assembly GCF_006386435.1. Lineage (NCBI taxonomy): Eukaryota > Metazoa > Chordata > Actinopteri > Perciformes > Serranidae > Epinephelus > Epinephelus moara. The sequence continues at coordinate 28,131,980 of NC_065517.1, read as the reverse complement.
TATGAACAGTGGATGTGAACAGCCTGCACACTTCAGAATCTTGTTTTAATTTGTGGATACTTGCATTTGTCACCAATATTGAGACTAACCACTGTGCATACATTTGACACTGAAGTCAGGAGAGGAGCTGGCGAAAGGTTACGCAGTGATCTTCATTTATAGTTGTAAAATATACAACAGTTACAATCAGAACAAATTTGCAAATGCAAGACTTTCAGTTTAAAGTGATGCATTGTGCAGAGGATTACATTGAGTCTCAGGACACACCTTCCCCACCATCAGTGAATGTGTGTGTATGTTGTTGTGACGGGGGCGTCCGTATCTTCTCTCAATCAGGCGAAGCAGGCAGGCAGTGAAAGAGCAAATATGGATAATGCAATTGATGGAAAACCACAGTTCCTTTTTACGTCATCAGCAGGGTGAGAGGAGGGACACAAAGAGGCCCCGCATTCATTAAATATTCATTCCACACTTCATTCTGCTGGAGAGGAGCCTCATGCTGTGAATACAGTAAGGATGTTAGATACAGTGTCTCGTGTGCAGGTTGGAACATTTTTGGGTTTGTAGCGTGCAGGCCTTGAAAATATTTAAACCGAGCAAAATATTTTGAGTTCATGACACTGAGAGGAGTACCAGCATTTACAACAACAGGTCACTAATTTGCTGTGACTCACCAGTTCAACCGCTGCAGTTAAAACCTTGAGTAGCCTGAGGTCTAACATAACCTTTACAATTATCAAATCAATATTATTATCTGCCTCGTGATCCGGGTCATACAAAGCGCGTGTAATCTCTTTTGAGTCGCTTGCAGGCAGAATTTGTGTACACGTGTTTTTGTGTGTGTGGTTGCTCCTGTCTTGTTAGATCTTTGAGTGCCCCCATGCTACAGCTGGCCACAGGATATGTGGATACAAGGGGCATCAAGTGAGGAACATCTTCATCTCATCAGTCTTCATCTAATCTAATATAGGATTAGAGGTAAAAAATAGCATTTCTGAGAATCAGAGAACATGGTGTGGTGGTTGAGGACCCATTGGGGCTATATTTTTAGCTGCACTAGTTGAATGGCCACCACTTTGGTTCAGAATGAAATCTCAACACCTAATGGATTGCAATGAATGTTTGTACAGACGTTCATAGTCCCCAGGGGATGAATCCATATACGGTATATAAAGATGGACAACATGACGTGGCTCCCCAAAAGTGGAGCCCCCTAATGACTGGTGGCGGTATAGGTCATACATCCTGCCCCGCCCACTGATGCCAATGGGACATGGACCAAACTCAAATTTGAATGTACATCCAAGTGTTAATTTTTCTCATAAGTTTGGTCTTAATTAGTTATTTGATGCTTTAAAAAGGGGGCGTGACATCATGATTGACAGCTGTGTGTGTCTATGTGCTTGCAACCAAAGGCGCTGCTTGACCAAAGGCAGTTGGGTCCAAATGGGTGCATGAAACCAAACTGAACTTCAAAACCACAGCTCCACTTCCAATCGCTACTGTGTAGACTCTGGCTCCAAATGACCATGGCAACACCCGTACCTGTAAAATTTTGGCTTCATTTTTGTACAGTGTGAGGAAGTGGAGACGCGTTGGCCATCTTCATATAGTCAGTCACTTGATGAAACCTATTGAATTTGGTGATACCTTGACTTTGTCTCTGGCACAGCCATGAGATTGACAATTGTGGTTTGGAGTGAACTATTAACAACTTTTAGACCGACTGCCATGAAAATTTAAGGTTTTCAAAGTTTTAATAGTATTTACCAATGGCGTTTGAGCAGCAGGTAAACAGAGTAAAAGGGGCAAAACCAATGGGCCAAAATAGTCTCTGAACCCACTGGTTATTGTCTGACAATGATTTATTGCATTGCATTCATATGCATAGAATGACCAAAAGAATGCGGTCGCAGATACAAGCGGCTGAAATGAGTTTCCTCCAAAGGGTAGCTGGGCTCAGCCTTAGAGATAGGGTAAGGTGCTTTGACATCCAGAGGGAGCTCGGAGTAGAGCTGCTGCTCCTTCACAAGGAAAGGGGCTAGTTGAGGTGGTTCGGGCATCTGATCAGGATGCTTCCTGGGCGCCTCCAGTTAGAGGTGTTCTGGGCACGTCCACCTGGTAGGAGGCCCGGGGCAGACCCAGAACACGCTGGAGGGATTACATATCTCATCTGGCCTGGGAACGCTTTGGGGTCCCCCAGGAGGAGCTGGAAAGGATTGCTGGGAAGAGGGACGTCTGGGGTGCTTTGCTCGGCCTGCTGCCCCTGCGACCAGGCTGCGAATAAGCGGATGGATGGATGGATGGATGGATGGATGGATGGATGGATGGATGGATGGATGGAATGGTGAATGAATGGAATGGTGGGTGGATGGATGGATGGATGGATGGATGGATGGATGGATGGATGGATGGCATTAATATGCAGATACTTGTTTATATGGATGAGCAAAAATTACCGGAGTAGGTAATCCACAGAGCAGGAAGTCTTGGCCTGAATGTGGCTACAGTGGGTACTCCCCAAAGCCGTTGCCCCCAGAGGCTTAATGTAATCAGACCAATAGCTGACTTGTTGTGAGATTGCATGGCTGTAGAGTCTTGTCTCCCCTCTGCCTCCGTGAGCTGATTCTATCTGTGTGATAAATTGTCCTTTCTCTCCTGTTGCTTTGATTTGCACTTCTTCCAAGAACTCCCCAAAAAGAACAAAACAACTAACTAAACAACATTTATTGTGTTATGCTTTGCTGCATGTAAGAGCAAATTGCAAGGCTGAGCAGAAACCATCAACCATTGATGACCATCTGGAATATGGATGAAAAATCAGCTGAAGGAGTGCTACCCACTATCTTGTCAGAACTGTTTTGTCATAGTCTCTGTCTTTCCTTTATTCCTCATGTGTCAGCTGTTTCCCCCATTCCCCGTTGTTTCTTGTGGCTCTATGTTTGTCTCTCTGTGTCTCCTGCTGCCAGTCTGCCCACTCACCTGAAAGCCATTCACTAATTAACCCCAGCAGTACAAATACTCTCTGCAATTCAGTCTACCTTGCAGTATGAACTATTTGTTGCTTATTGCTTTTTTCCTCTTGGATTTTTTTGCATATACCTTGTTTCTCTGTGCCTCAGATCCACACCCACTGGTCACCTGTTTGCCACTCCAACCTTCCTGGCCTGTTTCCCCCAAATGCCCTGGGTCAATCTAAGACACCCCTTCTTGCTTTATTGAAAATAGATCCACTTAAAACTGAGCAGCTGTCACACTTTTGGGTCCAGTTGTCTCTATACTATACAACAGCTTTGGCCTTTTACTGAACAATTTAAAAAAAAAAAAAAAAAAACAACTTTAAATGTTTTAAGTGCTTTAGTTTAGTTTGTGATGAAAATATTAGTTTTATTGTTTTGGCACCATAGCCTTTCTGTTCTTTATAAACTGTTGTCTTTACCTAGACTATTATTTTCTCTTAATTGTCTTATTTGAGAAGTGGTGGGAAAAACATCGCTAAATCACTTTGTAACAAAAATTAATCAAAGGGAACTTTAATTCTGAAAGCAGACACTTTTAAATACATAATTCCCCCCTTTGAAACCTATTTATTCTATCAGCAGTAAATGGAGTCTGATTTTGGCACCTTTTGATGACTTCAGTCACTCTTGCTTTGTGTTATTTGTTTCTTCTCTCAGAGACACTTTAAAAAGTGCTTTTCAAAAGAGTATTGATCTTAATTCTAGCAATAACACTCAATTAACTTTAAGGACCTGTCTCTTACTCCAGGGACTGCGTTTGATCCTCCTGTTACATGTTGAGTGGTCTGACTTGGACTGCTATCTTTTTCTTGGAACTAGATTCTGTTCACTCTCTATTAATTCTCAGAGGGATCATGTTTATGCTGAATATCACCTGTGTTTTTCTGGACTCGGTGCACTCAGTCACTCTGTGGGTTGAAAAGAGGAAGCGGCATTCAATAGTAATAACATTAGACAGAGTGTACCTGCACATGCAGTCGACTACGTTGACGTAAAGCCAGTGTTGCTTGTCCAGCTAATACACATTTGTCAAACCTGTCTTCTCTTGCTAACATGGTCCCTCTGGTGTACATCACACACACACTCCCCGTGGTGTGTCCGTTCAGGATGAGCACTGCTGTGTGTGAGAAATGCTGTTTGTGTCCTGTGAAGCAGAGGTCGAGGCAGTTTCGTCCTCTGGAGACCAACAGTACAGACGAGATAAGGGGAAGGAGAATGGAGCAGGAGGAATTTCTGCTGGGTTTATGATACATCTGTCAGCTTGATTTAAAACACGACAGGCAAGTTTTAACCCTGAGATGTCCGGCTGACATGCAGGTTTATGATTTTAGCTCTTCAAATATAGTTTTTAACATTGAAATTCAAATGAGTTATATGTATGGTTTGTTTTTAAAGCTCCTCTAATCAGTATTTTTATATTAACAATGGATTAAATGATTAGGCATGTAGTTTACTTATTGAGCCTTTTAGCATCTTTCAGCTCATTGTTTTGGTTTTCCAGCCCACATGTTTACTCTACTACCCCATAGGTAGTGTGAACAGCAAGGAGTCCGCATAGGAAGGAAGTAGGATGGACTGGACTTTCGCCCAGGAGACAGCTGCTCGTGTCCTGGTAAAACTAAAAGTCAATATGGACATCTTTAACTTAACATATGTACATCTTTTAGGTATTTACTCAATGTTATGTAATGTACTTCCTTTACTTTACAACATACTTGTGTTCCGTACATAACACATACATTTGGTTGAACATAAAACACAAGCTTTTTCTAAACCTAACCAAGTAGTTTTGGTGCTTAAACCCAACTGTGTCTCCATCCTGTAATTTCAACAGCAGTAGCATCACTTTGTAATGCAGTGTTCACAGGTTGATCATTTCACATATTTCTGTGAAATCACATTGTTTAATTCACTCTCATTGGGGCGGCAGTAGCTTAGTCCATAGGGACTTTGGTTGGGAGATAGAGGAACACTGGTTTATGTCCCCATCTGGACCAAATATGGAGTGTGGACTGGCAACTTGAGAAATGCCAGTTCGCCTCCTGGGCACCACTACGGTGCCCTTGAGCAAGGCACTGGACCCCGAACTGTCCATGGGGAGCCCCCTTGCTCTGACATCTCGCAATTTAATGGATGTATAGGTCCTGTTTGTGCATGTGTGTGTATTTCGGGCCTGTGTGTATATGACAAGAAAGTGGAAAAATAAATTGAATTTCCCCTAAGGGATTGATTAAGTATATCGTCTTCTTCTTATTGCTCTCATTAGCATTATTTCCAGGTTTTTGGTCTTTAAAAATTGACTGTATCTACCTGCCAAGCATCAGTTGCAAACAGCAAAGACAGCTGGTGAAAATAGTGGAGCTTTTTAGCATCTAAAGAGCTAGATATTTCCATCAGGAGCTGGTGGAGACCAAAAACAGAGCATAAAGGATGAAAATTAAACCAGGTAGCAAGAGTCATGACTTAAACTGAATGCTAAAGTTGCTCTGTATCTGCTGGATGCATTAATAGACAACTGTTAGCTAGCAAGTGTGCTAACACTTAACAGCTAACAGCAGTTTCCACTACCCCCAAGTCGCCATAAAGTTAGTTAATGCAGGTTTAAATTTGCAGTCATCTTTAACATGATGTCGTGTAGTAACTTTCTCTTTGCCTGTTTGCATTCTAGTTTTTTTATGTTTGAGAAATATACAATTAAAAGAAGTCTTGATCTTGATATTTTGACATTATTTTGTAGATAAGTAATTATAGGTTGCAGGTGAGTTCAGTGCATAGTGCATATGCAATAAAAACATGAAGTTAAAGTACTCCTCCATGCCGCAATGTGAAGGAGTAGATTAAGTCTCGCCTCTGGCAAGGCAGTGAGACAGGCAGCCATGTGCTGGATGAATCTGCCAACACACCATTGACATGGTAAATGAGAGCCCATGACGTTTCTGAGGCGAGCTGTAATTAGTACCTGCTGCAGAGGAAGGTGAAGCCCTCAGGTTTTTCTTATAAATCATTCAGAGAGGCATTGGAGGGAAATATAGTGTGGAAAGGGATGTCATGTGTTTAACTTACCTCTAGTATCTGTAAAATAAAAATGGCAGTCAGACATAGGCGAGGCGGAGGAAAATGTTGCACTTAAATGAACACTTCACCTGCAAAATTTAGCTTCTTCGTGACCCTCTTCTCTTTGATTTTCAACTCTCCTCCAAACGAATGCTGCCAGGAGTAAGTTACCAAATAAAATGCATCACCGCAGACTGACTCATCCGAGGTGCTCTGTGTGACCCCCTTCAATTTCAGAAGATGATATCTGAAGCTGTTATCATCAAAGACAGTAATCTGTCTGTGTTAGCCCGAGCCACCTCCTCTAGCTGTTTCTGCCTTTTACTTACTTTAGTTCAAGTCTGGCATGTCCCTGTGGTGCACTCAGGTAATAAGGTTGACATGATACATGATACCGAGGGGAGCACAGTGATAAATAGAGCAGATTAAAGTCTGGTGTCTGCTCAAATTTATTACCGCCACAAGCTTTGAGCTAGAACTTGAAATCTGTCGTGTGTGTGCGTGTGCGTGTATTGTGAGGTGGACTGAAAGAGACTGAAATCTGATGATCATGGTTGCATCATTATGAATAACTGTCCGGTAAAATGGCATGTGCTGCAGATAAATATAATGCGTCCAGAACGTGGTGCAGACAGGCGACGCATACGAATTGATATTGACTGATCGAGTCACTTGCTGGAAGCCTCTCGCTGCATTCAATGCATCACGACCAGGTGACATGACTTGTGATCTGTCCTAAAAGCGAGGTGTAGAAAAACGATCGCACTGGAAAGCAATAGGTGTGCATGTCACGGTGCTGGCAGCAGCTGGAAACAATCCATCGGTGAACAATCATCTGGTTTTCTTTGAGCAGTTATACAGGATTTTCTGGCACTTATCAGAAGCTAAAATGAATCTAGTGACATATATAGTTGTTTCTTTCAAGAATGCTGCGACAATTTAAAAAAAAATGTTCCTCAACCACAGCTCTGAATACTTAATCCATTATTCACCAGTGTGAAGCATTCACATGGAGGCTTATCAGGAGTCCCTGCGGGTTTCATTGGTAATTTATTGTTTCGACAGCAGGTATCATGGTATGATTTTGCTGTTGACTTTATACACATGCACTTTTTATTGGTCTCTAGTTACACAAATTTGCTGTAAAGCTTTCCTGACAAGAATATAATTTTTACTAATATAGGAAAATAGAGCTAATGTTCGGTCTGTACACTTCCAACAAATTAGAGGAAATCTATAGGAAATAATGATGGACTTCTTCTTCGACGTCTTCTTCTTCTTCTGTTAAAACCTGGCTGAAAATAAAGAAATTCTGTGAAGATGCATACACACAGAGATTGGTGACTACAGCCTGGTCCACACGGACATGGGTATTCTAAACTAAGTCCCCGATCACACAGGAAGCATTTTAGCAGCTGGAGGCGGCTTTTTGTAGTTTTTTTTTAATGAGAATCTTTTTGCTCTTTGTTTTTGCGTTGCTATGCACCTCATGTTTCTGCCCTCTAGCACCTGGCATTTTTGTCAGAGCACTCTGAACTCCAAGTTGAAAAAACGTTTAACTCAGAGCCGAAACCCCCCGTACGTGATCTCTGCTTTTTTCCCATTGTCGAATTAGATCATTTGAGAGACGGGCCTTTTGTGGTGGTCACGACAAGAAGTTTACAGTTGGTAAACAATGGAGGAGAAACTGGTGGTAGCACTTGCTGGATACCCAGAGCTATACGACTTTACAAACCACAGTTCCCACCATCTCAATAGAAAACAGCAGGCGTGGAAGCATACAAGTGCAGTACTAGAAACGGTCATCAGGGATGCGAAGCCCCTGGACTAACTGGTGGTACTCCCCATGATCCACCCTCTCTCTTAGGGTCTCATGTACCCACACAGATCTCCGTTTATCTGTGCCCAACAAACTATTTACCGACAGCCTCTCACCCTCAACCAGAGCTACAGCAAGTACACTCTGCCTCCACATTTTAGGAACTAGATACTAATCACTTTGTTTTTTTAAAAAAAAAGGCCTGCAAAATGTTTTCTGTGTGTTCAGGGCCTGAGCTGTGTTTTTTTGTTTGTTTTGTTTTTAATGCATTTTGGTTTTTTGTCCACACACAAACTTTTAAGGTCACTAAAAACAAACCTTTTATTGAACTGTCGGCTAAAGATTTTCAGAAACTCCATTTTCAGTATTGACTTGTAGGCAGGAAAAACTGTTTTTGCTTGAGATGTCAGAATGTGGCCTGTTATCTATTGTCAGAAATGAGGCAGCATTTCCTGAACTGGCAGACGTGATGAAAATAGTGCTGGTGCTCCAACCTGATAGAGCTGTTTGTCCCAAGTGTCTCTGCTTCCCTGTGTTTCTGTTTGCCTTTCTCTCACTGTGTTTTGCTTTCTCTGTGTGTATTGGTATGGCGTGGTCTCCCTTCCTGATTCCCCTGGCGCTGTTCATCACAGTCACCTGTCTGCTATCAGCTCATCAAGCACACCTGCCCATCATCAGTTAATCCACATGCAGGATTTCTACTCCAATCTTCCAACCACCCACTGCCACACTGTTGGTGGCACCAACACCATTCACACGCTCTGCATGCTTCGCTTTGTTGTCTGCCCACACATGGACGTCGGAACTATTTTCTGAGAGGGGGGGCGGGATTTTTGTTGGGAGGGGCGGGGGAAGCACGCACACTTATCAATGATTAAGGATTTGATTTGAGGTTATTTTTTAATAACATGCAGTTATAAGAGAACTAGAATGTGAACGCGGCATCTTTATTGTTAAGAAAATGAAATTTTGATAACTAAATCAAGCCATTTATGGAACATAACATTATTTGTAACCTTGAATGCAAAAAAGAAAAGTCTGGCTCCTGCCAAATTCACAAAAGGATTGCGTGGCTTTTGCGGCCGCTAAACCATTAAAAATGGAGCAAACAGATACCGTCTACTTCACAAAGCACGCGCAGAGGGTGAAATGCTCCACTAACTGCGCTGCCAAGCAGATTGTGTCTCGGTGCTCCGGTGTTATTTGCACGTATTTAAATGAGGTAATATGCATATATTTGGCGGAAAAATTGCCCCTTTCTATGCAAATGAGCCTCATTGATAAACAACTTCTAATTCACTAACACCAGCGCTAATAGCCACACGTAGTTTGAGTGAAGTAAATAACGTCTTTTAGAAAGCTGGTGCAAACTGGGCGCTCCTCTGTGGAAGCCTCTCACCCAGACTTTCCAGTGATCGTGGCAGCAGTGATCGTCTGTTAAATCAGTCTGTAAATAATATTTTGACATTATTATTATTATTATAATCATTATTACTTTTAATGATACTGATGCGTTGAACAGGTGACAGTCTGCGGTCGTTCTCAAAACGCACTTCTGTCACGCACTTCAAAAGCAACTTTCAATAATTTATTTTACGAAACGGGAGAAACAAACGTGAACAAAAACGGTTCCATAATTCATATTAAATTCAAAAGATAACGAAAAAACAGCTACAAGTGAGAGGGAATAGTGATAAAGTGGTCAAACTTGGTCAAATCCACAGCCTCAACCCATCCAACACTGTTAGACTGACTCACCAGCAGACATCACTACATGAGGGTATACACTATTCAGT
>NC_065517.1:28055380-28122097 GCF_006386435.1 Epinephelus moara | reverse complement strand
TGCATATCACATCAAAAGCATAGATCTATGCATTAATGATATGAAAGAGATAAATGTAAGTCAGACAAATTGAGTTTAAATTCAGATTCTTTGTTTTTTTTAAAGCGTAATGCAGTGGGTAGGGAGTCTGGGGTGCGGATGGGAGGGAGTGCGGCCGCACCCCCCGCACCCCTAGTTCCGACGTCTATGTGCCCACACCAGCCTCATTTCAGCCACCATCCCTCACCACCAGTCTCATTTTATCGTCCTTTGTGGCATTAAATCTGTTTTTCATTGTCATTCAGTCTGTGTCCTGCACATTGGTTCTACTTGTGTTCATGAAATAACCTTTCTAACAGGAATGTTTACACATAAATATAAAGTTACTCTTTGACTAAATTGAGGAACAGAGGCGTCACAATGCACGACAGAGATCACGACGCCAGGAAGCCCTCCGGTAACAAGGCCGTTCAAAGGAGGCTAGGACACGCTCTTTAATCCCATGGGAACTATGGGGTGTGAAACATGTGCAAGCTGGAGCTGCAGTGTTGGAAGGTTACAGCGGACGGTGCTAGAAATAAAGGGACATTGTCTGCCTAGGTGCTCTTTGGGTGCGCTTTTTATAGCCTACCTGGGTGCACTCTACCTGAGAGAACGTTTGGGTTCGGTCAAATGGATGGTGGCCAATGTACTTTAGAAAGTTGCAAATAGAAAGCATTTGTTTATGATCTTTTATTATGGATTATTTAATAATTACAGTTCAGTAAGTTTTACCCATGCCCTTATTTTTGTACGAATATATTCCGACCCAAGGCCGACTGTGGACTCCTCAGTCAAGCTTCCCTATGTTCTATGATAGTGTGCCAGCTATTGAGACTTTCAGCAAGTGCAGACCAGATCTTAACTGTACATGTATTGTACCTCATTGGTATGACATGACATGATGCCAAGACTTCGCTCTTAAATCTCCTTGTCTGATACTAGAGTTTTTTCAGGCCTCTTATTGGCCAACAACTTCTTTGTGTGGCTTCAGGATTAGGGTTATATCACCACCTGCGGGTTTGGCATGCTCTTGAAAGCACTACAATTGTTTTTGCATTTTCATTCGGGCAGAGGTTTGTGGAGTATGTGGACCCTGTTTACAAAAATATCCATGTCCGTGTGGACGAGGCCTAAATATAGAAAATTGTACGAAAAACCAAACATAAAGGTGTCAGGCCACCATTATCTGCAAAAGCAAGAGATTTAATGCTCCTACGCAGAGATTCTCCAAATCTGGAATGCTGCTGGGGGATTAAAAAACATTATCTCTAAAAAAAAAAATTCCTTTTAGTGTTTTAATGAGCACCGTCCAACACATTGGTCTAAAATTCCATAGGGTTGAAATGTGGTGGCTGCAGAAGCCTTTGCATTATTATCATTCATATCATTTTTATTCTAACCAAGCCGTTCAGTGACCTCCGCCCCCTAGCCTGTATGGAAGCCCCTGCATTTTTCATTATGTTTCTTGGCTCATTTCTTTTTTAATATGTCGCCCATCTGTATGTGACTGAGAGATCACAGCAGATCTATAAAGAATAAAAGAGCTTTTCATTGTGTTTCTACAAAATCAATATTCCAGTCACGGCAGACAGTGGAGCTCTAGATGTTATGGTGAGAGGGCTTTGTGTAACTCCTCATTCAATTCAGACAATATAGAGCAAGCTGTGTAAGATCAAAGGAGTAACATGCTGTGTGTGGATTTAGACATTTCACTGGGTTTGTAATATCATTCTCCCTCAACTGCACACAGTCAGACGTGTATATAAATACACATTCGTTCATGAAACAGTTTTATTTCTCTGCGCCTTTTTACATTCAACACCTTCCTTTCACTCAGAGCAACAGCTGCTTTGCTCTTCTTTTCACCCTGTGTGATGGACATTTGCCCCTTGGTTACACATGACTGGTCTCTAGGCACGATGCTGGAGGCAGCCTTTCAACAAAGGGTCCTGCATTGTTAGTCAAAGGAAATTAATTCAAAAGTCAAATTTGTGCTCCATTCTTTGTACGCTACACACACACGTCATGTTCCCAGCACAGGAAGTGAAATACCTCCTACGTCCCTCTTATACCATCACCACCTGTCCTGCATCCTGTCAAGCTGTCACATCACTCAGCCTCAGCTTTTAGCTCCATGTCACTGTGCTGGGAGAAGCCCCTTGACATCGTGACAAATGTTTATCTGCCTTTTTTCGCATCATGAATAATTCAGTGAGAGGGATGGTTTTCAATGCAAAGGATCCAATTTTCATTATGTGGTCACAGAAATGAAGTTATCCGAAAACACTGTAAGTGATGACTAAAGACAAAATGTTTTACTTTTGCAGCAGCAGACCAGTCTTACTTTAAATGGGACCATCATTTACAAAATGACCATCGTGCTGTATTGAAGAAGACTTGAGACTAGCTATTGAAACAATAAACTCATTTTGAAATTGTTAACCCAGGTAATAATTCAAGTGAGGAGTAGAGTCATTTTCTCATAGACTTAAAGGCCCAAACACCGAGCCAACTTCAGAGAACTAGCGGTGACGATAGCTGCCTGCTGGGTCGCCTCATGTCACCTGCGCAAAAAAAAGCACATGAACATTCTACAAGGACTACATCCGGGGCCAACCAGCACAAATGTTCTGTACCTGCATGAAGGGAAATACCTCTTCACACCAGCAGGCGGCCGTAGTCTGTAATTGCCATTCAAAAAGGGAAACTGCAAGTTAGTTAGTTAGCCAGTTAGCACATTAACAACACAATCCAATGCTGAAAGAACAAAGCATATTTAACGTGCACCAGTGAGCCACAACACAAACTATCAGGAAACCTTTCTGCTAAAGAGTCCAAGAAAAACAATCTGAATTATTTAACAAGTTTGTTTCAACCTCCCATCCTCTTGAGTTTAGCTCTTTGTTTACGTTCCTCACTTCCATTTCTCTTCTCGTGCACTGAGCTGAACTGCCAATTAGAGTGACTTCAATCACCGATGGGGCTCCACTGCTGCTGACGTAGATTCAACATTCTGATGGCTGGAAAAAAAGCAGACTAGCACAGAAGAGGGCCAAAGGTGCGAACACACTGCAGCGACTGAGGCGAACGGATGCTCACCAATGGGCCCAACATTGACCAACTTGGTTTGTTAGAGTTTTAACATACAATCTGGCTCGTTTTTGCAACCAGTGGAGTCGTCCTCTGCTGGCCATTAGAAAGAATGCATGTTTAAGGCACTTCCACATTGGCTTCACTTCTCAGACCTGGAGATAACCCCTTGGTTATAAGCAGTAGTTTGTGTTAGCTGAGGTTATGATATGTTAGCAAACTTTAGATAGCTTATGTGTAAGCAACATTAATGAGTAAGTTTGCTGACTATGGAGCTCTCCTTTTCCTGTGCTCTTATTACAAGTCATTAAAGCAGCTGACTCAAGAGGATCTTGGAAAATGAAGGCAAACAGATGACAGTTGAGAAGCACATCTGGGTGCTTTGCCCTTGCATCATGCCCCCACCCTTTTTGGATGACAGCAGCCTCTCTAATTCAACTCGCATTCATTTCAAATTCCAAGGTCTTTGCCAGCCTAATTGCGTAAAATAAGATTACTGTATTGCTTTTTAGCTATTAAAGCCTAAATCCCAGGGCCAGGAAACAGGAATTGGGGGAGTGTGCTTTCAGTGTGCCTCCATCAAAGTGGACAAATGAATGAACTCTTTGTACTGCCCTTTCAATGCAGCATCAACATTCACTGCTTTGACTTTTAACATCATAAATGTTAACTTTAACCTAAACTGTGAAGTGTTTGCCACAGACGCACATGTATTGACTGACCAAGTCCCACAGTTTACCATTTTCACCTTCCCTGTAAAATGCCTGGAGCCACAGGACTCCTGAGTGTATTGTGTGCCTGATTCGCATTCTCGTCAGCTCGCAGTCATCTCATCACTTGTTGAATAAGCTAGCAAAGCCATAACCTAAAAAAAAGCTGTTAGTGCACCTAAAAATGAAAATTCAGCCATTATCTACTCATCCATATGCCGATGGAGGCTCAGGTGAAATTTTAGAGTCCTCACAACACTCGCGGAGATCCAAGGGGAGAGGGGGTAGCAACACAACTCCACCTAATGCAGGCTTACGGCACCCCAGATTCAAACGTCCAAAAACACATAATTGAAACCACAAAATATCTCCATACTGCTCATCCGCAGTGATCCAAGTGTCCTGAAGCCCCGACATAAAAAGTTGTTTGGAAAAACATCATTTGAACTCGGTTTTTAGCGTCATTGTAGCCTGTAGCTCTAACTGTCTCTCTGTGCACCGCGCTCACGTGTGCACGCTTGCACAAGACCGTGAGACATGGGCAACGCGTTCATGTGTGTTCACGTGCTTTCGCTAGTCTCGCATGCATTTTTGGGTGCACTATCCCTTTAATTCAATACTGTAGTTACCAGTTGTGGACACAGTGGCTGCTGTCATTTTTGCTGGAAAACTGCCTAAACATTCCAGGTTTTTTGACACTGTGATTTCAGATTTCACTTCTATTTTGGGCACACCATCAGCAGCAGCTATTTATCCTTGAGGAGATATCTGCTGGTCTCTGTGTTCCTGGCTCTGAATCTGTTGCTGCAGAGAAGGTACACTGTGAAAGGTTACAGCAGTTTATCAAACACAGTCTACATGAAATACTGTAGCAAAAATATTTTTACTCACCTCTGAAAATCTGGGTGTACTGATGAAAATCTGTTTTTTTAAATGTAGAGTACTTCTAGCACTGTGGCTGAACTAAAATTCAGGTAGTATTTGTGGATGTAAACTGCTGAAACAAAGAGGAAAGAATACATTTCTGTACCTCCAACTTGACAGTGAACATTAATGATAATAAACACTTCATCAATCAATTCTGTCGCCACATTACAGAGATTCCGTTACTCATCATTTTCTGCATTCATTCAGGTCTTTTCTGTCTTTGTTGTCTTCTGCTAGTATCAGCAGCAGTCCTGCCTGTGGGGAATTTCATTATCACCACAGTCATGGCCAGCAGGTAATTAAGTTGTTACATGGTGCCACCATGTGGCCTCACACACACAGCTTCTCTCACATGCACACAGCAGACACCACCAGGTGCAACATGGACATTTAACCTGAGACTTTAAAGGTGGATTTAAATTTGTAATGATCATATTTGCAATGCATTGGCCAGGTAAAAGACATCCCTGTCTTCTGTGTGATGTGAGGAGTCATTTGAAGATAGCAGGAAGCTGCTTTTTTCTCTCAGGGCCTCTTTATGTGTCAAAGAGTTCCTCAGGCAGTGTTGCAAATTGATAAAGTACAGTCACGGTACAGAATGCTGGTTTAAGATTCTTTTTTTAATAGTTTTTGTTGCATATTATAACAGTCTGTTTAATAACTGTTGGGCTTTAATTAGCCTTTAGATTTTTCCTATAACAAGGAGACCATGTTTGCTCAGCCATAGTCAAGAGCATGAAGATGTAAAGAGCGGCTTGGCCACTGTAATAGGATCAGCACCCCTCGTACTCCCACTCACATCAGCCTTCATTACCGCGAGCATGGAGCGGGATTATTGTGCCTGTAGGTGATGTTTATTCACTGTAGGTGCTGGTGTGTGCTGGCATTTTGCTGATGCATGTAATTTATGTGCATTTGATTCCAAAAAACAGCAAGAAATGCACTGACACTATTTATTTATCCAAAAATAAAATCTGAAAAATCTCTGTTTCTTTGATCTGTCTGTAACATAATCAGGTTGTTCCTTGTGATATGAAAATCAAAAAAGCTTTATAGCCGTGAAATACAGTCAGTGCATGTTGCCACAGCATTTGATGCAACATTGTTTAGTACTCAAGCTCTATCATGAAAGAAATAAATACTGCTAGTCGATAAAAAAGCACATTTTGCAGCATTTTGTCTTTTTCCCAATAATTTTATTACCGCCGCCCTATTTGTCTGCCTCCCTCCATCCCTCAGTGGCTGTGAATCCTCTTAGAGGTGGATTATGGGACTAAGATGTCTACACTGAGACGGAGAGCAAGAGAGAGGGGAGGAGAGAGTGAGGCAGAGACAGAAGCAGAGCATGAGGCATACAGTGTGAGACAGAGAGTGATTGATACAGGACGAGATACAGAGGAGGAAAGGAAGAGAATGGAGAGAACCCCTCGGCCTGAAATGGGCCGGGAAGGGGGGAGAGGATGGTCTGTGACTGGGGTGAGTACACCACTATTTACTATGTCTGCCACCAGAGGAATGTAACCAAAAAAAGTAGATAAAACTTTATAATCATCATTAACAAATGGTAAATTGATATGTCATTAAACTTTATTTAAAAAATATTTCACTGTTAACAAACAATGACATACTGGCTTTCATTAAGGTACAACTAATGCTTATAATAATTAGTTAATGCTAAATAGGTGATTTACAAAGCACCATGTAACATTAATTTGGCCCCATTAAAAGAGTGATTAATTATGCACCATTAATGCAACTGTCATTTATAAAGATAAAGTAAAGTCAGTGTTCATGCAACATGAACATGCAGTACTGCACCACAGATAAACACGGTGGGAGATGAGAATGATGGGATTACAAAAGTTAACACAACAACTCAGCAATGGCAGCTTTATTTTTAAATAAATAAATGGTGCAACATTCAAAATGCAGGGGTATAATAGCAATTTAAATAATGTCTGTATATGCTTTATAAACTATTTATTATGCAGCTGTAAAGTGTTGTAAACAGGAGCGTAGCATCAAATTCTAGTCCCTGTGGGCCCCCTGCTCTACCCCTCTTGATCCATGTCTCTGTCATGCATCTTTCTTTTTTTTTGTTTATTTATTTATTTTTATAGTCAGTTTGGGTTCTTTCTTTTTTAATTATAGAGCCTTGATTTTCCCGTTGACTTGACTTTGGCCTCGGTTAGAGACGAATCTTAGTGCAGGGGTGGACTAAACCATTATGTGTCTTTGAGGGGTGAGAGGGGCCTCCAAAGAGATTCTGATTTTTTTATTTATTTTTTTGTACATAGTTCAGTCTTGTAACTGATTTACTCAGCCAGTTTTAATGTAATTGTTGCAGTNAGAGCCTTGATTTTCCCGTTGACTTGACTTTGGCCTCGGTTAGAGACAAATCTTAGTGCAGGGGTGGACTAAACCATTATGTGTCTTTGAGGGGTGAGAGGGGCCTCAAAGAGATTCTGATTTTTTTATTTATTTTTTTGTACATAGTTCAGTCTTGTAACTGATTTACTCAGCCAGTTTTAATGTAATTGTTGCAGTAATTAAATAAAACAACGACTGCAAACAAAACCAAACTTCTCATTTCAGGCTTTTCAGGGGCCTCCCTCCAACTGGGGCCCCCACTTACCCCCACTACCATGCCCCAACAAACTTAATAATGTGTGATTCTGAAAAAAGATAGTTGACTGAAGCAAAGCGTTAACCTCAGCAGCTGAAAAATGAAGCTAGCGCGGAAGTGCCAGATACTGCAGTTCTTTGAACGGCCACTTGAGGCTGGCTCCGTGAGTGACTCAGTCCTCATAGACCCCCATGTTACAATGTCCAACTTTACAGCAGAAATGATCATGTTTACAGCCTGGTACAAAAATGATTTTAGTCTCTACAGCTAATTCCTCCTTCATATAACTCACCCATTTACATTTTATTAAGGCTTAATGTTACACATAATGAAGGGGGCAGGCTGCTTTGAGTGACAGGCTGTCTGCCTCTCAGTTACATCCATCTTCTCGCCCAAGCATGGTCGTTTCTGGCTCCAAAACACCAACAACTGCTGTAATGCCAAACTTGAGGCTTAAGAGCAGCCAACAAACCACTGGGTGACGTCACAATGGCTATGTCCATTACTTCATACAGTCTGTCAGTGATGATGGTTGGTACTTGTTAGTTTGAAATGAGAGTCAGCAGTCAGCTATCTTTCTACAGAATCACATACTCCACTAACAAGATCAGTTGTCACTTTGTAATTGCCTTCCAAATCATGTCTATAGACAGTTCCTAATCAATATCTTAAAGGTTTACAAATCATTTGGTTATTATTAATATGAAAGTAGCAGAGGATATTTACTTTGATGAAATTAAAGACATGTTCACCATAAATTTATGCAGAAAAGGCGAAAATTGGTGCCTGAAAATTCCCCAGAATTAAAGAAATTAAGTGTTTTGACACTCAACAATTTTCCGTGTTGAAACAAAACCTAGACTTTTGAAT
Source organism: Epinephelus moara (assembly GCF_006386435.1). Lineage (NCBI taxonomy): Eukaryota > Metazoa > Chordata > Actinopteri > Perciformes > Serranidae > Epinephelus > Epinephelus moara. The sequence goes on along the minus strand of NC_065517.1, from coordinate 28,113,853 downwards.
ATATCATAGACTTGTTATAATTTGTGCAACAACAAACTGTTAAAATAACAATTAAACAAAAGTTACTAAACTTTAATTAAACTATTTACTATTAATCAATGTAGGGTGTAGGACTTAAAAACTGAGAATACATAAACTATTCCCTGCCTCCTTAATTAAACTTGATTAAGTCAAAACCTCAGTTTGGCTTTAAGAGCAAGTGACGCAAGCGTGTGTGTGTGTGTGTGTGTGTGTGTGTGTGTGTGTGTGTGTGTGTGTGTGTGTGTGTGTGTGTGTGTTTATTGAGTTACCAGAGGATAAACTACAGTAATGTGATAGACTTAATCTCACTCTCCTACTCTCAGGTCCTAGTTGTTCCGAGACAGGTGTGTGTGTGTGTGTGTGTGTGTGTGTGTGTGTGTATAAGAGATGGACAGAAAGAATTATACTCCACTGTAGGAGCACAACACACTGATCTTCGACATTCCTCTCCTCTCAGGGAGAGCCAGCAGAGCCTCACATGGTGAAGCACACACTCCCGTGTCCCGTCCTCGCTCTCACTGACAAGGCAGGGACAGACTAACCGGGCGGCAGCGATGTCTCTCCTGTCCCTAACCAATCCTCCCGGCTGGAGCGTGTGCTCTGCTCTCTGTATCCTCATCGTGTTGCTCCCAGAGGCCAAAGCAGACGACCTCAACACTACCACTCAGCGCAATGGCGGGGGATCCCAGTGTGGGGAGTACACTAACCAGGTGATCACTGTAAACATCCTGAACACAAGCCAAAGTCATGTTGCAGAGGAAGAGATAGAGACTTATTACTGCAGGCTTTTTCCTCCTTTTACTCCAGAGATGTATCAGCTCTGTGAGAGAGCAGCTGTGCAGGTATCAGAATGATGTTTCAACAACAACTACATTTACATAAATACTTAATGTATGTAGTGCTCTGCCAGAGGTACAGAATTATTCATACAAGACAGCTGTAGCAGAAAACGTAATTGTTCTGCAGCTAGTTTAGTCCAGTGGTTCTCGAGCTAATGGTCAGGCCACCTCCAAGGGGTTGCAAGACAAATCAGTAAAATGTAAAATATTTTGTACTTTTACCTCTTTGGACAGATAGTAATATCTAAAGCACTGCATCATACTGTATTTATACGATCAGAATATGTTTTAAAAATCTTAATCTGAACAACGACAAATGACAGTCGACTACAGCCCAGAATTACTCCTTTATAAACACTGTTGCTGTATTCCAATCAACTGCCGTGCAATTGCAGCCCAGTCACCAGGAGAAAATGTTGGCATTGAATGTTTTTGCAAACCACAAATACGTTACATTTGTAAGTTTCACACATATCATATCATCGTCTCTAAAGTGATATAGTACATGAGCCAGTGGGGTAAGGAAGTTACGACGGGTATTATTTACCCCCCTGATATGAGCTGACTTCATCATTGGGAGGTGGAGGGGGTGGTGGATGGCTTGCAACCCGCTGCAGGACTGTGTGGACCTTGAACTAATGACTAAGGAGAAATCTGGACCCTGTGGAACCAGTTAGGAACCACTGCGCTACCAGTGTATCGGCGGTTAGCAGAAATGTACAATGCCTTTTTTCTGGCAAGTGGGTTGTGCAATCTGCAATTTCACAGTATGGACATACATCAGGATTAAGTTAACTTTCTGGAAAATCAATTTAGATTGTTTAAGGATAAAATAATCAGATAGTAATGCATGTTTGTGGCCAATCTGGTGACTTAAATACCTGGAAGAAAATCAATAAAACAGTCTTGTTTATAGATTTGCACAGCGATATCAAGAGCGGTCACAGTACAAACTAAAGCTCTCTAGCGGTTGAGAAATGTATCAAGATAATACTGCCAGAACAGTGATTATATCAGCACAAGCATTTGAAGTCCTCTCTTTATATCTGATGTAAAAGCACAAGATCAGCTTGTGGCTGGTTTGTGAGGACATGGCATTGAAAATAAAAACTCTCTCTGCTGTCAGCAATGTGCTGCAGTTAATCTTTGAATCTGACAGTTGTAGAATTTATTAATTTGTCAGGGGAAAAGTCACAGTCACAGCTGGGGTCTGAAAGTTAGATGTTGTTTGTCATGGAACAGGTGATGGAGGATGGGATGTGTCGGCTGGTGGCCACACTGCCTCAGCTGGACGAGCAGAAGTGCCCTGATATGTTCCGCTGCACAGACGAGGTTTCCTACTGGCTGCACGAGAACGAGGAGAGGAAGCAGCAGATCGTGGCGCTGAAGGAGACCATCTCTGAGCTGCAGGAGGAGCTGAGTAACCACCGGCACCGCATCAGAGTCCTGGAGCTGCAGGTGAGAGCTCCGTATCGACTTAGCAGAGCGGGGTCAACTATCAGCAACAATCCTTTCAACTGCTTTGAGCGCTCGCTTTAGTCCACCTGGAGCTCACTGGGTGTTGTGGCAATGTGACTGTGTCTTTTCACAGAGGAAACAAAACAGACTTTTTTATTCATTTGGAGGGTAAATTTATTTTGTTTTTCTGTGTGTGGCATTAAATATAACCTTTCAGAGCCAGACTTTTTATTGAATATCTACCTCTCTATTTTGTATTTCTTTATTTGGTTGAAACACAGACATGAATATTAGATTCCAAGTATTGAACGTGATTTGATTTCATATGCACTTTCACTTATAACTTTAAAGAAAGGAGACAACTTTCTCAGTACAGGAAACACATGGGTTGTGTACAATTCTGCACTGTAACGTGGTGCCTGGTCATCAAGCTGGCTCCCCCCCAGCATGTCCTTGACCTCAGCCACTAACAGGATTAGCCTCCTACTCTTCCACGTGTTGCCTCGTGCGTCTCAGGCAGTGAGCCTATACAAACAGAGACTCCCAGCTGGGCTGTGGCCAAAGGTGGAGGGTGAAGAGGTTTCATGTGTTGTACATGGGAGAGGGCTCCAGGGTTGGAGGTCATGGAACGTCCAGGTTCAGAATAGACCACATACACACCACATTATCTTTGATAGTAATATGTGGTATTTTTAATGGAAATGTGTATTTTCAGATAGATTTTTAGAAAAGAATTTAATTAAAACTTAAATTATTAAACAATAATTTGGCTGTCCTGCTGTGGTAACTCTGAGAACCCCCAAGGGGTAGCTGACCCCCAGTTGAAGACCCAGGCACTAGATCTTTTATGCCGATCAGAACATGGAGGTGGCTGAGCTGGCGGCTAGCAGCTAATGGTGCTAACTCCATGAACAGTGCTAAACAACAGCAACAGTGCTGACAGGGCTAGCGGTGTTAACTAGGGAGGAACCAGTGGATAGGCACTGCGCTTTCACGACGATGTCATCCTAACATCAGCGGTAACCACCCAATGAGCTCAATGCAGGGGGCGGCGATGAGCTAGCCAGTGGGATACTCACATGCGCGCAACACAACAACAACAAACCACAAACTCCAAATACAACACACAACGCCTGCAAACAGTTCAGGCAGTCAACTCGAGCTGCACTGATTAATACACACATCATACATCACTCTCCATATGTCATCTACAAAAGCTTTCCCTTTGCGTTTTCCATGCCGCTGCTGCCCTGCATCAGTACTGCTGCTTGCTCTTTCAGCCCTACCTCCACTTCAGAATCCACCTGCAGGCTCCAAATAGGGGGGCATATTTAATTATTACTCCCCAATATTTCACATAAACATATCTGTGGGAAGTGATGAGGCTGGAGTCTAGACACCAGTCTAAACTCCACTATAACTCTATCTAAAGTGGCTTGCTACTATATTAACACTCTGAATGTCACATACAGCACCTTTAAAGCAGGGGTGCCAAACAAATGTTCCATCGGCCAGAACTGATCAGCCAAGGGGTCCAAACCTGATATTAATGCCCTTGTGAAGGCTAAGAGGCCTCTTCACTCTGGCCAGAATACAGCTCTCTGAAAACACAATGAATACTTAATGTGGCCATATTTAAAGATAATGAACATTGTGCAAAATGTTGTCAATCAGCAGCTTCAGCACAAAAAGAAATCAGCAAATCGGACCTTAATCTTAAAACAATATTGATGGAACCCTGTTGATAAGTCACTGCCAAAACTTTTGGCTTGTGAATGGTGTGAAGCAGTGACAGTGAGTGACTAAATGTGGAAAAACTGCAACATATTGTTGCATTTATTTTTTAAGACATCTCTGGCTGTTCATCTGTTTTGTAGATGGATAAACATACTCAGAGTGTAACTGCAGTTCTTTACAGCAAAATATAGGGGAAAAAGTGGAGGTGTTGTTATTTATGCAATGGTTTTACTTGCCCAGCCCACTTGAGATCAAATTGCTGTGTGTGGTCCATGAGCTAAAATGACTTTGACACCCCTGATTCAAACGGTTTCTTACACAGAGCTCAGTTATTGCCTGTTTTTTGTCTGTGTGCATGCTTTGGTAATATATTCATGTATGCTCTCAGACTGAGGAGAGGAACCACTTGAATATTTCCTTGGAGCAGCGTTTTCATGAGTTGGAGCATCACTATGTTGAAGCTACCACCCTGCTGCACCTCCAGGGCACTCTGATCCTCGACCTCCAGGTACACCCATCAGGATTTTGAAAACAAAAGCATCAGAATCTACGTGCTGTTGGTGATTTTTTTTGGTGTATTTCTGTGTAGAACCAGCTCCATAATCTCACACTCCTGGTGGATAAAGTAAAAAGAAGCCCAGGGTGCTTTATCAACGTCGTCCGTCCCAACCCACTGATGAGTGCTCAAGAAGCTCTGCATCCAGGTACACTCTCTACATGCAGTCTCATGTGTTATAAGCTCCCAGCAGAGGGCGCCAAACTACCCTTGTTGATTTACTCCCTGTCTCACACTCTTCCCATAGGGATGCAGCATGTGAGGAACTGTCCTATAGACTGTGCTTCCATCTACTACAATGGAGTGAGGAGATCAGGTCTCTATACAGTAGTGCCATCAGTGGCTGGCATGCCTGTGGAGGTCTATTGTGACATGGACACAGATGGTGAGTCACAAACACAATCACACAAGTTGGCGAAGCTGTATTTCAGCTGAATTTCCTCAGTATTGGAAAGCACAGAGTGGGGCTGTTTGGGTGCAGTCCACCTGTATTCCTCCGTTAGCCAGATGGGAACAAGTAATATAACCCATTAGACATGGCATATGCTTCCCCTCCCAGTGCCATACCTTGTTTTTGCCTCAGGTGGTGGCTGGACTGTGATCCAGCGACGAGTTGACGGCTCATTGAGCTTCGATCGCAGCTGGAGGGACTACAGAGACGGATTCGGTGACCTGCACTCAGAGTTCTGGCTGGGCAATAATCACATACACGACCTGAGCACCCAGGGAGACTACAGCCTCCGCATTGACCTGGAGGACTGGAGCAACAAGCACAAACACGCCCTCTACCAGAGCTTCAGGTCACTGTCTTACAGAAGTGCACAAACAGTTGGCAAACACATGGGCTTACTTCTGAGTTATTGCAAAACATGCACAACCTTTTGCATAATTTCCTAATGTTCCTCTCTGTGTGCGCGTCCTCTCTCAGTGTGGAGGATGAGGATCATCAGTACCGTCTCCATGTGTCAGGCTTCAGCGGGACAGTACAGGACTCCTTCAGCTGGTATCACGACAAGCAGGGCTTCAGCACTCCAGATAGCGGCAACATCTGCGCTGAGATCTCCCACGGCGGCTGGTGGTACAACCAGTGCTTCTACGCCAACCTTAATGGCGTCTACTACAGGGTGAGTGCACACAGACAGCCATGACCTTGTATTAATGCTTTTAAAGTCATGAGAGTGTTAACTACTTCCTGTTGCTGCAGGGAGGCCATTACACTCCTAAAGGCCGGGGCCCGCTGGGTCCTGACGGAATTGTTTGGTACTCCTGGAGAGACTCTGACTATTACTCCCTACGCAAAGTCAGCATGATGATCCGACCACGCTCCTTCCGAACCCGTCTGTCACCATGACCCACTGTTACCATGACAACCATCAGGACACAGGAGGGATTGCTGGGACACCGTACTGATGATGACATGCAGTGAGAGCTCATCAGGAGGGAACTGAATGCCACTTATGTCAACAACAATGGCCTCTCCTCTGCTATTTTTAAAAAGCTGCACATGGACATATGGCTGGTATGCTCCTCAAAAACTGTGGACTCATTTTCCGCTGCACATTTTTTGTTGAAAACACAAACTTTGTACTACAGTCACAGAGGAAGTGATTCCTCCTTATTTTCTACTATATTTTGTACCTTTAGTTTGATACTTTGACACTTGACACACTGTTACTGTAGCAACCCAGCCAAAAACACAAAGGTACATTTGTATGATGTGTTGACAGACAAGTGAAGGGGCTCATAGAGGAGGCATGTGGCAGGAAGATCATGACTCAATGATCTGATGTGTGCTTATTCCATATTTATGATTACTATATTATCCAATTATTTATTTAAATTTAAGCCAACTATGAGTTTAATCCATTGTTTAAAAATTAAATCAAAAGGGTTTTAATACTATAACAAGTCAGAACATAAGAACGCTAAATTATATTAGATATACTAACCCTTTGATAAGTGCTACTGTCTCACAGTGTAGGGTCAGGCAGAGATGATGTGCTATATGAGGACTGTGTATACATACATACTGTATGGACTGTACAATAAACACTGTATACACAAAATGTGACACAAAGGACCCTATTTTATATTAAGACAACGGTTCAAGTTCTGTAAGAAAAACCTGTTGAACTTACTGTAAAAACAATTTGTTTTTACTTAAAAAGTTAGTGTCCGGTTACTTCAGAATTTTAAGTTGACTGAATTTGACAAGACAAGTTTAAACGTTACAAAATTACCTCAACTTCATTCATTCATTCATTTTCTGTAACCACTTATCCTGTTAGAGCCTATCCCAGCTCTCTGGGTGAGAGGCAGGGTACACTTAAGGCTAGTTCACAATACTCGATTTTCACCGGGATTTTGCATCACGGAGACTATCGTAATCTTTTGAGTGTTCATACCTGGCGACGTGTGTTTCTGTCATCGGGAATCTCGCCAACTGCGTTACGACCTGTGTGTGTGCACACCACAAGAGGTCGCCGTCATCGTAAAGGCATGGATATTCTTCCCAGTGTTGAATCAGATCTGCCTCCAGGGCCTGGGTCCAAATACAATGTGCTCCCCGTGATCCTGTGGACGCAACCATTGTTGTTGTTGCTTGCTGGCTTGTCAGTGTTGCCAGATCTTGGGAGAGAAACAAGGAACCAGGGCTATGGAAACAAGCTCAAAAGAAGCGACGGATATATATAGAGAAAGGCGACGTTCAGAGAGCAAGCCCAAATAAGCAACTCCACTTTAGAAACAAGCCCCAAAAAAAACGCAACCCGCGACTACCATTATTTGTAAGCGACTTTACAAAGAAACAAGCCCAAAGTTGCGGCTAATAAGTGGACCTGGCAAGTGGCAACCATGCGGCTTGTCCTCCTCACATTTCTTCCGTCCTCCTGCGTGCTGACGTGGGAGGTATCCTGTCTCTCATTGGCTGATGCTCTTTGTCAGTCGTGTCAGACTTCTCCAGTTTTCTAGCATGACAGAAATCCAGTCCCAGTCACAGACGAGGGGGCGACTTGCTCATAGGCTTGTTCACACATGAGGACTCGTCGTGGCAGACTATCTGCCAACTCACCTCTGACCCAAGGTGGCTCTCAAGATCCTCCTGCGATGTCAAAATTGCGGTGAAAATCGTGTAATGTGAACTAGGCTTTAGACTATCTCAGGACTGACAAATAGAGACAGACCACCATTCAGGCTCACATCCACACCTGGCAAAGCACCTTACTAACTAACATTAGCTCAAGTGGGTAGACAACAACCTGTTTTATACATCCAAAGAACTTAATATGAGCTGCTTGACAACCAGACCAGGCGTCTTACTGAGACAGGCAAAAATGTGTAGCCACACTGGGCTAGTGAAAGGGACTGGGCGTTTCATTGGGACTAGGCTTTGGATTGAAGTTTTACAATATGTGTGTCGAAAAAGTCTGAAGAGGAGGAGGAGGAGGAGGAGGATGACCATGTGGATGCAGTCGTGGCTAGGAAAGGAAAAGAGGCCAAAGAGCTTGAAGTGCATTTATTAGCATCTACTAGCATTTAGCATTGTCGCGCTGATCAGCGTGTCATGTCGTGCTGCATTTCTGTTGGTTGGTTGGTTAATAGACGCAGGTCATGACAGCAGTCACACAGTGAGATGGTCACCCCAAATTTCTGACACGATCAGAACTTTATTCCAGTCTGTCTTTGATTGCAAGGTTGTGACAACGGCCATCCTTAAACCTCTCTCATTGTGTGACATAGGACCACCGTTTCAGTTAACCTGCATGTCTTTGGACTGTGGGAGGAAGCCGGAGTACCCAGAGAAAACCCACACTGACACAGGGAGAACATGCAAACTCCACACAGAACCAGGAACCCTCTTGCTGTGGGGTGACAATGCTAACCACCAATTTGTCTTTTCAAATTCAGTCAACTTCAAATTTCAAAGTTGTTCCAGACACCAACTTTTTTTAAGTTAAAGCAAATAGTTTCCTCTTACAGTTTTGAGTATTTCCATTGTCTGCTACTTTCTACTTCTAGTCTAAAACATCTCACAGGGAAATATTGTACTTTTAACTCCACTACATTTATTTGATAGCTTTGGCTACTTTGCATATTCTGATTAATAATACAAAATATAATTGACAAATAAATGATGATGCAATATGATAGATTAGGGCAGGACTTTATCAACCTCTGGGGGGGAAAAACAGCAGCATATGAAGTATTTAAAATTAGCTCCACCCCCCAACAACATATATACAGAAATGGGCCTTTCTGTATATATGTCTGCTTTTACTCTTCAGTTATATTTTGATGCTAAAACTTGAGTTTTTTCTTAAGTAACATTCCAAATGTGGGACCTTTCGCTGTATTTCTGCAATGGTGTCGCTACTTTTAATTAACTACAAGATCTAAGTACTTCCTCACAACTGAAAGTAACAGATAACTCTTATCACACTCTACACACGCTACCGTTTATCTGTGGCATCCAGAAAGTGTTACTTACATTCAAATTACTTCACGCATGGGTTTCCACAGACCTTTAGCCTATTGGCAGGTTTGTGTCAATATCACAGGCATGTGCTGTGCTGAGGTGAAGACTGTAGGCCAAAGGGTACAGACAATAGCTGCAGGTTTGTTCACAGTGTACTTAACAGGGAGACTCCCCAAGTGAAAACAGGTTTGTCATGCAATGGTCAGTTTGTAGTTTTTGGGCTATTTTGCTTCCATGACGTGTCTTTTTTGGGAATGTTTTACACGATTTTAAAGACTGAGTATTAGAGTATTTTTATTGCAAAAACTGAAATTATGTTAATCTTTAAAATGAGAGCTCTGAGATCCAGTGAAGGCCTAAACACACTCGAACACAAACACTCAAAAATACCATGAGAATGCATGTACTATCTGCTGTATGAGATTTCTGCTTTATGTGGCCTACACACATCCAGCTGCACCTGATGGGGGCCGGGGGCTGACTGTGGGGTAAAAGGGCTCTTTCACTTCCTCCTCTCCAGGACTGCACAAACACACTCTTTGACCCTTCGCACAGGCTGCCGACTCATTCTCATTCCTATCCATCTCTATGCAAGAAATCTGCTACGGCGAATAAGGGCTTTACTGTGTGTAAGTCGGAGAGTGTGTCGTGTGCTGTGCACTCTGAACCACGCAGAGAACGAGACAAGGTTCCTTTCAAACACACACACACACACACACACACACACACACACACACACACACACACACACACACACACACACACACACACACACACACAAAGAAACAAACTCCCGATGAGTACAAATCATTGTTTAATAAATCAAACAGAATTTTTGCTCCTCTTTGAGTTACACTGTATTGCAAATACTCCTATACATAAAATAGTATCTCAATGACAAGAAGCACCTGATAGGTCAGATAGAATATATATATTTATATATATATATATATATGTATATTTCATGTATCAAGTGATAAGAAAAAGAGTGAACAAGATTAGAGACTGATTGAAAACTGGGTGGTGAAAAGCAAAACTGCATACATGACATCCTCCATGGCTCCGTCCTAAACTCTTCTCAAAGTACAGAACCTTACAGCTAATGTTGCTGTTACACCTTCATATAAAACACCGTAATCTGGACAAAACAAAAAGGACAAACATTTTTCAGGAAAACTGAGAGAGAGAAGGAGGGAGCGACTAATTGAACCCAAACTCCAGTATCATTTATCCAATATTGTCGCCTCTCCTGAAATGTAAACTGCAGTGTCATGGTATGCAGGCTAGGGTGGGAGCAACTCAGTCAACCATTTCTATTTTCCTCAAAGGGGCAAGACAGGAAGGAGGTGGAGCTTCCTGTTAGCTTTTGAGGAAGTGCAGGATGAAGGGGGGGGGCTAGGGACTGCCAGCAGTGGACATACAGAGGACACACTTTGCCTTTGACGACTCTTCCAACACTTAGATTCATGAAGTGATTGCTCCACTGCTTTTAACAAAGATGTTAGGACTTTGTCAAATGTTAAAGGTCCAGTGTGTAGGATTTATGCGGATGTATAGGTAGAAATGGAATACAATACAATAAGTGCGTTTTCTTACGTGTACGATTACCTGAAAATAAGGATCGACATGTTTTTGTTTTATAGAGTTCTAAAACACAGAAATGACTTATTATTTTTGCACTCCTGGTTTCCTCGTCTTACGGAATGGGTTTTAGGTTGAATGCCTAAAATAAGATCTGTGGTTAACACAAGCTGAAGAGACTTTCACGTTACATTCTACGCCATAAAATACATCAGTTAATACCCCACTCATGAATTTTGAAGCCTTAGGTGTCTTAAAAAAAGACGGTTGCTAACAAGTGGCTAAACACAGCTTTACAGCCCCCTTCTGGTGACGCTGAAGTCATACGGCCGTAATGTAGCTCCTTTATAGTTAATTAAATATTCCTTTTTTTTTTCTTTTATAAATAATTTGTGAGGATTATCTTGCTGAACAAAAAGTGTTAAGTGTCCTAAATGTTTGTTTTCCACGGAGTTTATTTTCAGCAATAATCCAAAATCCAATGGAAAAATCACATCGGCTTTTTGATGAGGGAACCAGGGCGACGCTAACTTCCATGTCGGCCTACAAAAAAATGTCATCCTTGCAGCCCTCTATGGGGAGCGGGTCCTTGCCCAGAAGGGACAAACCAAACATTTGCACTAGATGGGGCTGTTTGTGTTTTCACGTTAGCCTTCATAGTTAGCAGCCCTTCTATGACGAATGGAACAACGTCGGAAAAACGCTGACTTTTAGCGTGAAACTGCTTCATTCTGTGTTTCCACTGGTTTAAATCACCAGATCTGTTTGTGTAGGAGAGGAAGAGACCTCTGCAAATAATCCTGCTCCCACTAAAAACCTCCTGAACGTCTGGATCTTAAGTCATCAGAGAAAAGGTGAGCGCACATTAGCAGGTGCTGGGCTGGCAGCCTGTCTGCAACAAGCCAAACTAGATCAGAAAAACACCGATTTGTAGCATAACACTGCTTTATTTAGTGCTTTTACTAGTTTTTATCACCTGATTAGTTTGTTTTGGAGAGGAAGAGAACTCTGTGGATAATTCGGCTCGCTGTAGAAACCTCCTGAACAATGATCACTGAAGGAATACTATCCGGGAGCTCAGCTCGGCACACAGGAGAAGTTTCAGCTAGTTGCGATCGGCAAGTAAATCCTACACACTGCTCCTTTAACGGTACTAATAAGAGGCAACATAATTAAAATATTGGTGAGAAAAAGCAAGTAAAGCTCTAATTTGTTGCCAGGTTGCATTCAGAAATCAGCCCCGCCTGCTACTGACAGACCGGAGGATGGCTTTGGTTTTTCGGTGTCACTACAGCACTGTGCAGACAACGTGTGAATCCTTTCCTTCACCATTCAACATGGAAAATGAAAAACTGCAGAGTATTGCTTTGAAATAAGTAGATATAACATGAGCACAGGCACGTTGGCAGCTATAGCTGTACAAAACTTGCATCGCATTAGAGAAACTCATGGATTTCACTCATGCATTTTAGCAATTCATGACATTTACTTCCTGTGTCACAAGCTGCAGACCGTGGGCAGAGGAAATGGTGTGCTTAACAAGTGTGTCTTGTTCTGTTGTCATTGCAGGCCCTAAAATAAAAAAGTGTCGAAGCCTTTTCAGCTGCTGCACATTCTCATTAACTGTTCAGAGACTATTGAGAGCGGCGGGTGAAAGTTACACCATGAGCTCGGACTGTTGGCACGAGCAGTACAGGAAGGGATGAGGTAAGAGCGAGAGAAAGAGTGAAGTGAAATTTAAATTAAAGGGAGGGAAAAGAATGCAGTGTAAGCATAATATTTTGGATGTAGAGCTGGTTTAACTCCTCTTGTCTTGTAGTGCGAGACTGAAGGCCATTGCTTTCACATTGTAGTGAACTGACTGTGTGCTTGTCTCAGCTTTGCAGCAATCTGGAGATTCAGAAGGAGAAAAACTCACATGAGCACAGAGCAACTCTCCCCAGGTAATTAGGCAACAGACTGCTACTGCCTCCAATTCACTGTGATAGATGGGCGATAAAAATGCCTTTACCGTCTCGTAAAACTTGACTTGCTCCTCCAAGTACAACTGCATGACCCTGTTGTAGTCATAGATACGGTTGCTATGGAAGTGGTTCATCTCAGCTGTGGGAGATAACAGAGGGGAAAGCGCTTGAATCAGATATCACATTACGATAAACTTGATTGCTTGAATGTTTTTAAGTGAGCGTGTTACCTTGTAATGCGTATGACATGGTGCTGACTCGTTTGGCCATGGTGACTTTGTCCTGAGGGGTAATTTTACTGGTGGCCACCAGCTTGTCAGCCTCCTTCACCTTGTCTATGGCTGCCTGCAAGAATTAAAAATAAGCAAACAACAACACAAGAGTCTTCAGTGACAAAAGATCACTTAAGTCATCTGCATCCAGATATAGTGAAGGAATTTAAAGTCTCCCTCCACTCTGTTTATGTCCCCTAAAATGTCTGACCTTGACTTTACATACTTGTATCTGTGCAAAGTTTGTCACTAGAGAGGAGTTTTCACATTCCTCTACTGAAGGGGGAGCTGTCTTGACCTCTAGCACAGAACAGACTTGTCAATACGAAGCTTCCTTCCACTATCTACCAATCCGCATCATAGCAGATATTTTTATATGTTTCACAAAACTAACGTGGTGTCAGCTAACCTATTCTTAGCCACTGCCAGTTAGCCTACAAGCTAATAAAAAACACAATTTTGGTGCACAACAGACTCCTCATCTGAGTCTGACTGAGGCACACACGTGGCTGAATCCCCTCATGTTTCCTCTGAAGCCCACGACACACCAAACCAACTTCAAAGAACTAGCAGCCACAAAAGCCAACTGTTCTGTCGTCTCACATTGCCTGTGTCTCAGCCAAAAAGTTGCACATGAACACACCACAAAGACTACAGCCAACGGCCAACCAGCATGCGCATTTTGCCCCTGCATAAGAGGAAGCAACTCTCCACACCAGCAGACGGTGATAGTCTGTAATCTTCACAGGGAATAGGAAAACCGGAAGACCGTCTTGACGCTAGTTAGCCAGTTAGCACATTAACAACACAATCCGATGTTGAAAGAACAGAGCGTATTTACAATAAACAATAACACACAAAGCATCACGAAACATTTCTGCTAAGAGGTCAACAGCTAAAGAAAAACAATTTTACCTTCTGTAAGAAGTTTGTTTTGAACTCACACCCTATTGACTTAAGCTGTCTGTTTACGTTCCTCACTTCCATTTCTCTTCTTGTGCTCTGAGTTAAAATGCTGGAAAAAGCCCTAAAAGGCCAATGGTGCAGGACCCACTGGGGCTACTAGGGAGAGCAACAGACGCTAGCCATCTTGATGCACACTGCTCTGTCATGGGTCAACTGGTCACTGGTCTAGCCCTCGTAGTGCTGTTCGAGCAGTGGGGAAAGCAGAGAGCGAAACCTACCAAGACTGGATCTGCTTGTGGTAAAACCATGTTAAACAAAACATTAATCATAGCAGAGTATTTTTTCACACTTGAACATGTGTCTGGAGGGGGACTTCGAGAACAGGTGGTGTAACTGGCTCGGGCTGCAGAACCAGTTACCCTTTAAAAAAACTGCCTTTACACCTTAAGTTTAAGGTATATAAATAATAAACCTCTGTGTAACTAGTTCCCAAAGTACCTTATGGACTCCAATGGTGTCTGGGAAGCATCCGAGAAGACCTTTATATTCATTGTTGGTCTCCATGACGAAGTGAAGGTCTTTTCTGGGCTGTAGAGGAAGCAAAGATAGATGGACGGGGACAAAAACATATAAATGTTAAGGTAAGGTCAAAAACAGGAAATAACGCACAGATTTGATGTGATAAGAAAGAACAAAGGGAGACATTACATCACATCACAGGAGTAACTTCCAAACAGCCTAACTGCCTATAAAAAGGCTCTAGCCACAAAAAAAAAAAAAAAAAGATTCAAGTTTCTAACAGTGCACATTCTCCTTGCGGACCACAGGTTCAGCTAAGGCAATTATAGTTAGCAGATATCTCTCCATATCCTGCAGTACATCTGGCTATATATATGTATACGAAATTCAACGTCTACATTATTACCTTGTCCTTGAATGCATCAAGGCAAAGCTGTCTGCAGCCTTAATGCAACAGATACACTACACTGATTTACACTTTTGGCTCTTATGATGAATCCATATCCAGACTATCACAGCACTCTTATCGCTAAGCTAAAGCCAACAGTTTCTACAGTCGTGCTGATAAAGAATGTCTGGGGCATCACAAGCTTACCAGATGAATCCTCCCTCTGGACGCTGCTGGGACATCAAAAAAGGCCCAAATTTGATTTTATTACACATCACACTAATCAGGCTACACAGAACGATCAGACAAGCCACAAATTGGAGGTCAAAACAAGCTTTAGGAAATACTAGAGATAATTTTGCCTGTGGCTTCCTCCTTTACAAATATAGACTTCATGAACAGGACGTTGGGTTAAAGGTGTCATTAGAACATCAGAACTAGGATGTAAACACTGACGGCAAGCAGGAAATGTTCATGGACATTGTGAGATATTATTATTGAGTGAGTGAATGCTAAACAATGTCGCTGATAAATGGGTCTAAAATAGACTAAAAGACTTTTGAGGATACAAAGACCTTTACATATATTTCCTGTTACCTGAAGAGTTGGAGTGTTGGAGATATCAGCCGTAAAAATACATTTAAAAAAACTCAACAGCAATGTCTCTTTCCAGAAATCATGACCCCTTTACTCAAAATAATCCACAGACCTTGTTGTGAGCAGTTTCATGTCATCGACCGTATACAAAGATGGACGATGCGTCTCAACTTACTCCCAATGTACAAAACTGAAGCCAAAGAAACCCGGAAACAGCCCCTGCCATCTTGTGTTGGTGACATCATTTGGAGCCAGAGTCTGCACTGCAAAGATCTCCATGGTATGAAGTTCTCACCTATACACCCTTCCAACCAATTCCGAGCAGCACCATTGGTTGCAAGCCCATCAACTGGCACACACTGCTGTCAATCATGACGTAAAAAACCCTTTTTTAAAGCATCAAATAACTTATCAGAAACACTTAAACATACATTAATGTGATATGAACCACCTAAAATGACAGAGACCATCTTTATTTGCTGTGTGCTTTGAATTTTTAGTTTGGCCATGTCCCATCCGCTAACATGGAAGGGGTGGGGTTTATGACCTATACCACAGCCAGCCACTGGGGGGAGATGTTTTGGTTTCAATTTCGGGAGCTGTCACATCGTCCATCTTCATATACAGTCTGTGTTTCATGCAGAAATTATTTTCTTTCAACCTAACTACACCAGCCAACCGTATCACAGTGCAGAAGGTAGAGTGCATCTACTCATGGACGAGAAGCTTGTGCTTATGATGGATGTAAACATTAATGGTGACCTTTCCTTCTGTGCAGTGATGCAGTAAGGCAGACATTTCTATGGTCGATATATCTCCAACAATCTGCAACTCTCCGCAAATTTTGGCGTGCTCTACTGCCTTGTTCATGAAGGAAAACAAGTGCAGTATATCCAACATGGCATTAACAGTAAAGGTTTGGGTACAAAATGCTTAAGATTTCCACATAGTAGCACCTACCTGCTCTGCCACCATCTGAGCGATCTCCTCATATGTCTTGCCTGCTGCTGTCATGGCATCAGTCAGGGTTGACTCACCTACAGCAGAGAGGACGTTAAAATGTCATCACCATGATTCTTAGAGGTATCTGTGTGCCAATTTGTTTCAAAACAAGACTTACACATAATGAAAGACCGCAGAGTAAATTGTATCTACTTCTGCTACTACTATTACAATGATTACACGTGTTGAAGTTTTGATGGTGTCACTTAAAATAACATTTAACATCATGTTTGTATTGTTGTACCTTGGTATCCACTGCTGGTGAAGACAGAAGAGAGGTTTTGGAAAGCTTTGCCGATTCTCTGGTACTCTTTAGGCAGAGCTGTGGAGGGGGAGAAATGAAACATAAATACACACCCACTGTGTGAATGATTTTGTCTTGAGTTGACATAATACACAACACAATGGATCATTCTTCAATGTAAACAGTAATTACAGCACACAATGAAGGTGTGGCCTGTGTGTGGGAAAACATTTATTCAGCGTGTACGTACGGCCTGTGCATCTCTTCCAGTGCTCGTGGCCCACTGTGAGGATCTCCTTCACCCCGTCATCCATGGATTTGGTGAACCTGCTGAACTGCTCACATTTCTGCTCCCTGTGGACGAGGGGCACATTTTACATAAAATAAACCATGATCAAGTGCACGTACAGTCAGCCACACAATTTAAAGTGGAGTCTGTGTATTTAATCTGATACACTTTTCATCAAAGTCAGTGAATATATTCTTCTCACAGTCTGCCAGCTGTCAGCTCTGTGTGCGCTGAAAGAAAATCTGGTGCTCATACACAGTTCTGCGCAGTCAGAACTGTGTGTAAATACACTGCTTTCCAAAAATTAACTTATTTGTGACTTCGCTGGGAGGGAAGCGGACAGCAGCTCTGGAGACCCCAGAGCCAGTGGTCTCAGTGTGCTGATCCAACCCACAACAGAAAGTTGCTGATCTGGCTGGCAGGCAGTGGTGGCGGTCCAAGATCAGACTCCTGGTGTTGGGGTTTGCGTTAGCTGAATTTGAGTTGCTACAGCAGCTAACTGAGAGTTCCTGTCTTGACAACAGCACCAGAAATAGAAACTAGAGCCCAGATTAGCAGCCTGGGGCAGCTTTTTGTAATGGTTTTCAATGAGCGCAAAGCATTTTGCTCGCTGCTTTTGTCTTGCTAAGCGTCTCGTGTTTTTCTGCCTCTATGCGCCTTGCGTTTTTGCAGGAGCGCTCTAAACATCTCCGTTTGAAAAAACTTTAACTAAGAGCAAAACAAGCACCAGAAGATATTGGGAGTTTTATCCCATGTCCAATCACATGAACTGAGAGGTGGGCCTTCTGTGGTGGCGATGACATGTAGAAGCGTACATGGTTTGTGTGGAGCTCACATCAGCTCACTTTCATCCTCGCCTTGGGCAAGCTGCAAGATATAGCTGAACAAACTGTCACCTCAACTTCTTTCTTATGTTTTACAAAACATAATTAGGCTCGACAATTGACAGCAGACTTTTGACACTGGTCCAGACTCATCCTAAAATATGCCTCGAACTGACCATCATCCAAGTGAAGCTCTTGGACTTGCTGGTGGTACTCCCTATGACTTTTCCTCATGTACCCAACTGGATCTCCGTTTCCCTGTGACCAACTTTCTATCGGGAACAGCCTCTCACCCTCAATTAGGGCAAGACTAAATGCCCAATGCCACATTTTTATGCAGATAACTTCACGTATTTGTGAAGTTCCTTCACTGCAAAGAGCACTCAGTCTGATCGGGGCCTTGTTCTGTTCGAAACACTGAAATAACATCAGAGATATTACTGTGAAAACTTGGTACAGCAGACCTCACATTCTTTTACTTGGAATTACACATATTTGCCTGTGTAACTTTACTTATTGAGGCTAACCTACCCTCAGGCAGGAGACTGTGAATTCCGCCATATTGCTCTTTTGGTCGGCTGGCTCATACAGTTGTTAATGTCGTTGCCTTGACAATGCTCGTCCATAAATTTGTGTGTTTGTTTGGGTTTTTAATATCGTAAAATCGTAGACTCGACCTTTAATGTTAGTGCTTTTTGAGCCAGGTTTTTCTATTTGTTGCAATTTAGAGTAAAGTCTGATTATACTCACACTTCCACAAGATCCAGATCCGGAGCTTCAGGCTCTATTGTGGAGAAGATCATCACTCCCACTACCTCGTCCTTCTCTGCTTTTCTCTTCCCCATCTTCCAATCCTGTACCAATGAATGGCTCATTTTAATCACACAATAATAAAATCAGGACCTTGGGAGAGGGGAGAAGAAGTGGAGGAGGAATAGCCCACCTTCTCATCCTTGTGGTTGAGGAAAATCTGGAATACTTCGCTGCTGGAAACAACCGGGTGCCTGCACATCCTGGTCATCCAGCCCTGCAACCGCTCCATACGCATTTTTATGAACTCTTCTTCAAACCGCCCTGTAACAGAGAGGGGGATGCACAGAAATGATTGTATCTATGTTGTCAGCCATGTTTGTCTTTTTTGTGTCTTGCTCACAGAGTGGGGCACTTACCTGTCACCTGCTTGTCTGGTAAAGAGGGGATGGGGATGGCTGACCCAAATTTTTCTAGCAGCCTCTCATACAGCCAATCGAAGTGCTTGTATCTGTGATTGACTGCTCGGTTTGTGGTCTGCAAACCAATAACAAAGAGTTATAGACACATACAAACTTGAGGCAAATATTTATCATTGTTGTAGTTTACTGAATATGACAACAAAATGACACTTACATTGGGTGTGATTTGGTACTCGATGTAGCTCTTGAGGCCGTACATCTTCGAGCCTTTCTTGGGGTCAGCCACCACACAGTCCAGCTGTGTCTCTGGGTAAAACCACACTGGACCAACTTCTCCAACCTGAGCATGAAACATAAGGTTCAGAAACCTGCTGTGCTGAATTTCATTGCATACAAACACAGATTCACACTGGCAAAAAGAAGTGTTTCTAGTGTTATGATACAGCATATTGTGTTTACCATTTATTTACCACTGATATAACAAGTAAAACACCTGATGATATTCTGTATGGACATTTAAAGATAACCTACATAGATTGGCAGCTTCTCTTTGCCTTTAGCAAGCTGCTTGCATAGGAGGTAGAGCTCTGGACCAGACTTGGAGAACCCAGGAAACCTGTTTAAAGAGACAGCCGTTTGATTAGTGATGGTCCTGACAAATCCCTTTAACTCTTTAACACTTTATTTACTTACTTACTTATTATCATTATTAATTGTTTTTTAAGGACAGAAACACTACACCTTAGATTAGGTTTAGGGATACGATTTAAGTAATCTTTCCTTCGTTTTTTTCTGATGTATGTTTTTGTTTGTTATAGTAATGTCCCTTTTTTTACATTTATATTTTTGACATTTGGTTCGTAGCAATTTTTCACTTTAGTACAGGAATTTTTTTTTAATTCAAATGCATCTGTTCCTGCTCCACGTATGAGTGCCTGAAGTTCATCTTTTGTTCCCACGAAGTTCACCTAGTATCGCTTTGTAAATAAAAATATACCAATGCTGTTTCCTGAGAGTGGTAAATGTCCAACCCACCAAACCATAGAGAATGCAGCGATGAGTTAGAGACTTTGAATTTGTAATGAAACATAGAGATGCATGATACACTGAATAAAGGCTCTGTAAAATAAAGAAGGCTGCATGCATATACAATAAGTCACTATAATCAATCACCGACAGAAAAGGAGCTTCCACACCTTTTTTCTTAGTATTGAAAGTAAAACAACACGTGTTACTAAAACAAAAGCTGATCTTTACTTTGAGCCTCCTTACAGTTTTGATACTTTTTGATAGAGGCAGCTTTCAGGGGGCCTAAAAACACGATTATGTCAACAATAACTTCAAAATGTTTCACCATCATCAAAGGTTTCTAGTGAGTTTGTGATCTCAGGTTGCAGATCTGATCTACACTAAACGTATTACAAACCATCTGTATTAGTTAAAATCACAGTATGATTGCAATTTTCTTTTCAGACAGTAACATGCTGTGTTGTACCCAGTGCTTGACACAGATTTTAGAACCATCAAAACTGTCTTTATAGAAAAATGAAGCAGCAGAACAAAGAAGTCAAAGCCTCGTCTCTGAGTCTCACTTGTTGAGGGAGATTTTCATTGAAGATGCATGAGCTCCTCCTCTCTGTATTGCTCCACCGTCTCCAGATTCTGACTCGGCGTAACCTCCAGTGGACTTCATGTCATCCCACTCATCATCCCACTCGTCATCCTCCGCTCCTGAGGGCAGATACATGCACGCATGGTGGTGTTTTAAAATCACAGGCACAGAAAGTACATATTCTGAGTTCAGCAACCTTCGTGTACAATGTGTGAAAATGTCAGTTGGACAGAGGGACGACTACATATTAAAGTATCAGTCTGACTACCATTGTCTGGTCGAAAGGTAATATTGTAATGTGATTGGCAGGTACAAATGCAGTTGTACTTGCTTGAGGACATGCAGGACAAATTATGTTTGGTTAAATGTGTTTAAGGGTTTAAACAACATTTCTTTTCTGCCTTAGCTCAAGTTTCTCATAAAAACAGAGCATTGATTGTGGTGCAAAATCATTTCTAGTATCTGAAACTACAGCTAAGTAAAATAAACAGCCAACATCTTGAAACTGATTCTCAATGAGAAACATTTTTCGATTTCTGTCCCTGAATGCAACTAAAAACAAAAGCCTACATAATTTGCATAGTGTGATTTTCGGAACAGTCGTGCACTCTAAAATTAGGTTCAAAGCACACAGATGCAGTGTGTAGGCTATAAAGCAAAAAGACCGTGTGAATTAGACACTATGGTGCTAGGCAAATCTTAAGGTCTGAATTTGACCTCAAGCTGTTAGACAAAATATTCCCCACACACACACACACACAACAGGCAAGTCAGGAAATCATAAGTGCATTGCTTCAGCACATCTACACCCTGCAAACCCAGAATGCAAGCACCACATATCTGATCAAAACTGAGTTAAGGGAGTTGTTTTACCACATAAAGTATTACAATACTATAGATATAAATTCAGATGTAAGGTTTGCATAACTGCAAATCACAGCATTAGGTTAAAGTTAGGTAACAAGATAGCCTTAGCTAAAGCCAGATATAGACAGTGAAGGCAGTGCGGTTGCAATGTGGCCCGAGTGGTTGGAGGGCCCGCTCTCTCTAAAGCAGAGGAGAGGCCCTTGCGAGTGATTCAACTCACCACCTCAGATATACGCCTGTGTTCAAATAAGAACACACATTAAAATACAAATCTGTCGCTGCTATGTATGCCCTTGAGAAGGCAAACATATTTCCGTCAATGTTTCTTTCTTTCTTTTGTGAAATAGTCAGTAGTCAATATAAACTATAAATAAAGTATTAAAAATTAATTTCTTATTTCATTTGGTATTTTTGTCATACAGATTTGCAGTGATGATCCAAGTCAACGTCTGCATTTGATCACGTGATGATACTGTACAGTGGAGTGAAGGGGACGGAAACCAGATTGAAATTGTTCGTATAGATCGTTGTGGAGCAGATGAGAGTGAAGTTGATTGGCAACAGTTTTTTCAAGGATTTTGGAAAGAAAAGGAAGATTAGAGATAGGACGGAGGTTATTGAGGTTGTTGGGGTCGGCACCAGGTTTTTTGAGTGTGGGAGTGACAGCAGCTGTTTTAAGGGGTGAGGGGACAATACCAGTGGTGAGGGAAGAGTGGGTTATGTGTGTGATGAGAGGGGCCAGAGAAGGAGCAGCAGCTTTAACAAGAGCCGTTGGAAGGGGGTCCAGTTGACAGGTGGAGGTTTTGGATTTTTTGATGAGATCAGCAATTTCAGAGACAGAGGACAGGGTGAATACTGAGAATGACTGAGAAGGGGGAACAGCAGGTAGAAAGGAGGGTATGGTAGCGGGAATGGCGGGAAGAAGTTGCTGATGGATGTTTGTGATTTTGTCAGAGAAAAAGGAAATGAGTTTATTGCAGGAAGCATTTGAATACATGTGAGGAGGAAGTGAAGAGGGGGGCTGAGTGATGTTTTTGAGTAAGGAGAATAAAGCTTTGGAGTCCCCTTCATTGTGGTTGATCAGACTGGAATAGTAGGTGGATTTGGCTTGAGAGATGCAGTTTTTATAGTGGGAGAGATGGTTGATATACTGTACATGTCCTTATGAATGGTGAGTCCGGTTTTCTTGCAGAGACGTTCTAGCTGACGTCCTTTGGCCTTAAGTTGACGGAGAGTGGGAGTGAACCAAGGTGACGAGCGGGTGAAGGTGACTGATCTGGTTTTGAGAGGGGCCAGGTTATCCAGGAGATTTTGGAGGCTGCTGTTATAATGGGAGACCAGATTGTCCGGGGTTGAAAAGCAGTCAGCAATGGGGAGGCAGTCAATACCAGCAGTGAGAGAGTCAATTTAAGGGTACTCTTTGTGGTCGAAACGCTAGGGTCTAGGTACCATGTCTGAAGGGTTACTTTTGGTTCCAAAGGTACTATACCGAAAGTGTTTGGTGGAAACAGGGCTGTAGCACCTGACAACCAACCCCAAGATAGAGATGGATGTATTGTTTTGAACAGAATAAGCTTAAAGAGAATTAGGTCACTCCATTCATACCTTATATTTAAAGCTTCCATTACGCATTGAAAAGGAATCTATTATGGATTCAGTTTTTTACGTGTTCAAATGTAAGTAAAAGTGTGACAACCAACCCTGTCCTCCCCCATTCTTTCCTACCTGTTTCATGTAACTGAAGAATCAATATTTTGATGATCAAACATCTTAGTAATTCAGTTTGTTATCCAATATAAAATGAGGGTGTAGCTAAACCAACAATTAATACCAGCTAAACTAACAGTCCTGCTAAAATATTTCTAACCTAGTTTTACAGAGCTGTAATCGGCCAAACCAGCCTCAAATCTTTAAACCTCCTCTTGTCAACTTTATTCTGTCTTTCGTTTTTACTCTCAGTGTTCCTTTCAGGCAGATAAGCTGCGACTGTGACACATTATGAAACTCATGATCAAAACAAAAGCCTGAAAGGTGTCAAAAGTTTTCACACGTTCTTGACAAATACATTGCATGTATCAGATGTAGAATATAACCCAGTCACACTCCACAGATTAGTCACAACTGGCACTTTGCCACATCAAAAATAAAGTTAATACAGTGTTAATATCAAAATACAAATGCCTCACACACATGCTTTAACGACTAAATCATTTCCTAAAACGATTTCCTCGTGAGCACTTGTTGCCAGTCCACACACACAAAGCTTCCACCAGGTGATGCACGGGATACCTGTGTAATCGATAAGGTAAGGATACGGGTAGATGTCTTTGGCCAGAGAGAAAGAAAGGAAAAGTTTGTTAATTCCTCTCCTTGCCACTTATTCCCCCAGTTCTCTTTCTAAAATAACAACTGGGGAATTTAAAAAACAGGTCAAGTAATTTGTCCTTCTGAGTCATGAGTGAGGCTAACTTTTCCACAGCCTGGCAAAAACAGAGTCATGGCTTGATTGTGCTGTCCACATGCTGGAGCGTCTCTGTGGAAGCACTGGCCATAGAGAGGCAACTGAGCAGAACCACGTCTGGGAGTTAGTCACTCCAAATCTATGACGATCTCAGTGAAATGCTAATAATAAACACTTGATGATGCTACCTTGAGTCCCAGATTAGTGGGTTTATTGTATATTCATTGTATTTCACATAGTCTCATGTTACGTGGAAGAACACAAAACAATATAAACAACATTCTTTCTTATGCTGTTCAAATATTCAACCCACTCTGGTACTAAAAGGAAGTTGATTTTAAGAACAGTTTGGCAGGACTTTTTGGCCTATATTTCAATCTGTGAAACACAGGTTGTATAATCTTCCTGGTGAACATGTTTGTTTCTTCAAGATTAAAAATAAAGGAAACAAGCAAAACATTCAACACATTGCAAAGTACTTAAATCATCTTCTGTCGTACGACACAGAAACTTCTCATAGTTCCAGATCTTACTCTTCTCAAACAGAGACCTTTTACCACGTCTGGAGAGCTGAATTGTGATTTAATTTATACATGAGTCTGTTCTATCATGATAATACAGAGCAAGCAGCCCAACAGAGAGCTGATCCTCACAACAGACTGGGCCGTTATAAATGTACAACAGAGAATCTAAGTGGGTTGCATGTGGAAGAAAATAAGAGACATATGTTGTTTTACTTTTAACAGACACTGAATACTTAATACCGCAAAACAGAACACTACTTAAGTCATAGCATTGAAATATTTCATTTTGAAAACCATATATACAGATTTTTGTTCTGAATTCACCTCTATGAAATTAACCCTTTCTGCAGTTTTAATGATTGTGTTTAAATTGATCTAAAATAAGAACTAGAACAGCTGGAGCATTCATTCTTTTTGCAGCAGAGAGCTAAGGCTTCTATCTTTTGTACCATGTCATTATTTTACCTTACTTTACCTTATGTACAGTGCTAATGTGGAATTTTGCTGTCATTATGCCATTATTTCACTGTAATGGCCACAGGAGGTTGTTGTTTGCATAATCCTGTATACATCTGTCTAAAATAAAAACCATAACAGCTAGTTTATTCATTTTTTTTGCAGCAGAAAACCAATGCTTCTGTTTTCTGTGTCATCATGTTGTGCCATTAAGATGACATCATTTTGCGACGTTTCATGTGGTGCAAAACCGCACAAATACATGCTGTAACGCCAATAGAATGAATGATAAATCTATCACGATGTCTTTGCACTCTGCTCATAAAAATGAGTGCATCTCAAAAACTAAATAATGTACATAATTGGAGTATTGAGAAATATTTTGTAAATGTTTCTGCATTTAGAAATCATTAAGATTGATGTTTTATGAGTTTATTTTGTAAAATCTAACGAAAAAACGTCCAATTTTTGTATTTATTTATTTATTTTTTTTAAATGGCACAATTTCAATTATTATAGTTTATTGAATTGCATAATCTTTTAGCTTAGGTTGTACAAATTTAAGGATATGAAGCATTTAAAGATACTCCAAGAAACGACATCGCAATTTCGTGCATGAAAGGTACTATATATAAATAAATAAAATTACCAGTGTAGGCACTGGTGGACCATTTGAGCTTAACGGGATCTTGATTGCGATTTCAAAAGCTGGATTTGAGTACGTATTTTGTCAATGTTCAGATCCACAAATTTAAAGTTTCAGAATAAAACTAAATAAATACATAGATACAGGTTGCTCAATGATCCAAAAATTAAAGTAGAAAGATTTCAAATACCAGCATGCAGGCTACCTAGGAAAGGATAGGCTGGGTTCCCTGAGCAAATTTGGCAAACACATATGTTTCTTATTTGCTTCCATAATTATAGTGTAGTGTTACATGAGCTTGCTTATTATCACAATTTGATTATTTGATGAGTTAAGCTCACACCTCCAGACGACTCAACAGTAAGCCTCAGCTTTCCAGAACAGCCCCATCAACTGCAGCCATATGTTCGATCCTGTTCCCACAATCACAGTTAAAAAAGCAAACTATCTGCAAACAGTACGCTAAACTGTCTGGCAAGATAACAGTGCCAAGAGCCAAGAACACTGTGTGACCTTCCCATGCCTGCAACCACAATAAGATGATGCAGAGTCTCTGTAATCTCTGTTTTTGGCACCACGTTTTCTGAATCATTATGTCTGCTACTGCGGGAATCTTAGATTAAAATAACATAAATCATCCTGGCAAGCACTGGTCAGCAAACAAATATAACAACTTAAATAGAAAGCAGAAGCACTTGAGAATGACATATGCAGCATCATCTTTATTTCCCAATTTAAATTGTTATGAGGTTTTGAATAGCAGTGATGACACCAGATCACAGGCAGTGATTTTACTGTACTGACACATGTTGTGTTTCTATAATTAGGCCCAACCATGGCCGCTAACTGAACAGCTGTTCTTACCTGGGCCCTGGTAAGCCTGCGGATGGCCCTGTGGTACAGCGCTCCAGGGGTCAGCAGCACTCTTCCCAGTCTGGGTGCCCTCTGGATTGGATGCCCAGTTGTTGCTGGAGCCCCCCGAGGGGTCTGCGTTCCACACCGACCAGGGATCATTACCGTTGCTCGCCTGGAAAGAGACAGAGAAATGTGAGGGACGAAAGAATCACAGATCAAATATGGAGACGGTAGAGAGAGAGCACAGAGTCCGGTCTGGTTTGGAGTCTGTTTAATGAGAAGCTGACAGTAGTATTAAAACAACATGCTTTTTCAAACACACGATGCAGACCTGGCCTTTAACGGGGAACCTGTTAAGACTATCAACTTGTAAATGTTAACACATGCAGTAACTACAAATGTCAAACTAATATAAAATGCTGCATATTAAAAAACTTGCTTTCAATGCATGTTTTAACACACCTAAGAGCTGAAAATGCAGCTACATGCCATGCTTGCAGGGCAGACATACTGTGTGGCCCACTATTTACACTTGTAGGCATAGGCATGCAACAGTGTGTAGTATATGTGTCTCTTGTAGGATGCAGTTAGCTTAACGGACTACTTCACCCCCTCACATGACCATTTGTATATCAATGACTCACCCTTTGTTGTGTTGCATTCATGAAGTAGACAGTTTTTCTCGCATGCCTACACGGTGAACGAAGAATCCAAAAACTTCCCGATGAATTGGAGTAAAATGGGACCACATTTAACGACAGCAAAACTGTATCAAAATATCTGTTTATAAAGTCTCTCACAACTCTTGCAGTATAATCCAAGTCTCATTTATCCAGTCATATGCTCAGTACTTCCAATAGACAGTCCTTTCCGACAGAGTACTGAACTAAAATGGAAACCTACATGTATATATGCTCTCTTCAAAGCCAGACTCCATTGACAGAAACAGTAATTTTACCTCACTGAACACAGGAGCTGCTGGTCTACCGCTGTCTCGTTTAGTTAGTTTGTGTTGTTGTGTGATTTGGGTGTTTTAAAGGGTTTGTTCGGGTTCACCAAAGTCGCACAATAACACAAACTAACCAACTAGTCAAGGCAGCTATAGACCAGCAGCTCTCATGTTGAGCAAAGTAAAATTACTGTTTTCTCAATGGAGTCTGGCTTTGAGGAGAGCATAGAGAAGTTTCACTTTAGTTTGGTTGCCCGTTGAAAACGGCTGTCTGTTTCGCAATATCAAGCATAAGAGTGGGTGAATAAGGCTTGGATTATACTGCATGAGTTGTGTAAGAGTTTATAAACAGATGTGTTGATGTAGTTTTGCTGTTGTGAAACGTGGACCCCTATAATTTATGTTTGTGGATTCTTTGTTCACCATCAAAGCATGCAAGAAAAGTTTTCTTCACAAATTCAACATAATACAGGGTGAGTAATTGATATACTTCTGGTTATTGGGGGTGGAGTATCCCTTCAACACCTGCTAAACAAGTACTGAGCTGCCTGAAGACAGAACTACTGCAGGGTTACTTAAAAACACTGCATAATGCACACAGACATGCATGAAAGTACTGTGAATGAACGTGTAGTTTCACAGAAAAATGCTGTGTTTTTCATATTTAGCAGCACATTTCCTTGTACATAAATAGATATCATTTTATACAACGACAGTCAAAATGGCATTGAAAACATTTTAATGAGATTACTTATGAGATCTGATCATCATGGAGTAAATGTTTGTGCTCTTGTCTGCTGATTCATAGGTGTGATTGGTGAATTATATGTGAGATTCACTGACTCTGATCTTTAAGTTTTTAATGTTTTGTTGATTCATACAATCGAGACAAAGAGTGTGGGAGTCGATTGGTGATACATGTGAATGTATGCACTGTGGTGCAAGGTGCACGGAAAGGGTGAGATCATGCTGTCTGCAGGCAGTAGGAGTAGGTGGGGATTTGCCAAAGCAGACCAGTCAGGGAGTGGGAGTGGGGTGCTTGGGGCAGGGAGTGGGGTGCTTGGGGCAGAGATCGGGTGATGGTGGTGGGCTTGGTTTCATGCCACTGGCCTCATCCACCAGCCCTAAGTGGTGGTTACCTCATCAGGGGACGAAAGGTAGGGGGAAACTGGGGTATCAGGGGTGTCCGGCTGGGGACTTAAGCCCCCAGCATCCACCTTGAGGGGAAAAGAAGGTGACATCATCACAAAGCGCCAGCAGTGAAGGTTAACACTCAGCATGGGATGGGTTAAAGTGATGCTGGATATGGATGTGTTTGCGTGGGTGAGAGGGAGAGAGAAAGCGAGCATGTTGGCTGACACATTTCCTTCCTTGACTCAACCTCTTACTGTGCCCAAATTTTTACTGATCCAGCAGTACGCTCATACTTGTGGAACTTCCTGTCAGCTAGATACAAAAGATTTCACTGAACTTATTTCGTCTCGGTGCTATTTTACTAGAGCTAAAGCCCGTGTCAGTTATAAATGACATGACCGCGGTGAATATCTTCTACGGCAGCTGCTCTCACTTCTGCATCTCTGGGGATAGCGCAGGCTGCACGGGCATCAGTAGAACTCTGTCATATCTTACTTCTGCTTTCTGCTTTTTCTTCAGAATCACAGATAGTATTGTGTGAGACAATGGGAACACAGCAGGGGTGCTGTGCACGGCATTGTTGTGGGTGTTTACGCTTACTTCCCCAGCATTAGTTTAGAGAAGTTACAGCTGTACTTAATCTACAACTCTGACTAAAGAAGAGTGAATAAACAACAAACACGCATTTGATATGACACCAGTATGAATTTAACACACCCACACTATCATAAGTCGACTGCATTACCTGGTTTTGTGCAGGTGCTGCTGTGGGAGCGTAGGAATCAAAGATGGACAGGTCTGGAACTGCGACATTTCCCAAACTTGGAGGAGGTGCCGCTGCTGGAAACGCGGGAAGCGACTTACCGAACTACGAGTGAGAAGATAAAAGACAGAGGGAGAGAGAGAAAACAGTCCCATTAGGAGAACAAATCCAGATATTCCACTGTTGCTTTAATGACTTTTAAAGGTACATTCTTCTGTAGTAATGTGATCGGGTCTCCTTGGCATCCGCTGTCTCTGCAAACTGGGATAGCACTGGCAGGTGATACTTGGATTTGAACATTAAAATTTGCTTTACCACTTGTCAATATGAAGATATAACACTTAAGGGGATAGTTTGGATCTTGTGGAGTTGTGTGAGGCACTTATCCATAGTCAGTATTACCTACAGCAGATGTTGGTTGGCTTGACCCCAGTATGGAGAAGCAGGCAGGAGTACCCACACATTTTAGCCACCTAAAAATTTACAACATTTCACCGCTTCACCTTGCTGTCCCCCTTCGATGTCCGATTAGGAGCTATAGCCATTTCATCACTCTCTTTAAAGCCAGACTCCATTGAGAAAAACAGTAATTTAACATCACTGAACAAATGAGCAACTGATTTACAGCTGGCTTTGTCAGTAACTTTGTTAGTGTAATTGTGTGACTTCGGCATAAAAATGTGAATTTAGATTCATAAAAGTCTCACAATTACACAAAAAAACTAACCTATCACAGCAGCGATAGACCAGCAGCTCCTGTTTACTGCAAGCTTAAATTACTGTTTTTCTCAATGGAGTCTGGTGGCTTTGACGAGAGCACAGTTGAGGAACTGAAGCTGTTACCACTTTCCCATCAGAGCAGGTCTAACAAAGGTAAAGCAGGTGGTGGGAGTGGGTGGAACTTTTTTTTTTTAAATTATATCTTGCCACCGCCCTCACGTCCACAGCACTACATTGTTCAGCTTCTGTGGAAATGCTCCTGCCTGCTTCTCCAAACTGGGGGCGTGCCGACTGACATCTACTGTATGTAACACACCGACTACGGATGAGTACAACATACAACCCTACTTCAAAAGATCCGACCCATCCCTTTAATTCTCATCAGCTCATCATCCTTTTGTTTTTGCACATCTTATTTTTACCCGCAGGGTGCACAGAAATAGAAAACAGTTGCTTGAGAAACAGGCCGTGTCCTTATGGTTTTCATTAGATGTTGCATAAGCAACAAGTGCAACTGTCATCAGTGGGTTTTTATGATTTGGAAACAAATCCATAACAGTCTAGGGGCAGCTGAAGAGGTAAATTAAGGTCAGACAAACACACACACATCCACTTGAGCTTGTTTTCTAAGCAAAGCTAACGGATAATTTCAATCGCCCTCGTACACACAGACGCTGTATTGTTAGATGTGGCGCTGAGGGTTGTTTAGTGTGAGGCTAAACTGTTAAACAGACTTCTAATCAAACTCTCGCTGTGTCTCTTTGTGGATGTCTTCAGAGTGAATCATATCCCCATGATGAGCTCAGAGTTACTGGAGAAACACACACATATACACACACACACACACACAAACACCGTAATCAGCAAAACCCTGAAGGAGGCACATCCTGTTGTGATTTTAGTTTCAGCAGCACAGTCTGCAGTCTGCAGAAACATATCCTTGACTACAATGACTAAGATCAAAGTCACAGAGACACTGAGAGGTTAAAATGTTTAATATTTGGTTGATCTGTGATATAGTTTGCACAAACTGTAGCAGAAGCCTTTGCAGCTTAATTTAATCCTGGAGTAAAATCACCATCACACACTAAGCGACTATCTTTCTTACCTCGATGTAGTCTTCTGGCACCAGTCCAACCTCTCCTCTGGAGTTCTGAGCTTCAATCCAGCCGCCTCCGATATTCTGAAATAAAGCGAGACCCAAAAAACAATCTGTCAACATACAGACCGCTACTGGCTCAGACCAGCAGAGAGTAGGTGTCTGCATCACGAGCACACAAAAGACAAGGCTACTGGGAAAAGTCACATGGAAGGGAAATCTGAGAATGTGTTTAAATGCATTGCAGTGACCTGGTTACTTACTACTAGCTTCTCAGTAACCAGATATCTCCTTGTTTCTATAGTATTTTTGAATGATACTACAGCCTAGACAGTTTGGAGCATTTGTGTGACTACAACTAATGATTTTTTTCTTTGTCAATTAATCTGTAAGTTGTTTTGTTGATAAAACGTCAGAAAATGGTGAAAAATGTCCGTCAGTGTGTCCTAAAGACCATCATGACATCCTTAAATGTCTTATTTTGTTCACACTCTGAAGATATTCAGTTTACTATCATAGAGAAGTAAAAAAAAAGACAGAAAATATTCACATTTAAGAAGCTGGAATCAGAGAATTTTAACGTTTTCCTTAAAGACTTACACAAATTACACATAGCTGACAACTAATCAATTAACAGGTTAAAGGTCCAGTGTGTAGAACTTAAGGGGAAAGTTTTATTTCTTTTTATTTAACCTTTATTTAACCATAAAAACCCCTCTCGAGATTTTTTTTTTTTTTTGTCAAGAGTGTCCTGGCCAAGGCAGGCAGCAATGTAAGTTACAGACAGACAACAGAGAACAAAAATATAAAATAAAAAGTACACAGCTCTCAAACAAGAAATATAAAAGACAAAAATGATATACTGGCAGAAATTGAATATAATATACATACCTATGTTTTCATTCATTTATAATCACCTGAAACTAAGAATCATTGTGTTTTTGTTACTTTAAAATGAGCCTTTTATATCGACATACAAAGCAGGTCCTCTTCTATAGAGTCCACCATTTTGTTTGTACAGTAGCCCATAACGGACATACCACAAACTGGCTCTAGATAGGGCCATTCGCGTTTTGCGCCTGCCACTGTAGATCTCCTACATGCTTAGCGCACGGCAGAAGTTTCAGTTGCTTGCAATCTGCAAACTCACCGCTAGATGCCTCTAAATCCTACATGCTGGACCTTTAATTGTTGCAGCTCCAATTGAAAGAGAAGAAAAGTTTTGATGCCAAAAAAAGACAGAAAGCATGGGTCTCTTTCAATTTGATCCAAGGATACTTTGCTATGAGTTACGATGTTCCCTTTGTTCCCATTGTCCTGCTGCCACAACAATACTCACACATATTGTATGAACTATTTGATGTGCTGTGTTGCTTTAACTGTGTTCCTCTTAATTCACCTCTGCAGTTAAGGACCCCAGCTTTCACATTTACATTTTATTTAGCTGACAATGACCAGGTGACCCGAGTATCTGTAAACACACTGTAAGCTCCCAGGACAAATTCCTCTGCTGTCCGTTTATTTAGAGAAGAAAAAAAGAGTCTGTTTTCCTGATACAGTAGGTCCTGATTGGCTTAGGAGCCACTTTGATTAGAAAACTATGTAGGTCAGCACACAGTGAGTGACCTTTGAACTGCTGGCGACTGGCTGTAATGACATCATGTGTGCTCTCTCGCTGAGTTTTCCTTCCTCTGTACGACACTCCTCGTTTATATACAACCTGGGATCATGTGAGTTGGGCCTTTGTAGGGCTGTCGGTTTTCAATAGCAAGGTTCCAGAGGTGGCACATGAATGTTAGCATTTAAGGCTGCAACACAAGGTATCACAGCTGACTAATATGAAACTAAAGGTAGTAAATACCTAAATACCTAAAAACGTTACTTCAATTTTTAGTCTTTTTTCCTCTTTCACAGCCCATGGTGACAAACATACGGCCCAGATTCACTATCAATGATCAGATAAAGCAAACTACACAAAACAGGAACCATCAACAAAACCAGAAGCATTTAAATTTCATGCAAACAAGCTGAATAAAAATAAAACAGACAACTCAAAGTGCAGCAGGAGGCAGTGGGCTCCTGCACCCACTGTCTACTGTATAGAGGGAGGATATGGAGGAATGTAAAGGTGTAATCTCACCTGATTGGTGATGGTAAGAGTCTCGCCTTCTTTCACCGACAACTCGTTGTTTCCAGCCTCAGCGGTGAAGTCATATAAAACTTGTGCCTGAACACCATAGAGAGAAAAAAAAAAACACAAGGCTTACTGCATGTTTGTTCAACATTTTTATGGCGACAGCATGTGAACGTATATTTGCTCATCTATGTGCACATACACACCCAGTATAACCCTCAGGATTTTGAATCGTGGAGTTAAATTAGGGCGCAGTACAACAGGCCAAACTAGTTCTTCTAGCCATGTTTTGCTGACTCTTAACTACTCACAAGTATCAACCAAAAACAAAGCCACAATCATAACGTTACCTGGTTCAGTTTAATACAGAAGCCTGCAGTTCTCCTCACACTGACCCACATCTAATAATCTGCCCTTCAATCCCTTGGCCCCAGAGATGCACACACACCAACGCATGCATGTGCCAGCGAGAGGTAATAGTGTTAAAACTATTCTACATAAAATTTGACTATTCAAATCCACTTGGATTGTCAGTTCTTTGCTTCACTAAGAAGTCAGCCTGCAATGTGCTAACAAGACTATCTGTCTAACTTGTTCATTAACCAACAAGTTGGGATTCAAGGCTATTTGCTCTCAGCTGAACAAAGATCTATTTTCACGACAGCCTGCAGCCTTCCAGGAGTCGAAGAAGCTGGATGATGTTTTGAAACAGGAACTACATAAGAGAAAGAGTTATGAACGTTTCTGACCACAGCCTCAGTTATTATTTTTACATACGGTTTCTTTCCGTTTTGAAGTCTGCCTCGGCAAACTGGTTGCTCCAGGCCTTCCTGGGTTAATGGCATGATGTGATTTGTACAAAATTTAAAGTCCCGCTCCAATAAAAAATGTGTTTTGAATATTGTTTTTTCCGTAGTATGTTTGATCCGTGACAGTTTGAGACTATCACATTCACCCGAAAGGATGTATCAACAAGTAATTTTGTGTAGTCTTTAAGCCAATCACGGTCTAATGTGTAACTTTAACAACTGAGACGTGGAAACATAAAACCTCCAGTGCACATACACTGAGAAGGCAGTTCTCAATGAAGCAAGAGACTTCTTGTGTGAGACAGTAAACCTTTTGTAATGAATAATATTTGCATAAATAGCGTGACACGTGACATTTTGGTGCTTTTCTTTGTAATTTATGATTGTAAGTGAAGAGTCTTTGGGTTTTTGACTGCTGATTGGACAAAAGAAGCAATCTGAAGACTTCGCTTTGAGCTCTTGGAAATTGTGATGATCATTTTTCACAATTTTTGACATTTTACAGGCTATACCATCTATCAATTAATCAATAATGAATATAATTGTTAGTCTAAACCCTATCACATATTCATAGATTCTGCACACTAGACTCTAATTTTCTTTTTTAATCTACATTGTCTGGAATTGATGTTGACCTAAAATAGGTAGGAATCTGGAACAAGTGTAACCAAAATAAGCCTCAAACCCAGCCACTTATTCCCTAACAGCACAAAATCAATACTCATAGGCAGCTAACACCATTAAAACAGTAACTCAAATGATAGCTTCAATAATACTTAATTTAAGGGACTGTTCATTACTTGTGATGGGGGAGAGGGTGGTGCAAAAAGGACGAGGCATGTCAAATATTCTTTTTAAGCACTGGGCAGGGACTTATGTTTTTTATTTTGGCTTAGGGGAGGGGCATAATAATTTTAATAACTGTATTTTGTATTATTTTACCACAGATTTTTATAGAAAAATGCCTTCCACGTCTGTCTGGGTGAAGTTGGAAGGCATGTTTTCTTTAAAAATTCCCCAAATTACACCATTTATCACAGCCAGAAACCGTAAAAGCAAAAGTTATCATTGGATTTTCACATTTCCGACAATCTGTGGACACATCGTGTGCGACAAATCTGAGCTTAAAACAGTCATAATTCATGAAAATCACTTTATTCTACATCTCGTTTAAAATGTGGCCAAAAATTAACCATTTGCACAAACTAACCAGGATTTCTTCCTTTTAACTTTCAAACGTCGAAGGATAAATTGTAAAAATCTAATGACTACTTTATGGTGGAGGGATACTAATGCATTTTCCGTCGTTCACTCAGGAACAGAAAATTTTTTGTCAAAATAGGATCCCAAAAACCCCCAAAGTGACACCCCAGCCACCCCTCTCATGTGATACATAAAGAACAGTCCCTAACTGTATTCCTTGTGGTTAAATACTATAGTCTATGGCGAGCATTAACAATAATCTCTCTGTTTTCACTCACATACTGTACTCACTGAACGACGCCATATTTATACAGTCAATGAGCCACTCACACAGTAAAGACTACATTTCCCAGCATTCCACAGAAGTAAAAATGACCCGCACTGGAAAGGTAGTAAAATGTCACAAGACACTTTCTTAATGAGGCACATTTTCCATGTATAGCAAAAACATTTGTGTCACATTTACAGCATACAAATGTGTACTAAGCGTCCATTACACGCTTCTTCACCGCAGTATGAAGATGTTTTTGAGTCTTAATATGAAGCTTATCGAGTGAAGTGTGAACCTAAAGCGAGAAACTACAACTGTGTGTGTGAGTGTGTGTGAGCTCCTGTGAGTCCACAGCCCGCATTATCTGTTAAAATACAGCTGTCAGGAGAAACAAGAGGACACAATACACCCCGAGGTGACGTTAAAACACAGCAGGAAAGTTGTGAGACTTACCTTTAGCGCCATTGTCCAAGCATTGATCAATCATTACAGAAACAGGCCCTGCGTTTTTCAGGATTTCCAGTCCTCAGCTGGACATTTCCCCCCGCTGCTTTTCAACTGAACACAAAACGGGTAACTCCTCCCGGTGAAGAGCCGCCGCTCCACACACTTTAACACATTACTAAAAACACTCTGGCACTTAAAAAGTCAAAAACCTGGGAGAAGACGGCAGAAAGGGGCGAGTTGGTTCAGTGTGGCTGCAAGTTTGAACCGCGTAGAGCTGCTGTCAGTGCGGAGGGAGGGAGTGACCTGAGCTGCGGGGAGAAACCGGAAAGGTAGTGTCGGTCCGAAATGGCCCTCCAAGACATGACTAACATAAAGTAAAAAATACAAATCAGCTCACTTTGAATAAATGTAAGAAAGAAAAATAAATGCATAAATATTATAAATTAAAAATGGCACATATTTAAATCACAAAAATATAATTATTATATTTAATAAAAATATTTCATAAACTTCTTAAAGACATTTTACAGCTTTAAAAAACAACAATAATAGCATAAGTCACATTGCCAATATATGCCTTCTACAACACTAACAGCCTCCCTAATGTTTTTTTAAATTTTGTTTTATTTCCTTAATAAGCCATTTTCCAAAGTAAAGCTCAGAGGTTCCGACTTCTTCCGTCTCTGTTGGTTTCTTCTGAGCTCCAGCCATTGTCAAAGTTCCGGTGTATTATTCTAATGTTCCAATGTAATGTTGTGTTTACTGTTTAATGTTGTTGACAGCTCACAGCTGGCTCAACGGCTGAAAGGGAGTGACCCTGCACTCATTTCTAATGCTGCAGTCGACCTCTGCTGGACACTGTGTGCCATTACATCACAAGCAAGGTACAGTATTGATTGGCTACCTCTTGTGGTTGGGAAAGGACACTTAGCCGCATCTATTGAACTTTGATTCGGGAAATCTCGAGAAATCTTCAACTTTCATTCTGCCTTGTCAAAATGTAATTACAGATATCATGAATTAGAGTTTTGACTCTCAATTCTCTCTCCAAGGATAGATCAAAACCTCAAAAATTCCCCCCAAAAAGTCAGCTTTTCAGATTAGATTAGATAGAACTTTATGACCTTGGAAAAACAGCCCTGTTTTCAGCTTTGTGACAATGATTTTCCAGCTGATCCAACAGTTTTTAAATACTTTATTTATCGTAGAGTATAAAGTACAATGTGTGTCGCTGAAATGCAGTGGAGTAGAAGTATAAAGTTGCATAATAAATAATATGGAGCCTGTGCCAGTGGTGTCCCTGACGTTTTTCATAGGGGTGGCCAGATAGGGCCACTGAGAATCTTGGGGTGGCACACCGAAACCAAAAGTCATAACTCCTTTTCAGGAATTCAATCATGCTGTTGAAGTGGTGGTAAAGCGGTTAGCATTGTTACCTCAGAGCAAGAAGCTTGCATGTTCTCCCTGTGTCAGCGTGGGTTTTCTACGGATACTCTGGCTTCCTCCCACAGTCCAAAGACATGCAGGTTAACTGGTGACTCTAAAATGCCCGTAGGTGTGAATGTGAGTGTGAATGGTTGTATGTCTCTATAGCCCTTTTTAGATAGGAATTGTGCAAATTTGCAGGAAAGCTCAATCAGTCTTCTTTCAGCATTGGCAGTATAAACTTCTGTTTATACAGAATGCGCCTTTTTCGGGGCAATGAGGGGCGTGAACAAGTAACAAAACGTGTAGCTCAGTGTGTGACGTAAACAGTGACATGGGAGGGAAGCCACAGCTAGTCAGTCCTTTGGTGATTCTCTCATAAGTCGGCCCATCCTTCAACGTTCCTGTCATCTGACGGTTAATGGCCTCTTCGTTTGCGAGGGCAAGGAGGGCGCGCAATTCCTTGTCTCCCCAGTTGCTCATCTTTACAGTGTCTGTCAGGTTTCCGTTTCCCTCTTGCTACTAGCTGCTCGCTAATTCCTGCTGTCAGCTATTTCCTGTTTATCCACCGCCAGTGGGTCACACGTGTGGCGTCATCAACAGCTCCACCCACAAGTCTTCAACAGCCCCTCCCGTTGCGGAATGCTGCCTCGGTCTGTTCAAACTAAAAGGGTTCCGCTAATATGACTACCCTACGAGGCGGAAAAATTGGGCGCCTCGGACCAACTCACCAATCCGGCTCTGTGTGTCTAAACACTCGCAGCTTGCCGGCAAAACGGCCCAACATTCGCAGAAAATCTGGCAGTGTAAAAGGGGCTTACGGTATGTGTCAGCCCTGTGATAGTCTGGCGTCCTGTCCAGGGTGTACCCCGCCTCTCACCCAGTGTCAGCTGGGATAAGCTGTAACGGAAAATGAATGGATGAATGTTGAAGTATACAGGCTAGTTGAAAACTATGTCAATACAATTAAATAATTGCATACTGATACAATTTGGTTTGGGCCCCCAGGCATTTCACACCTGTAGGAGGCCCCGGGGCAGACCCAGAACACACTGGAGGGATTAAATATCTCACCTTGGGGTCCCCCAGGAGGAGCTGGAAAGCGTTGCTTGGGAGTTTTGCTTGGCTGAACTATTATCTGAGTTCAGCCAAATTATCTGATGTACATAGACTAATACCGACACAGTTAACAGTTTGAGTTCCACAACAATCCTATTCTAATACGTCATGTGTTTTTACATTTGGCCATTCAAATAGACTTCTTGTCCTCTTCCTTAAAAAGACAAATATACAGCTCTAATTTTAAGGAGTAGATTGACTATAAAAAACAGACATTTCTGGGTACAAGTCTTTTCAAAGTAAGGAGACTTGTGGGTATCAACAGAACCCATTTTTATTCAGATATCTTGAGGTGAGAGGTCAAGGGACCCCTTTAAAAATGGCTATGTCAGTTGTTTCCTTGCCAAACTTGAGTCTAACTCTGGAGCATTTTTAGCCCCCTTCCTAACGAGCTTTGCCGACATGATTGGTACCAATGAGTGCACCACAGCCTCTTAAAGACAGTGTTATCAGCCTCCAACAATTTTTGCTGGGGGGTGGCAGTTGTATTAGGGAGGCCATGGCCCCCTCTGGCCCTACTTTGGGGGCGCCACTGGCCTGCACCTCCTCTGAAAATAGTAAGTTGTTACCAGGTTAAAATGCCTTAAAATGTGAATTGTTTGCATCTGAGACGTTGAATGGGAGTTGCAGTTTAAGCTGAAGCACTTAATGCAGTTTAAGGTTGAAGCATTTAAAGGATTTGAAGTGTCTTGAAGTGTTTCAGGATGTATATGAGCACTGAAAGCAATTGAACTGTCAGTTGAAGCACCATAGATCATTAAAGTGCCCTGTACATTTTCCAAAGAGTCAGTTGTATGTAAGGGGGGACAGCAGTCAGTTTTTGGGCTGTCTGTTGAAAAGTAAGAAATAGTAGTAAACACAAGAATATGAGTGCATTGCTGATTAAGATTCAACAGTGACTTTTAATGCTGAGTATACAGCACTCAAAGAATGATCACATTATTCACATTCCTGCATGATGAAATTGTCTTGGCTGGAGTCAAGTGTTTGATATTTGAGGAGATGAAGAGAGTTTTGGTTAGAGTCGGTATATTGACAGCATCGAGCCAGGCCAAAATGAAAGGTCCAGCTCTCATTCCTGCTGCCTCCTTGTCACCTCCTCATATATCAAACACCTGAGCGGTCTCATTTGTCTGCCAATGTGAAAGAACCGGCAGGACGGGTTGATATCAATGAGAGAGGGGCTGAGACGGGACACTGAAAGTAAGTGAAGTCCACCTGCAGCCTACTTGACCACAGCTTTCCGAGAGAGACAGAAAGAAGGTCTGAGTGTACATTATAAACTTGACTCAAAGACGGTGAACTTGCAGACTTGAAGTTTTGAAGGAATCCTTGGGTTTGAAATCTGAATGTTTCTGAGGCCACAGCCAAAGCGACCAACAGTGATTTTTTTGTTCCACACGGGCAAATGTGAGATGACTGAGCATTTTCTTCATATCACCTGAGTGCATCTGGCAAAACAGGTGTGTCCCAGGAGGGTGGGAGGGTATATAGCAACAGAATCCATGGACAGAGAGCTCAGTTTGAAGATCTCCAGCACAGGCATCATGCTCTCTCTGCTCTCCTTCCTCTGCCTGTTCTCGGTCTGGACAAAGACAACAGGGGCGTCGGACCCCAACCTGCCCTTCATGGACTACCTGGACCAGAATCATTTGGTCTGCCTGAAGTGGGGCTATGATAACCTGCAAGGAAACATTACACTGAAGCTGATAGTCAACACGACAGGCTGGGTGAGCTTTGGCTTCAGTCCGAACGGAGGCATGAAGGGATCGGACATCGTCATCGGTGGAGTTGGATCCAGTGGAACCTACTTCTCAGTAAGATATTAAGAACGACATGTGCTGCAGTTTGTCTCATGTCTCCTCTGTGCCTGGTACCCTAAAGTATCACAGGCAAAATGTCCTGAGAGTAATTTTTCCATTATCATCAACAAACATACGCAACGTATGTTAGCCCTACAGACATGTAACATATGCACATACGGTATATTTAATTTCCATATATGAAATAGCCTATATGCACACATTAGCTCAAAACAGAGATGTTGGAGCACTTCCATATATTGACATATATAATTAGCCTTTACAAATATGTATGTTTTTATATGCATAATACATTTGTTGCCATATATAATTATTTAAACATAAAACATGTATGTGTTTGTATAAATGTCTAATATACAAATCAAACATGTATACAAATTTCATTTCTAAATACAAGGTCTGCACATATTGCACATGTTCTTTACTCTTACTTACTCAAGCTTACTTACTTATCAGACAGGATTTGAACTCCGGCCCTGGCGGGAAAGCTGATGTATATAATGGCAAATACAAAATATTTTTGAATGGATGTTGGATTTATGTTGATATTATATCAGTACATATAAAAAAATAGACATGCATGTTAAAATTAATAATAAAAATACGCATAAGCATGCAAAATTTTTGTGTGTATGTTGTTTTCAGAAACTTGCATATATGAATTTAATATATATTATAAACATTTATGCTAGCAACATCAAGATCAAGTTCAAGAATAACTTTATTGTCTACACCTATACTGCAGCCATAAAAATACAGTGTACATCATAGTAAATAAACAAATCAACATTATACATCAAACGTAACAATGACAAAACCAATCATTATTTAAAAGCTTTATAGACGTAGCCATTAATGAACTTAAAATCTGTTCAACCTGCAATGACGCGCTAAATCTCCTGCAAGAGGGCAGCAGCTATACATACATGTAATACCATATAAAATGTATCATAAAGATATTTGAAATGTATGTACATAGACAAATTTTATTATGGCTATATCATATCAACTTATATATTCATACGTATATTCAGAGGACTATATATACTATATAGATAATAATATATAGCCTTATAGGAAGCATATATGGCAATATTACTCTTGATATAGCCATGTATATGTCAGATCCACACAGTGACGATACATATATATATATATATATATATATATATATATCATTTTAAATATTTTTATATCTTAAGTTCTAGTGTTAAACACTGTAGCATAATGCACATTTTATTTTTATTTTTATTTTTTATTTTAATGTACATTTTCATTTCTATTTTCTTTTCTTTTTTATTTAATTCAATTAAATTTAATTTAGTTTAGTTTAATCTTATTTTATTTTATATTTATATACTTCACTTTCATACTCTTATTCTTACTTCTTATCATTCTCTATTCTTTAAATTGGAGTGACTGTAACAAGTCATAATTTCCCCTCAGGGGTCAATAATGTATTTCTGATTCTGATTCTGATATATTACATTTTTGTCTGGGGGGTGTCTGAAAGTTTTGTCTTCTTATCCGTCAGGATCGTCATGCCACAGGGAACACCATGCCTGTGGTGGATGAGCAGCAGAGCTACACTCTCCTCTCTCTCAATGAAACTGACGGTCAAACCATCATGACCGTTGAGAGGACCATTCAGGCGTGTGATGACAAAGACTTCCATATCACTGTAAGATATTCAGATATTATCTCTCAACATCTGACAGTATATTCAGCACATGTGGTATTAGATGGAAAGCTGTTGAGTCCCTGCAGCAATATTACATCAAAATATTGACAAAATATTGCTTGAGTATTCAGTGATGTATCCATTATTTGGTTTTAAAGGGGAACTACAGCCATTTTCAAAATGTATTCATGTTAATCCTAAACTTTTCCCTTTTCTCCACTGTTGTTGCTAATTCCTTTGAATTCTATGGTCTTTTGTATAGCTGATGTAAATCTACAATGCCCAGTATAGAGCTCAAGTTTCTTGCTTGTGTCCATGTGAACTCTGTTGTAGGTTTTCCTTTGTTAGTGTCACCTGAATGTTCCTTTACCATGCATGGAACTGGGTGTTTTCATATATGAAGACAATAGCAACAAAAGGAGGCACACAAGATTTTGTTCGCATTGATTACCTGAAATACTATACTGTTTTGGTAATAACACCTGGCTGTATGTGTTGACATTTGTGGTTGCACATAGCAAAATGCAACATCAGAACATTGAACTTTAAGAAATACAGTTTGGGGAACACAGGAACACATCAAATCTCTATCTGTATATCCTCCTGAAACCCTGTGTCCTCATCACATTTTGGGTTTACCGGACCTTATACTTCATTCTACTTAACTTAGACCTCTTATCCTAATCCCTTTTTTGTCCCATCTGGTGGAAGTAAGAGCACAATACACTTATCCATAAAAGAAAGATGGCAGCCATCTCTGCCAAGCAAAGTAGCCAGTCCCGACACAGAAGTGGACAAGGCCCAAAACTTGATCATATTTTTTGGTTGAAACTTGTTTATTTATGATTAGTAATGTTTGTAGTTTGATATGGCAACACATTTGACCAACTTGCAATGTTAACAAGATAAGACACTGTTAATTAGTACTCGTTTGAAGGCACTGGGAATTTATCAGTTCGCTGAAGGACATTGGGACTTTACTGTCGTCTCGTTTGAGGACGTTGGGACTTTTTTATCATGTTGTTTGAGGACATTGGGACTTTATTATCGTATTGTTTGAGGACATTGGGACTTTTTTATCATGTTGTTTGAGGACATTGGGACTTTATTATCATCTCGTTTGAGGACATTGGAACTTTATTAATGTCCTGTTTGAGGACATTCGGACCTTATTATCGTTCTTTTTGAGGACATTGGGACTTTATTATCGTCTCGTTTGAGGACATTGGGACTTTATTATGGTCTTGTTTGAGGACATTGGGACTTTATTATCGTTATGTTTTAGGACATTGGGACTTTATTATCATCTCGTTTGAGGACATTGGAATTTTACTGTTGTCTCGTTTAAGAACAATGGGACTTAATAATCATCTCTTTGATGACATTGGGACTTTGTTATCGTTCTGTTTGAGGACATTGCGACTTTACTGTTGTCTCATCTGAGGACATTTGGACTTTATTCTTGTTGACGATCTTTATTTATTATACTTATCAGGTCCTACTGATCCCAAATAGCTAGTAGAAATTAAAAACACATACAAAATAAAAGTTCGATTTCTCAGGAGTATAGGTATGCTTATTGTCATCAGACCGATAGGTGTTGGACAGTCAATGACAGCCCTCTCATATTGTCGCTTTTGTATCGTATCATATTTGTTCACTAACATTTGTCTCTTTTTTAGACTCAAGCCATTAAGGTGATCTATGCCTACGGACTAACAGATGAGATCGCTTACCACGCGGCCCGTAGAGGCACCAAGGAACTCAACCTGCTGAACTTTATGCCCAGGACGACCATAACCAGCCTCAAATATATCAATGCCACAGTAGACAATGTAGGAATAACAGATACTGATGGTAGACAAGGAATGTTTTGGGGAAAATAAATAGATTTTTCATAATTTTATAGTGTATCTGAGATACATAACAATTGTCACTTTTTTTTCAGTATTTGGATGAATGAACGGGAAACAATTCAAAAAATAAAAACAATTCTGATGCGAGTAGTCATCCAAATTAAGAAGAAGACTAACTGTGTTCTGTTTATCTTTATTTTTTGCAGATCACTATCCCTGCTAAATCTACTTACTACCACTGCAAGGTCATGAAGTTTCCTCCCTTACACACAAAACATCACATATATCAGGTAATTTCATCCTTTATTCATGTTACTGTCATCACACTTCAGTCACCTTTAATCAAGATCAACAATTAAAGGTTATTATTTGCATGAGATGTTTGATTTACACACATAATACTACTCAGATTTTAAGTGAATTGGGGTTACAAATGCAAAACAAGTCTGACAAAAGTAGTAAGAGTGATAATCCATCATTGTTAACTCAACCCTCAAAACAAAAGCCATAACTGAATTTAGGGAATTTGATTTATCTGTTGATGTTTATAGGCTAGTTCAAAACTGTATCAATATGAGAGTTATGGAATCTCGCATACTGATAGGCTAAATTTATTTTTTTAATTTTACATGTAATGTTACTTATTATCTGATGTGCATGAATAAAGGGCCCTGACATACCAAGCAGACAGTTGGCTGTGGGTCAAAATTGGGCTGTCGATTAGGGTCTGTTGCCCTAGTTTGGTGGTGTGTCCCACACTATTGGCGCTAGTTGGCCTGAGTTATTCAGCATGTTAAATCAGCATCGGAGAAGGCAGAGTCCATTGGGGAGTGAAAACTCTCTGATTGGCTGTTCAGCTCAGCGCACGACAAGAGAAACATAAGTGAGGAAAGTAAACAATCAGCTAGTCAAGTCAAGAGGGAGTAAGGTCAAAATACACTAGTTATATCAACTAAGATAATGTTTTTAGCCATTAAGTTCTTTAGCAGACACAGTTTGTAATTGTTTGTGTTATTATTTGCTTGATCACGATAAATGTCATCTCATCATTTCAGCAACAGGTTGTGTTGTTAA
This sequence comes from Epinephelus moara, assembly GCF_006386435.1. Lineage (NCBI taxonomy): Eukaryota > Metazoa > Chordata > Actinopteri > Perciformes > Serranidae > Epinephelus > Epinephelus moara. Next base: position 28,069,082 of record NC_065517.1, on the reverse strand, counting down.
TGTGCTAAGAGGCTAACTGTCGGTCATCAGCTTTCCGAAATTATACATACTACTGCCCCCTGCTAGTATGGAGAATTACTTCCTCCCAGGCAGGCGCAGATTGTATATGCTAGTTGCTTGTTACCTGTAGTCTTTGCGTGTGTTCAGGTGCAACTTTTCAGGCAAGAAACAGACAACATGAGGCAACACAAAAGTTGACTTTGTCACCACTGAGCCTCACTCCAAAGTCGTTGAAATCTGGCACCTGGGCAGTGACTTGTGGTGTCAGAAACCAACGTAAAAAGGCAACCTTTAACGTCAGCATGATACGCAGCTGGTTGCCGTTAGAGTTAGTTAGTTATAGAACCCATTTTCATTCCGATATCTTGAGGTGAGAGTACAAAGGACCCATTTAGAAATGACCATGCTAGTTGTTCCCTGGCCAAAATTTAGCCTAACTTTGGAGCATTAGGAGACCCCTTCCTAGAAAGCGATGCTAACATGGTTAGCTTAAAAAAAATAGCATGCCGCAGCCTCTCGCAGTATTTCAGCCTCCAGTTATTTTTACCAGGGGGCCCAGTGGAAGGCCAGCAACTGTATCAGGGAAGACATGCCGCCCCACCCCCCTCGGTGGTGCCATTGTTGTATACCATTCTCTAAACCTTCTGTACCAAATCTCTTCTTACTTTACCTCAGATTGAACCAGTGATTGAACACGCTGACCTCGTGCATCACATGCTGCTGTACCACTGCCCCCCCTTTGTGATGGAGCCGTACGACAAGCCGTGCTACATGGGCGACATAGGGGATCACTGCTTCCGGGTGGTGGCTGCATGGGGAGTGGGAGGAGGGGTGAGGGAGAATCTAGTGTCCATCTGTGAAAGTTTAGATTCATTTAGTTGTCGGTCTTGTTGTGTGTATGTCTATGTCAGTGTGATGCTTGTTCTTGAGCTGATCCACAGTTTTACCCTGAACCCTCAGGTATTCGAGCTTCCAGAGTATGCGGGTATTCCTATTGGCGGTGCGGACTTAAATGATCAGTTTTTCCGGCTGGAAATCCACTACAATAACCCAAACAGTGACGAAAGTAAATACTGTAGATTCTTTTTCTTAATATATTTACAGGTACACATATATTACTGGCTCCAAATTAGACATTTATAGATTCTATGACAAATTTAATGGTTTAAGGAATGGCTCAAAATTAAAGAAGCAGAGGCCGAGATATCCTGATTTTAAGTCCCTGGTATGGGTCCCTGGGTCCTACACTTCCCATGATGCAATCAATAGCATCTTTTTGTTTAACCCTTCCTGCCTTCCCCAATTTGTAACACGGAATTCCCCTTGTAAGCGGCATATATATATCCAGGATGTCAAACTGACTCAGCAGCAACAACAGGTTAAAAAGACAAAGATAGCTGGAAGCTAAAGCCGAACTATAGGCTACAGATCACAGTGTAAAAGTGAACCACCACATCACTGCTGATCGCCACAGAAGACAATGAATATAAAGGGAAACTTTGCCGATAGTGAACCAGCTGTGTGGCATCGCAGTCTGTGCAGATGAACAGTGTTTGGCTTCGCCCCTGTGCTGCTGCCAGCACTTGATCCTCTGCAGCCGGACGAGCAGGGATCTCTGGGGAAGTCAAACAACATTTGTCTGCGCACACTGTGATGACACACAGCTGGTTGAATATCAGCAAAGTTTCCCTGCTTCCCTTCACTGGTTCCTGTACAGCAGGGTTGGTCTTTGTTTCACTGTTAGAATCATTAAAAAGCAAAAGCAGCATGTGTATACATTCAGTAGGCTAATATCTTCAGTAGCTAGCTAGCTAACCCTACACTTTTCAGGGTTTGATTTTGGTTTTGGAACAGGGAAGAAACATATATGTTTTTCCAACCTCTCCAGGTAACGAGTATCGAGTATGAGCCGGCCCAATGCTACGTTATGATTGGCCAGTCTGCGTTGGGGGATGGGGCTTAGCGAAGGGTCAATTACAATATGCTTGAAATTTATCATGGGATTTTTGCCCAGTGACACTAAAATGAAACTGTCTACCCCAGCTTTAAAACAGTACTACATACTGTATATACAAAGTAATGGAGCACATGTCTTATCGTATTGTATTTTATTCTATACTCTCTCTTAATCACATGACCAAGATGCAGTGTTTTTAAACTCCTACGTGTCTCCATATAGATAGGACAGACAGCTCAGGAGTGAGACTGCACTATACAGCTGAACTCCGACAAAATGATGTGGCCATCCTGCACACAGGTGTGATGATAAGTCATCGAACACCTTATAACATCCCCCCAGGAGCTGCTCAATTCCACACCTATGGTGTGTGTAATACCAGTCTGTTTTCTCAGGTCTGTAGTGGTTTAATATAAATTTCAAATTGGGATATATTAATTTTAGTTTTGGTTGCTTATGACCCTGTTCCTTATAATGTTTACTTTCCACCCCAAGCTTGTGAATCCCATGCCTGACCTTCATGTGTTTGCTGTGATGCTGCACACTCACTTGGCTGGGAGGAAAGTCAGAGTTGCCCACTACAGGTAAGACAGAGAGAGGGGTCTTCAATTATGTCAGTCAATATCTAAGATGAAGAAGAAGAATTAAAACACAGTAACAAATTGTTAAGGGAATGTATAAGAATCGGCAAAAAAGGCACAAAACACCTCCAAAGAGACACAAAAGAACAACAAAAACAACCAAAAGAAGCAAGACACCCACAAAGTCTGCAGGCGTTTCTCAATAAGTACGCCAAATTCGGACTTGCGCACTTGGGAGTTCGGACTTGGCAAGTTCGACTCGGGAGTACAAACTCCCAAGGACGGCTGCCATTCCCGCTGGTCTGTGACAAATGCATTCTGGGATACCTGGCTGTCAAAAGTCCACACAAGTCACCTCCCAATGGATCACCCATGGAAAGGGCGGAGCAAGTTCACATCACATGCGACTGATGACGTTTCACAAGTCCGCAAGAACACAAGTACAGGCAAGAACACAGATTGAGAAACGACTTGTGTGTCTTGCTCCTATGCAGGAGAGGTGGTGGGGCCCTCGGCATGTCTGTGCCCAGGGGCTCACTGTCTCATAATCCACCAGAGTTTTCTTGTAAACATAACATTATGTCATATGTGTTGGTCTCTGTAGAGACGGAAAGCAAATAGACTTCTTGGCCTTGGATGAGAACTTCAACTTCGAGATACAGCAGGGCGTCAGTTTGGGAGCTGTCAAGACCATCAAGCCGGTAAGTCTCCATTGCATCTATGCCCAAATATGTTACAAGGCTGTTTTCAGTTAGTTATCACGTATTTGGGCTGTTAAAACTATATAATATTAACGGTGCCTTCTATAATTTATGATGTCACATTACTTGCCTCCCATTACAGGGTGATGAGATTGCAGTGGAGTGCACCTACAGTACAATCGATCGCACCAAAGTCACCACGGTAGGTAAACACTGTATGACCTTTTGCTAATACACACACAGTGTGCTTTAAATCAGTGGTTCCCAGCTGGTCCAGCCATAGGGTCCAGATTTCTCCTCAGTCATTTGTTCATGTAAGCATAATCATAATCATACCAAAATCCGTCTCTCCTTTGTTGACCTATACCGGACCCAGAAGTCGTCCTATCTGGACCCAAACCTATAACCGGTATCTAATTACTTCACGTTAACCCTTGAACACATTTTGAGTTTCATATACCTTTGGAAAGAGGAGATTCTTTGCTTTCTAATTATATCCTTATTGTTTTTGTACTTCAAATACTAAGCAAATACATTACATCACATTACATTATGATTGTCTCCTGAGGAAGGGTCTGGGGTGTCAGAAGGTGTTGACTGAACATTTTTCTCCCTCAGATGGGGTTAGCAACTACTGATGAGATGTGTCTGGCCTTCCTGCTATACTACCCTGCAATACCGATCAGCATATGTGTTAGCCACCCGAATACAAGGTATCTATCGATGAACACAACCCTAATATTTCTGCTGAGTCTGGACCTAGCACCAGTGCTGGTTTAAAGTAGCTTACAGGTTATACACATTATATTTTTTACAAGCAGATGTCTCTTGGTTTGCTCTTTTTCAGTAGCTCTGATAGAACGTCCATAGTGCCCCCCACTTCAGACCCGGATGACATTGCTGCACAGGAGATGTTCCTAAAGAGCGTTAAACAAATGCAGTTAGTCAGTGATGACGATGTAAGTAACAGTCTGAATGTTTCTCTGTATTTTCTTTTCTACCTCCAGCCTAATAATGACGTTTCTGTTGAGGATTTATTGTCTTTTTAAAGGTCCAGTGTGCAGGATTTAGGGGGATGTCTTGGCAAATTGGAATATAATATGATATGCATGTTTTCTTTCTTGTATAATAACCTGAAAATAAGAGTCATGTTTTCGTTACCCTTGAATGAGGCATTTATATCTACATAGAAAGCAGGTGCTCATCCACAAAGTCCGCCATGTTTCTATTGTGGCCCAGAACAGACGAACCAAACACTGTCTCTAGATAGGGCCATTTGTGGCGTCAGACAGCGTCAGAAAAACACTGACTGTTTTAACATGAAACTGCTTCATTCAGTGTTTTTACCTGTTGAAATCAATGGGTCTGTTTGTTTTGGAGAGGAAGAGACCTCTGTGAATAATCTGGCTCCTGGTAAAAACCTCTTGAACATCTGGATCTTAAGTTATCAGAGAAATAAGGTGAGCACACATTAGCTGGTGCTGGGCTAGCGACCTGTTTCCTGATTTGTTTCATGAAACTGCTTTATTCAGTGTCTACTGGTCTTAATCACCTGGTCCATTGGTTTTGGAGAGGAAAAGACCCAGTGACAACCTCCTGAACTTTGAACACTGACAGAATTCTAACCAGGAGAAGTTTCAGCTGGTTACAATCTGCAATCCTCAGCGCTAGATGCGACTAAATCCCCCTAAATCTTGCACACTGTTCTTTTAAGAGTTTGTGGAGTCCTCTGTCATTGCCTCCACCATGTATCACACAAAGCTGTATTTCTATGTTATATCATTTCTTTTTCATAGGTCAACTTTGCATTCAGTGGAGATGGCATCGTCAGGGAGATGATGAAGACGCCGACTGTCACTTGTCAGAACAACTCGGCAAGCAAAGTTGGCACTTCCTGGATTCTGAACCCAGTAGGAATTGTGCTTTTGCTGCTCTGGATTGCGACGATGTAACGTGGTGGCATGAGCGACAGATGCAAACCATTGCAATCTTGAAAAAGGGAGGCACAGTTGATAAAAAAAAATCTGTTGTACCCAGCTGAGTATATTCAACTTTACAGGACAGGGTGTAGCCTATACCATTTTCTGTGTTTTCATTTTCTCTGTTCATAGCATATGTTTTCTGTTTGGCGTTAATTGTTAACAACAGAGCAAAAATCTGTTTCTTAAAAGCACAAAAAAGTTAACTGCTACACACATTTATTACATTTTATGGTAGTTCAGTATCACCCTACATGATCAAATGTATACTTTAATATCTATTGTATTGTACCTCGAATCTAAAGTTTTTTTCACCTGAGCTACATGACATACACTGTGATAGAAGGTTTTATCAATATCACCCAGCTCTATATTATATTTTTCTAATTCCATTTTAGCATATGCCATGATTATGTATTGGAATATATGGCATACAACATATGCACTTATCTCTGTTTGTGTACTTGTATTGTATTGTGTTCATGCCATGCACTGTAAGCTTAATTGCTGATATTTATATGTATACATTTATATAAAATAGACAATCATTTCATGAGTTATCATTTAATAAAATATATAAACACCCCAACTAAACTGGTGTTAGAAGAAAGCAACACAAAGTGGATGCAAGTGTAGTTCCACAGTCTGACCACAGGGAGGAGCTCTCAGTTATTTGCCTTCCTGTCACAGTGCTGTCAAGGAATAAATGTATGAGGCTAGCCGACTGGTAGCTTTGGCAATGTTGTCACTATCAGAATGATATCGCAGCGGGACAGAGGAGAACTGGCTCGGTTTTATACTGTCACAGACCCTAAAAAGCACCTGAAAGGCTACACTGTGTACAAAGTCACCGCAAGGGTAAGTACAGGGGAGGATGAATGGGCGCTCTGACAGCAGAGCTAATGCTAAGTGTTGTTAGCTAGCTGTGTAGCCTGAGCTGTGCTAACCAAGCCAATATGATGTAAACACAAGAAACGTTACTTTAAAACCGCTTGAGGATCACCTGTGGGTGTTAACAGCTTTTGTGAACACTGCATAATTAGCTGACAGGCACATTCAGACATGGTTATGTTTTAAAATGTGTTTTTATTCCCCCTCTAGTGGATTATCTTGATGCTAATTTTCATTAGCATCATTAGCCAGGCTGATTGACTCCGACCTAGGTAGCTGCTTTTAAACGTTAGATAGCTAACTAGCTAGCTTTGTTAGTGTTGTATTTAATTAGCGTTTCAGTAGAGGAGCATTAAAGAGATAATGCCAATTATAAGTGAGCAGAAACATAACTAAATAGCTGTTTAATATAGACACTACAGTCTCAGGCAAGCTTCCCAGTAAAGTGCCTTGAAATCAGTCATTAGCATTGTGGGGGGTCTCTATTATCAAACCAGACCTGGATGGAGAGATGCCAAAGCCTGGGCTGACTTTATAACCTGCATGTCATTTGCTTAAGCCCTCTGTAACTATCTCTAAGTGTAAAGTGCTGCTATACTGTAGGAGAAAAATCCTACACAACATTTACTTTCAGTTTTGGACAACCAGGCTGTCATTTGTAATCATGGCTTCCTGTCCCCATTGATAATATCCAGCAACTCACACACCAAGTGCTTGCAAAGAGAAGTCATCTGATGATGAAATTAGTAACATATCCTATAATTCATCCACATTTTCTCAGACCTCCAGTTGCCAGTGCATGCAGTGATTTTTCAGATACTCCCATCTTAATAAGATAGGACAAGGACAGGCTGAGTTTCTTCGTCCCCGCCTGCCCGCCATCCTGCTTATTATGATTGCTGGTGATGTCTCGTTCCTACACTCAAGACTTCCGTCATTCTCTATATAATGCACTCATTGTCACAGTCAGAGCTGTGTCCCCGCTCGTACTCGTGCCAGTCTCACAAGAAAGTCCTTGCAGCAAAGTCAGCGCTGCCATCCTAAACTTTAAGATAGGAATCGACTTTTGAGAGAGTCTGAAGTTTTAAGGCTTCTCTTTTCCTTTTTCCACACAGATAATCTCCAGGAAGAACCCAGAGGATGTCCAAGAGGTAAGACATGCAGCCATTACTTGTGTATTGGGAGTTTGTGAGTGTGCAAAGCTGTGGCAGAAGTTGGATGGAATATTGTGGAATTAATTTTCCTGCAGGTTTGGAAGGTAAACACTGCTACTGTATAAAGAATAAGTGATCTGTTACATCAGATTAAGACTTCTGAAACCATCCAAGACCAGTTTATAATAATAGCTTTATTTTATTTTATTTATTTATGAAATTTACACCAGTAAATTTGTGGTAAGAAGCTGTGCAAGTTGTGTGCAGCTCTGCGTTCCTTGTCCACCTCCTTTGACAGTAGATTTTACAAAGCAAGCTTCATTTATCCGTCCAGAAAAGTCAGTTGTGAAAAATAGTGTAACTAATATAAAAAGCCAAGAGTTAGGTCAACATCAGAAGAGTTGTTTTCATTCATTTTTTGTTTTTCTTTTTTACATTTCAAGCTCATTGTCTTTAAATCAGACTATGAACACTCAGGCTTTTATTATCAGCGGTTCAAGTATCAAATAATACCTGTCACATCTTTAGTGTCACCATTTTAAGGATTTGTATTTGCTCAAGTTAGTCTTTTAAAAGATTTTACGGAACATTTAACTATTCCCCCAAACAAGCTGTCAAAACTCACATGCAAGCTCTCCTAAATGTGTCACACGCTGAGGAATGCAGTCTAGTCTGGAACCAGCTCTAATGCAGCAGGCATGATGTTAATTAGTGCATGTGTGCGTCTCTGAGACAAAGTGAAAGAGTTTTGCCTGGAACACATACCTCCATTCCTGAGCAGTGCTCCTGTTTTGCTCGTTTTGCTTTATGCCTCACAGTAATAAACTACATCATCCAGGCTTGTGTGTGAATGTTGTGACTTGTGTTGTAAGTTTTATTTTTATATTGTGGAATTTAAGTTGTCATATGAGTTAGTGTTTCATGTGTTGGTATAGGAACAGCTTTTTTTCTGTTGTCCTTAACAAGACAACAAATATGTGAATTATTCAGATATTTTAAAATAAAAAAGTGAGAACGAGATTACTTTGACAGACAAATACAAAATCAGGTTCCCTCTTTTAGCAGTGTTTGGTAGAGAAAATTACTATAGTCCATTTGGTGAAGATTATTGATTCCCAAAGTCCTCCTCCCACCTATCTTCATCCATCTCTCCTCTCTTTCTCTTTCTGTAGATAACAGTATGGAAGAGATACAGTGATTTCCGGAAGCTTCATCAGAACCTCTGGCAGCTGCACAAGAATGTATGTAGCCAGTCGGAGCTGTTTCCTCCCTTTGCCAAGGCCAAAGTGTTTGGTAAGAAACTAATCACCTTGATTCCTTTTGTGTCAGACATTTGTCCTTTTTTAAATGCTTGAATTGGACGTGTCTGTGTAGAGTTTTCTTCTTCTGTTTGATGTTTTGGTCCCCTTTTGCTTAAACATTTGGTTGGTCATGTTAGGGAACTTTCTCTGAGGTGACCTAAGACAAACGGTTGTAGTGACATACTGCTGTAATCCTGGATCTTCTTACCACCAGAGAAGTAGCGACGACTCTTCCCCCTTGAGGCAGCTCAGTGTTACTACTCATTCTGTAAGCACTACTCTTACTTTGTACCTTACTCTGTCTGTCTTCCTGTCCATGAATGCATGTGCAGGTCGTTTTGATGACTCAGTAGTCGAGGAAAGACGACAGTGCTCTGAAGATCTGCTCCAGTTCTCTGCTAACATCCCTGCTCTCTACAGTAGTCAGCACATCCAAGATTTCTTCAAGGTACCCAAACACACGCATACGTAAACATAAACATCCCCCCAGACAGATTGTGGATTGTGCAATGTTTTAAATTCTTCTCAAGGGAGGTGAGGTCCACGACGGCTCGGAGCTCATCGGACCAGCTGAGCCTTTTTCTGACTTCCTGGCAGACAGTCTATCAGACTGCAGCTCTGACGGTAGAGTTTCACACGTTCAAGATCTATCTTCCTCTTAATTTACAGTGTCTGTTGATTCACACTTGCTCAGAGATGTGTGGATGTTTTTTTTTTTTAGTTCAAAGAGACATCAGTGGTGCGGATGATTTGACTATCACATCTGAGTATGGAGGTAAGGTTTGTTTATGTATCAAGATAACACCCACCTACATTAGAGCTCATACGTAAACTCATTATGAGGTGTGTATGTGTTGGTCTAAGCAATGTTCTTCTCCCCAGGCCCGTCCAGTGACAGCGACCTGACCTCCCTGGCTGTGGATACAGACTCTTTGGCTGGGCTGGATGATGGCATGGCCTCGGGCCGCACCTCCCCAAACCAGCCACAGGGGGGAGCCACCAACTTTAGCAGCAGCTGCAGCCCTCGCTTGCCCTCCTTGCATGATCGTCGCACCCCATCTCCTGCCCCTGTCCCTGCCTCCTCAGCCCCTAACCCCGAGGTCAGCTGGCCAGGCCGAACACCACTCTTCTCCGGCAGCCTGAAGAAGGCCAGCGGTGGCAACCCCAAAGACGTGAAGTCAGACTACTTAGACAGAGCCAGTGAGCTCATCTGTTTGGCTGTACAGAAGGAGAAAGAGCAGGACTTTCAGGCAGCTTTCTCCTGCTATCGCAGCGGAGTGGACCTGCTTCTGCAAGGAGTGCAAGGTCAGTTTGGGAGAGAGCTGGGTAAAAGTATAGATACACAAAGAGTTTTCTGTTTTTATTTAGCCCATTCTTAGACAGGGTTTACATTGGTACCCAAAGTTGGACAGAGTGTTGTATACAATTTTTTATTTCTGTATCTCCACTCTGACTTTGTTTGTTTCTTCACTACACATATACATCAGTGACACAACCTGTATGTTATATGACAATGAGAGAGACATATATGGCAACAAGAGGCAAGTTAAAAAAGAGACGGTTCAAGCTTTTAAAATAGTTAAATAATAACAGATAATCAAAAAAACAGATATTTGTCTGCAGTGTCTCCCATTTGCCAGGGACATGGAAATCTTCCAGGACACATAGACCCACCTCCAAGTCCAGTTTTTGACATGATGAAGCTCCCTCTAGAGTCACAAAGGACACTATAAAATGTTTTTCACGGTCTACTAGCTTGTACTTGCCATGACTATGAGTAGACCCAATAAAATCTGCCATGGTCCACAGGTGCTGTAGGTCACAACCCAAACTTTGAAAACAGTCCGCTAGAACCTTTTTGAATGTGGGTACCAGCAAGTTAGACCACTCGAGTTCGCCTCTAGCAGCTTGTCCCAATAAAACATGCTGTTTTGTCAGTAAATAAAATGCTTGTGCAGAAACTTTTCACCCCGCACTATTAAAAACTGCTAGGTAAAGAAAAACAATTGATCTCGCTCACCCCTTTTCAGGTGAGCCCAGTCCCACGCGGCGAGAGGCAGTGAAGAAGAAGACTGCTGAGTATCTGATGCGTGCGGAACAGATATCCAGTCAGCATCTGGGAAGCAACATGGGTCAAGGGTCGACGCAGACAGTGGTGAGTGGGAGGGAAATGCTGCCGGCCCGTATACTGTGTGTTAGATTATGCAAATCTGCTTTGTATGCATGCATCCACCGGGGTCCTGATACCACTTGAGACTATATCAGAGTACAGTTGGGTTTGTTACAGATGGAAACAGTACAGTAAGTCTGTGGAGAAAAATGTTCAACCAGTCTTTTTATAATGCACATTGACAGTCCAAAACAATTAATTAGTAATAATAATAATAATTATTAATACGATAACCAGTGAATACAACCATGATTTAATGATGAAATTACAATCCATTAATGCTCTATGAAATGTTCTTTTGTCCAAGGCTTTGGGGGCACAGTGCTGCCCGTCCACCAGCAGAGGAGGCCAGCAGAGTTCATCTGAGGAGCTGAGAGCTTACAGGGTGTTGGGGGTCATAGATAAGGTCAGTTTACTATTGACAATGTTTGCAACTTGCAGCCACGTTTTGTGAGTTTTCTTTAATGTTGTTTCATTTATTAACATAATTAGTGTTGCAATGGTGTGAGATTTTCACAGTATAATAACCGTCTCAAAAAATATTGCGGTTTCAAGGTATCACGGTACTACAGAATTATTATAATCAGTCAGATTGACCCTTAACCCTTTCAGACTGGAGCAAATTGGCTTGATTTGTTCCGAGAAACATGAGAAGAAGGCAATGAGCAACGAAACAAGAAATGTCACAAAAAGTTTGCAGGAAATTAGTGAATAGAGAAAATTAAAAACACGAAAATTAGTAAAATACAACAAATTAAAATAAAATAACATAGAATAAAAACAAGGAAATGCTTAAAAATTCTAATAATTTTGTATCATAATTTTAAATATGTAACAATGAATAATACTTATAAATATAATGGTTTCTTTTTAGCTTTTTCTTTTTGCCCTAGTTTAAAAAAAAAAGACTCTAAATCTATTAATTTTTTTTGGAAATTGTGGGACATTTCCCATCAAGTTGCTCACTGCCCTTTTTCCCATGTTTTTGAAAAGATTCACACCAATTAGGTCAGGGTTCAGAGGTTTAAATACCTGCGAAAGGTGTCTGAAAGCAGCATAAGACAAGTGATGTCGTTCCAGGCTTTGAAGGGTTAAAGAAAGAAAATGGAAAGGTGATTTTTGGTTGAGCAAACGTTATATTATTTTAATTAGGGATGTCCCGATCACATTTTTTTTGCATCCGATCTGATACCGAGTCCTTTATTTTGAAACCGAGTCCGATCCAATACTTTGTAAAGCATTAAGAAAGAAAAAAAAAAAGAATGCATCCAAGTTGTCCCATAAGGTTTGTTTTTTATTTAAATAATATCCAAAAAGCTTATCGGTGGTTCAGCAGCACAAAATGTAAACAAATTCTGAATTGCAAACAAATTGTCCCTCCAGACTTGCCGTAGGGCTGTGGTAGGCGAGGTTCCGCTGTAGGTGTGGCTGTGTTGCCCGGAATAAAGAGAGAAGTGGTGGCCGCTGAACCTGTTGTCTCGACTCCTGTCCGTTTATTGCTCATTAGCTGCACTCAGTTAGGCGAACCCAGGGCGCTCGGTTACAATACATTGGAAAGCGGAGGCAACAATGAAAAACATAAATGAAAAACCTGGCCATTTTTGTTGTTTTGATTCCTCCGATCTTTTATTACCGATTCCAGTTTTGTAAAAATAACGTGATCGGTGCCGATATCCGATCCTCGGATATCGGGTATCTAACTAAAATAATTGTGAGATTCGTCATCCAGCTGCTTTTTCTTTCAATAACGTAGATAAGCAAATGTACACGGTATGATAACAAACTTTCATTTCACGGTATATACCTTGAATTGCTGCAACCATAATCATAATCAATAATTTGTCTTTTTTTCTACCAAGAAAGTGAGGAAAAGACACAAAAAGACAAAAACTGATCGAAGTAGGAAATAAACATTTATTTGATTTGATGTCAGAATGTTCTTCTCCAGTAATATAGTATATATGGACGTTGGTTTGGGTACCAAAAGAATTACGTCGGTACCACTGAGTACAGATTCACGTTTAATCAAATTCACCAAATTTTGGTACCTGAACGCATCTGGGAGAGAATGTCGTGATCAAACAGGAGATTGTAGTACTGCTAAGTGCCCGAAGCTTCGAAACCAGCCACGGTGCTCCTTGACCAGCAGTGGAGTTCTGCTTAGTGGCTGGTTCAACTTCAGACAGGAGGCGGAAGCTATTTTCTTTTCTATATCATTTTAGTAGTAGACTAATATCACTGCTAGACGTGCAGACACACAGTACCTCAGCTGCTACCAGTATTGGTTCAAACGTGAACAGTACCCAACCCTGTACTGAAGAGGAAAATCCTTAAGGTGGCAACAGTAATCGAGGCCCTAACAAAATAATTTCACTTGTGTCCGGCAGACAGGACAAATGTGGATGTGTCAAATTTCTCCTCCTTGTGTCCTTTCCTTCTTCGACCATCTCTTTCATCCGAAGCAATAAAGCGTAATAGATTTACTGAATGGTATGGTAAGGGCTGAGTGTGTGTATGTTGAGCGTCAGTTATGACTACCACAAGGTCAGTTTAGGTTGCTGGTCCTCTCAACCAGCTGCCGGCGAAGCAACTTCACCACTCAGCCATGAAATGACTTGGCAAGCAGCTCAGGGAGCGGCACACAACATTGAATCAATGATGCTCGTCCTCCACACACACAAAACCCCAAGGAAAATGTTGACACAGTACTTACATGTGTTACTCTACAGAGGTGCACGCAAAATCCACAATATGTCAGAAACACATCAGACACACGGCAGAAAAAAAACAACCAAAAAAAACTGCCATAAGTGGAAACTGCATCATCCAGAAATGACCCGGCTTCCCTCTCCTCTTTCTCCTCCTCCTTCCTCCTTTCACTTTTAATGGGGACAGAGGGGACAGATGGAGAGAGCTCCTCACCCTACTGCCCCCCCCCCCCCCCCCCCCCCCCCCACCCGCCCCACCC